>NC_056736.1:774888597-775186097 GCF_019279795.1 Protopterus annectens | reverse complement strand
CAACAGCTTGCACCTGTATATAAGAGTATACCCAAATTTCTCACCTGTCACATGACATCTGGCACTTTCCAACTGCATATTTGACCATGTATGTGTCATCTGGTAACTTGCACATCCAGAGCAGAGCTCTGGGCTGGAGCAGAGAAGGGTTTCCTTCCACATCTATCCCTTGGGAGGAGTTTGATGCTCTCCTAAGTTATTACCCATTCTTTACAGAAAGCTTAAGCCTGATGAATTCTGCCACAATGACTGGCCAATTGCCATCATTCTTTTACCCCAAAAATTGCCTGAATATATATCTGTGGAAGAAGGGGGAAAAGGCCTGGGTCAACCCATCTATCCCATATATTAAGACTGACATTTAAATCCTGTCCTGGCATACTAGGCCAGACTTTTCCATATCTTCATTTGTCAAGCAGAGCACTCACAGAGCATCACACTTTGTCACATGATAAAGAGTTCAAACCTTTGGAAAAGCTGGATAAGATGGTGCTCTGTCCTACCATGCTTGGATTTCTCTATTATCTGTCTGTCGTGTCTAGGATATGGCTCTCTCTAGCTGATCAGGTGTTTGGAAAATTTCATACCTTTTTGAGTCTGTATTTAAGGAGGGCCTAGTTCTATTTTTAGTTTCCACAGTGGACTAATATAGCCTGCTGAAATTTTAACTCTGCTGATGCTTTGGTTAAGACAACAGGTTCAGGCATGTGCCAGTGCAGAATAGCATGACTAAACTCTCATCTGTTGAAGAGACAGTCAAACAGACAATTTCAGAAGCCTATAGCCTAGGGGAGGTTCTCCTTAGCCAGCCTTCACAGAATCTGGTCAGTGTCCATCTAAGGAAAAACAAACCCTCATTACAGCAAAAATCTTTGATGACTCCACATCAGGATCCCCCATATTCTAACAGATCCACTCAATTAGCAAGGAGAAGATGTCCTCTACAGACCAAAGAGGTCCTTTATGTCTGAGACATTCTTGCTATTCAAAAATTACCAACCAATTCATCCACAAGGGTGAACCTATAGACCCAAAAGTCACAGCCTTGCCAATCACCTAAGTTTGTCTTTTTTTTTTTTTTTTTTTTTTTTTGGAAGGGCAGTAATCCAAGTTCACTCCAGCTTGGACAGCCATAATAAAAGGTCATTAGATTATATCTGTAGGTGATGAATATTTAGTTTTCATATGTCCTATTTGGGAAAAAATTGCCACACAGATAATAAGCTGTCTCTGTAGAGTTGTTAGGACAAGTGTATACACCACTCATCTACGAGCCCTAAAGGTGTTTTTTCCTTCAGGACAAGTGCAGGGGCTCTGATCTCATCTCTTACTGGTTTTGAAGAAAATAGAAACAGATGGAAAATGTATTTCCTTCTGGAGCCCAATAACTTTATAAATTTGCAAATTCAGAAGTTTGATTATTAAGCATAGTAGTTAAGGGTCTTGAAAAAGCTTGATTATTATAATACCTTGCAACCATTGTCTGCTTCTCATGTATGTATCAGGACTTGTCTAACTGTAAATTGAAAGTTACTTTAATTGCAGCATTGCATAATTCATCTATCTGTTTCTATTACTGGTATTTATTTATACTACCGCTCTTTTAGTGCTACATTCTAACATACATGTCAAAGTAAAACCGGACGAGACCTTGTTTTGTAGACCAGACAAAGAAGCAGAATATAATAACATTTCCTGAAGCAATACCAGCTAGTTAAAGTTTTCCACCCCTTTTTTCATCCCAATGAGTTTTTCTTTTTTTTTTTTTTTGTGAATTCTTTTTTATTGCAATTTTTCAATCTTACATAACATGATAGAAACACTTACAGACAATACATCCAAATGAGAAATACAATATGCAACTTGTGTATAGGATAAGAACATCGAAAACACCAACTATATACAATTCATACCGTGCCCATATCAAATCCTATATAATTCAAATACAGCGTGCTAAGGACTGTTGGTATCTGTAAGATAGCAGTACTTATTTAAGTATATGTTCAGATAAGATTTCCCAAAATTCCTTCATATCTGGTTTGTGTTTAATATTGTGGAACAGGTATTTATGTGCCTTAAGGTAATTAATAGCTATATGTTTAAATCTTTCCCATGATAGGGAGTGTCTGTTTTTCCAATTCAAGGAGATGTAATATTTGATTAACATAAAGATAGGAATCAGTACCTTGCATTTTCTTTCTGATACTCCAAGGGGGGGGAATATGAAGAATGGTAAATTCCCATGACAGGGTGGATTTTTCATAACCGATTTTTTCAAGAATCACCCTCAAGGCACACCATAGCTTGTAGGAACATTTGCAGCTCCAAAACAAGTGCAGGATATCATCTGATTGTTTTGGGCAATATTTATATTCAGGGGATAAATTAGTTCAGGGTCGTGGGGGTAAAATACGCATTGTTTACTATCATCATTTGGGTGTATTTCATCTTCTTAAAGGGAATTGATTTAGTGCTTAGGTTTATAGCCTTTGCAAGTTGGTTTTGGTCAATATCGGGGTTGATTTTTGACCAGAATTTTGAAACAATTAGTTTATTCTGGTATCTAAGCGTCATAATGACTTTGTACACACTTGAGGTCATTTTTTTCCCACTTAGCAGGAGATTTATTAGTGTTTTACATGTTAAGATATCATTGTCCGAAACTAGTGGATGTTCTAGGTATTTACTTACTAGTTCTCTAATTTGTCGTAGTATCATTAAGTACTTATATGGTAAGCCAAGACTAGTTCTCATGTCAGGTATTGATTGGTGTCTAAAGGGGAAAAGATCCGAGATAGAGGTATTTAGTAGTAGGGGGTATTGCTCCAGGTTTAGCATGTAACCGTTTAGCTTAAGATTAGGGTTTAAATGAAGTGGTTGTAAAATACCAAACGAGTGTGAGAGGTTCATCGATTTAAAGATTGTCTGTAAGGATTTTATGCTAAATATTATGTTTTTTGTGTGTTTTAGGGTCCCTAGGTTATCTTTATTTATGAATGGGAGGGCGGCAGGGTTGAATTTTAATGTTTTAATATAATTATTATAAAGAGACATCCAAGGTGGGGCCCATATCGGATGAGTTTTTCTTTTTTTTCAATAAGATCACTTAAGTTCTTTCAGATGTAAACTGGGTTAAAGAAGACAATGTTATATTCCATAATGGGCCAGATTTAAACTGGGCTACAGAAAGAAGTGTTGCTTTCTGTCATGGGTCAGATGATTGAAATACAAAGTGGTACAATTCTATGAAAGTCCATTTGGTGTTATTGCTATAGTTGTGTTCTACTTTGGCTTGAATTGGGTACAGCAATCTCCCTGGGAGCATAGACATGATTTTTTAGAATTGAGTCCCCTACAGAATATGTTTATCAGACTTTGGTAGATGCAAACTGGTGAAGATTTAAACAGCTATCTACCTCTGCCCCTACATCTGTATCGAAAATAACTTTATCTGATTTGACAATTTACTGTGTAATCCTATTTTTTTTCATTTGTTGCTAAGTCTTGTAATGTTAACATTAAAGATTATCTGCAAAAAATATTGTCAAAGAGGTCGGCCTTGTACAAAGCCTTATGGCACATCCTGAAAACTCCATCAGGATGGACAGGCAAAGCCTCGCCCTAAGTTGCTGTGTCCTGTTTTAAACAAATGTTAATTATGCATGGATTGACATTTAATGCTTTTAATTGCACAATTACTCCTTTAAGTAAAATAATTCAAAAAGCTGTCGCAAGGTGAATGTAAGCAGTAAGCACTTCATCAAGGGCAACTGCTCCTTCTTCAAAACATGTCACAAGTTTCAAAAAGCAAAATCTTCCTCTTCAAATGCCATATTGTTCAGAAACCAAATCTAACAGAAGTAGATTTTGTGTCCTTGTATCATTTTGGATATGTCCCACTGTAACTTTCTGCATGAATGTATAAGAAATACCACACGCTTGTGAACAACTCAGCTCCATGACGACTCCACTCATTAAGATCAACTCTCCAGTGCTGATTTTTTAGATCACTATTTTATACAGGAAATCACTGACAGAGCTGTTTATAAGTGTGGATATCAGTCATTCCTATATTTTGTGGAACGTTTTCCTTTTTCATGATGTGTGACCATGACATTTTTTATACATAAGTTTGCAGATTTTTGCCTTCCAGATGGGAGTTGCTTGTAATTTTATTAAGTAAGTTGAATCCCAGCCAGTTTAACTTGGAATATGAATCTAGATCAAGTTAAACATCAAGGCTTCATAAGGGAAGCCCAGTCAGGCTGGTGGGTCTCAAACTGTTAGATCTTGAGGGGAGCCCCCTGTTTTGTTAGTTTGTTTTTATTAGTCTGGAGGCACCATTGTTTTTCATCTACACGTACGATACAAACTGAAATATCGATGGCACGTTATTGACTTGCTGTAGTGCAGTGCCTGAGGTCACGGAAAATGGAAAAGTTGAATTCTTTTCTTAAAGAAAAATCCATTTTATTCTCTGATTTTGAAAGTTGTGTATTTAGGAAACATGGGTTGGGAAAAGACTTTGCATTGGAGGCTTCAAGATGAAAAATTAAATAGTATGTACAATTTTTGTTGTTCATTATTTTAAAGTGCTAGTGTTTTGTGATTTTGATCTTTCAGTTAAAGTGCTTTGCATTTTTGACTAAAGGAGACATACTGTAGGATTTAGAGAAATCCTTTCTGCCCAAAACAATTGCCCATTGTGGGTTCCTCAAGTAACACAACAAGAAAAATTCTGATTCAAAGACATTTTGTGAAACAGATTATTAGTAGCTCATTACCATGTGTCTGAACCAAACAACGCACTGCCAGATCTGACCACCCTAGTATTCTCCTTAGCATCCCATGGACCACTTTAAAAACACACACACACACACACACACACACACACACACACACACACACACACACATGCTTGCACGCACACACACACAAACACACACATGCACACGCACGTACACACACACGCACACATGAACACACACGCATGCAGGCACACACACACACACACACACACACACACACACACACACACACATTCTCTGACATACATGCTTGCTTCCACTAGCAGGCCCCCAGCAATCATCTCATTCATTCCCCTACAGACATTCACACACACATATATACACATCTGCACCACCCCCCAAACTACATATCCAAGGTATTTACCTACATTGTGAGGACTCCCATCGGAGTAAATAGGTGATATCATCCAACTTTTTCCTTCAGGAATAACATTTTTCTCCACCAGTCTAGTCTCTGAATTGCTCAGCTGAGTAAATCTGGAGCTGGAAATATTCCTGTGGAAGAGCACATGGCTAATAGGCATTGGCCACTTTGCCATACCATGGAATTAGTGTGGCTTCCCTAAATGAGACCACTGTGCATGCTCTGACCCCCTTGAGGGGAAACCATAGAAGTCGAGTCAGAATCCGCAATGCAGAACCATTTTGGGATAATTCTTCTCAGTTGTGGTAAGAGCAATGGTGTACCTAGCATATTTGACATCTGGAGCAGACGTTTGTTTTTAAATCCCCCCCAGATATTTTTCTAACACCTCTTCCTCTGTGACAATTGTTTTTAGCAATAATCATGAAGTGAAACAAAATAATGGGCAGTAAGGAGCAAGCTCGGAGCAGGGATCAAACCCCCAAAAGACTCAGCTATCCTACAGGAAGGCTTGCCCCAAACATATACCCTTGTGCCAGAATCATGCGCTAAAGCTAAATGTAAAAAAAAAGCATTATCCAGTACTGTAATCCAAGCCAGATGGCTAAAAAGAAGAAACCAGCAGAACCTTTAAAAATGTATTGTGTTAGCACTTTCATTCACAAAATATGTTAACTTCTTCAGACAAAGAATACTTGTTTCATTAAAATTTAAATAAAACTAGTACAATTACATGAATTCCTTTCCTCTGAGCCTACATAAGTTTTAAAGGTGTATATATATGCCAATTTATAAATCCACACAAAGCCATATATAAAAAAAAAAACAGCCACAATCAACTGTAAAAAACAAACCCTCCAAAGGGAGTCTCTGTTAAAAAATATATATGAACAACAGAAAACATACCTGCATACGTATGCAAGAAAAACAAACTGTATATGGATGTACATAAAATTGTTTATGTACAAAAAATCACCTGTCAAGTGATTTTAGTTTTAAAATACATTTTAAATCACTGCAATCATTCAAACCAGGATGAACACAAGCATTGAGTTTCAGCTGCCACAAACATTCCCTTTCCTCTCACTTCAACGACCAAGTGCCACCCCTTACATCCTTCTTTACTTGCTCAATGACCAAAAATAAAAAGGTGTACTCTGGGTTTGCGACAGTTTGCCTGGCCAGTGCATTGTTTAAATTTGACTTCGCTATTATGCGCTGCCTCAAGTGTCTCTCAGTTTTTCGTATGTAGAAACCAGAACATAATTGGCACCTAGCCAAGTAACACCAGTGGTGTCACAATCATATTTCCCATGGATGGAGTATTTAGTGTTATTGATGTTAAACATATTGGTGGTGTCAATAAATTTACAACTTGTGCATCTCCCGCATTTATACATACCACCACTTGGGATATACAAATCTTTAGGTCTTTCCAAAACCATCTTTAAGGTCCAACCCATGTTGAAAACCACATTGGAGAAGTCTCCTAGTCTAAGCTTCGTAGTTGTGTCTTCACTGATCATTACCCAGTTTTTCATGATAATATTCGGTAAGGCTTGACCTTCAATGAAAAAAGAAGTAATAAAACTGGTAGTAAAGTCAGTTTTGTTAGAACTCTGTTCTACATTCAAGCTAGTAACCCCATTATCAGACATAGCCAGAGGTAGTCTCCGTGCCCTGCACCCCAATTTCTCTCTCTTGATAGTGACTTCAGCTAAAACCTGGTCTACCAGCTGAGGGTGATAAGCTCTCTTCAGAAACATATTCCTTAGTAAATTACATTCTTCATGAAAGTTAGTTTCCAAAGAGGACATTCTAGCTGCCCTTACATGTTGTCCTTTAATGATTGCCTTCTTTTGGTGGAAGGGATGTGAGCTCCTGAAATGCAAAAAAACATTTGAGTATGTGGGTTCTCTATATATCTTAGCCACATACCTCTTATTATGTCCTTAGATAGTAGGACATGCAAAAAAGGAATTGAGTCAGATGCAAAATTAAAGGTGAATTTCAAAAAGGTGGTGAAGGTAGAGATGTGATGAACAAACTGTTGAGGTGTTGTATACCTGCCTTTAAAAATTACAAAAATATCATCAAGGTATTGGGTATACCAGTGCACCCTGCTTTTAAACATTTCATCCTTGAATAGATATTCAGACTCCCAATATGCCAGCATGCAGTTGGTGAAATTCCATCCAGAGGGTGACCCCATGGCCACCCTGGTCTTTTGTAGGAGGTATTCGTTATTAAACAAGATATAGTTACTGGACAAGATAATGTCCAAGAGGAATTCCACTAGGTATGTCTCATCATTATCAGCAACTTCCCAGTGCCTCTGTCGAGTAAAGCCACTGGAGTGACCCCCGGGGTGAATTTTCTATTTCTCATCCACTCATCAAGATTTCTCTTGAAGAGGACCAGTGAGGTGCTCTGCTTGACAAGTATGGGAAGTCTATTCCATAGCATGGGCAGTCTCTGGGTTATGAACCTGTCCCTCAAGCACGTTCTGTTGACTGTGGTAATGAGGTTGAAGTCTCTGGAGCATGTGGTGCAGAGGGATTGGGATTTCTTTAGATGTAGCATTTCTAACAGAGCTGGGTCAGACATGGCTTTGTAAGTCAAGCAGAGATCACCTATAAGTAGGCAATATGAGACAGAGAAAAGTTGGAGTTTTTTTAGTCTGTCCATATAGGACAAGTGTTTAAGGCCTAGGATCCTCTTTGTGAGGTACTTTTTTGGTCTCTCCAGTTGTTCAGGTGTTTAGTGAGGTACATGCCAAATGGGGCATTGTACTCAATGACTAGCCTAATGAGGGAAGAGTAGAGGGAGACAATAGCCTTTTTCTTCCTGGATGCAAAACCCTTATTAATGAGATGTGCCACATAGAAGGACTTTCTGACCACAGTGGCAATGTGGTGATCAAAAGAGAGGTTGCTGTCAACCTGTGTTCCCAGATCTCTTATAACACCTTCTGTGTTCAGTGGACTACTGTTGATGTGGTAATTCATGGGAACTGCGTTTTTCCCAAGGGGGATGATGACACATTTTTTGGCATTGAGCTTAAGGTCATGATTCTGACACCAGTCATTGGTCTCAGTGAGGCCTTTCTGTAGGATGTCAACATCACTTGGGGAGTAAATAATAGCTCCAAACTTGCAATTATCTGCAAATTTTGTCAGCCAGAGACCCTTCGTTTTGGCCTGGACTTTAGAGAAGTATATACCAAACAGGAGAGGACCCAGGACCAAACCCTGTGGGACTCCACTCGTGACTGGTCGGCAGTCTGACTTGGAGTCAGCTACTCTCACATTGTGGGTTCTATCTGTGAGCCAGTTTGCAACCCACCTAGTGATATAGGGGTTGATGACTAGCTTTGTGAGTTTTTCTATGATTCCTGAGTGAGGAATGGTATCAAAGGCCTTGGCCAGATCAAGGTAGGCTGCATGAATCACCTTGCCTTCATCCACACCTCTGGTGACTGACTCAATGAAGTCGACCAAGTTGAGCAGGCATGATCTGCCATTCACAAAACCAAACTGTGTGGGATCCAGAGTTTGGAGATTCCCTATATCCTTGTTTATTAGGTCCATGATCTACTCATGTACCAACTGTTTTGCTCAACGTTTTCTGAAATTCATAAATTCCAACGCCTTGGATCAACTTATCCACACCCCCACCAGGGGCAGCTATATCCAAGACCTGGTCATTACCAACATGGGTGGGTTCCACACCAGAGGTCAATTCCTCGTTGGTCAGATCTGACCACAAGCTAATCAGCCTAGACATCCACATCCGACCCCCACCCCCCATAAGGGAAACCACTGTAAAAAAATTCTCCAAAGCCAACTTCACGCTTCTTAAGACAGAAGTGGCAAACTTCACAACACCCATGCAGATGGACAATAACGGTACGACTGCTGAATTCTACAAAAATGCACTTTATAAGCATTTACAAGAGTCCATGGATCGTGCTATCCCTAACAGAGCCAAGATGCTATCCTCAAAAAAAAGGAAGCTAATCTGGTGGTCCCTTGCCATAAACAAACTCTACAATGGAAGAAAGAAACCGTTGCAAAACAAGAGTAAAATCCCATGACTGGAAGAACTCACTGGTCAGACTCATTAAGAAGCTGAGCTCCCTCATAAAATCCTCTATAGCTAGTTATGAAAACAAAATCGCCAATGATTCTAAAAACAACCAAAAAGCATTCTATAGCTATGTCAAGAATCTCAATGGCAACACCCAGATCTGCTCTGAGTTACAGCACAATGGCACTAAATATACACAACCAACTGATATTGCCAACATTCTAGAAGATAGGTTCAGTGCTAACTTTATCCCCCTCACCCCCTAAAGGGCCCATCTCTATACCAGAAGAATAGAACGTTCCTGTAATCATGGCTGCACAGGTAAAAAACACACTCTCCAAAGCCAATAACACAGCACCCATGGGACCTGACAACATCCCAGGCTGCATTCTACATAAACTACAGAATGAACTGCCCCCCCACCTAAGCACCATGTTCAATCATAGCCTCACCTCAGGCTTTGTGCCCACTGAATGGCGCACAGCGACAGTTATCCAACCCTTTATCGCCCCATTAGCCTAACGAGCCTGTTCTGCAAGGCCATGGAATGTATCATCTTGGAACTTATAAACAAAGACATTGGTAATCTCCAAACTCTGGACCCCACCCAGTTTGGGTTTGTAAAAGGCAGATCATGTCTCCTAAACTTGATTGACATCTTTGAAGCAGTCACCAAAGCCGTAGAGGAGGGTAAGGTGGTTCACACAGCCTAGATCTCGCCAAGGCTTCTGACACCATCCCCACTCTGGAATTATAGATAAACTCACTAAACTTGGTATAAATCCCTATGTACAAGATGGGTTGCCAGCTGGCTCACTGACAGAACCCACACTGTGAAAGTAGCAGACTCCAAATCCGACTTCAGATCAGTGACAAGTGGAGTACCACAGGGTTCAGTCCTGGGTCCTCTCCTGTTTGGTATCTACTTCTCTGAAATACAGGCTAACACAGAAGGTCTTTGGCTAACTAAATTCACAGATGACTGCAAACTAGGAGCCATAATCTCCTAATGATGTGGACATCCAACAAAAGGGCCTCACTGAGACAGATGCCTGGTGTCAAAGCCATGGTCTCAAGCTCAATGCCAAAAAGTGCATTGTTATCCTCTTTGGTAAAAACTCAGTATCCATGAACCACCACATAGGCGGTAGTCTACTTAACACTAAAGGTGTGATAAGAGACCTTGGAACACAGGTGGACAGTAGTCTCTCCTTTGATAATCACATTGCCACAGTGGTCAGGAAATCTTTCTATGTGGCACACCTCATAAAAAAAGTTTCTCATCCAGAAAAAAAAAGAGGTCATTGTTCCCCTCTACTCATCACTCATTGACCCATTATAGAGTACAATGCCCTTTTTGGTATATACCTCACAAGACATCTATAACAACTGGAAAGGCCACAGAAATACCTCACAAAGAGGATTACTGGACTCAAACAGATGCCCTACGTAGACCATCTCAAAAAACTCCAGCTTTACTCCGTCACATATTGCCTACTCAGAGGTGATCTCTGCCTAAGATACAAAGCTATGTTAAACCCAGAGCTGTTGGATATGCTCCACTTAAAGAAATCCCAATCCCTCTGAGCTACATGCTCTAGGGATCTAAACCTTGTCACCGCAATAAACAGAACATACTGGAAGGATAGATTCCTGCCCCAGAGACTTCCCATACTCTGGAACAGACTACCTATCTATGTCAAACAGAGCTCCTCATTAGCACTCTTCAAGAAAAATCTTGATGATTGGATGGGTAATAGGAAATTCACACCGGGGATCACTTCTGTGGCTCTGCTTGACAGGGGCACAGAAAAATAATTTTCTTGGGTGGTGAAAGCCAGGGTACCATTTTGGCTAGGCTTGTATAGGCCCTAGGACCAATAGCCTAGTACCTACCTATGAACCTATGAACCTATAAAACTCTCTACTGCATTGTACTACTGTAAACTAGAAGGCTGCTGTTAATTTTAAAAATAACCACGGTTCTCTCCAGTCTTGTCTGTATTTCCTTCCATGTTTCCTCCAATCCTGTACCATGGTTTCATGCACGGATGCATGGACACATGGACACACGCAACAGGAAGAAACAAAGTGTTTACTTCAGAGCTGGATTATAGTCAAATGGAGCCCTAGGTGGGGTAATGGATCAGGACCCCCCCACAAATATACACAGACACACATGCAAGCATGCACACACCATCCCACCAACACCTTTCCAATGTCCATTACTTAGCTATTTTTCCCAGTTAACATAAACACTGTTGAAATCTCTCCCTGTGCATAATATTTTTTCTTTACTTTTACAATGATTACAGATATTTGGGCTTAGTTTAAAACTTTAATTTTAAAGTTTATACCACAAACACTGATAAGCATTTGCTAAAAAAAGCAATACAATCTCACAATGAAAACAGACTCAGCATGAGCAGTAAACTTCTCTGTCATTGAAGATCACATTCATTAAAATGGTATTAATAACCACACTGAAATAAAATGCATCTGACCAGTGGAAGATTAAGTTTACCTTTGGGCTGTTTTCAAGGTATAGGCTCCTTGCGCACATTTTAAGGGCTATGCATACATGTATGTATTTTTTGATTCACCTTCCTGATTGTATTAAATTATATTCCTTGTAAAATACAGCACCACTTGTTAGAGTGTGTTTTAAATTAGCAGTTTTCAACATTTGTCCAGAAAACAAAAGAAACAAAACTTATGACCCAATAATGACAAAACTGCCCATATCAGAACATTTCAACCATGAAAGGTCACTCAAACTTCTGTCATTACAATCCACCAATGCCAGTCAATATACACAATCTCTGCAGAAGTACAAGTCATCAGAATATTTCCACATTAAAGAAATCTGTAACTAATGACAAAATTGTTGCTAGCAAACAACTTTATATTTCAGTGTTATTTCATCTGCAAATTCAGTGCCTGTTGCCCTCGAAAAAATAACTTGCCTATGTTACATTAAAAAAGTTGGTAAGCTGGTACTGTTACAATAGGGAATGTATGGCAAACTGACAATGGGTTCATCGTTGCTCATCTATAGGAGGACACACTCAGGACTGTAGCCCCCCCCCCCCTTCAAGTACAACACAATGTCACCAATCCATCTACATACTATGGGAGTCGAACTCACAGCCTTCTGCATCAAAAAGTAAGTTTACTACCCGTTATGCTGTCATCATTTGTTAAACAAAACAGATACACATTGGAAACAGACTTAGCATGAGCAGCAGTAAACCTCTCTTCCCTCGAAGCTCACAATTCCTTGCAAATGCACTAGAGCCAAATACTTCAAAATGCATCAAAGCTCATGTTTTAATAGTATGGTACTTTGTGTAGAGCAGAAGAGTCAGGCTCTTGTTTCCTGTAACAAAGGCACAAGATTTGAGCCAGAGGAAATTTACTAACCTGTATTGCACTAGACTACCCAGATTTTTGAAGAATGTTTGGATTTTTGTCTCACATTTTGGTCTGTTCCTAATAAAATTTGTGGTTTTCTTATAAATCACTGAATACCGAAGTTTCTAAATAACGGCATGCATTTGAGTTTTAGACTTCACACTGTTAATGCTAACAAAAATCCTATTATTCTAGCAATGGTCTGAGTTTATAAGAGCAATATTTAAAATCTGCCCCTATTTTTGGTCTTTTGTCTCCACATTATTTTAGGGTTTGTCCAAATTTGAGAGGTACAAATATGAACATCCCACATACAAGGACACACAGACAGGGGGTATTCTTAAAGGAGAACACCTTTCCTTAAAGGATACAGCTCTGGTATTAGTTTAAGCTTTTTGTGTTTAAAATGTGAAAAGCTTTTAAAAGGCTAGGCTGCACCCCCTTACTGTTTGTACCTAGGGTAGACTGCACACTCTGCCCTAGCAATAGCATGCCTCGAGGTAAACCTGTCTGAATCACCCCATGATATTTCATTAAAGATCTGCTGAACCAGCCAGTTGCATTTATATAATGGCTGTTTCCAGATACTAAATGTCTTTTCTTGCCATGATTGAAAGTGATTTAGAAGGTTCACCTTGCTTCTATGAAGGAAGGCTGCAGGCATGCTATGAGGTCTCTATTGCTCTTGAGTTTTGTTTATTTGTTTTCTTTTTAATCAGACGTAGAACGCATGCTTTACCTTTCAATGTATTCTGCATAGGTTCATTGGTTCATAGGTTCATACTAGGCTATCTGCCCTAGGGCATTTATAAGCCTAGCCAGAGTGTGTGTGGCTTTCACCACCCCTTAGGATGAGAATATTATACCCATTAGTTTGCTGTGCCTCTGTCCAGCAGTGATACAGTGATGATTCCCGGGGTAAACCTACGATCTCCCATCCACTCGTCAAGATTTCTCATTAACAGAGTCAGTGAGGGGCTCTGCCTCACATGGACTGGGATTCTGTTCCATAGTGTAGGGAGTCTCTGGGTGATGAATCTGTCCCTCCAGCACGTCCTATTTATATCCGTGTTGAGGTTTAAGTCTCTTGCTTTCGTGGCTCTGGTGGATTTGGATTTTTTGAGGTGGAGCATGTCCATTAATTCCGGGTTGGACATGGCCTTGTATGTCAGGCACAGATCACCTCTGAGCAGACAGTATGCGACTGAATAGAGATGGAGTTTCTTCAGTCGGGCATCGTATGACATATGTTTGAGCCCTTTATCCTTTTGGTGAGGAACTTTTGGGGTCTTTCCAACTGCTGCAGGTGTCGGGTAAGGTACATTCCGAATGGGGCGTTGTACTCAATCATTGGTCTGATAAGTGAAGAGTACAGGGTACAATGACCTCTCCTGATCTGGATGTGAATCCCTTCATGATCAGGTGGGCAATGTAGAAGGTCTTCCTAACCACTTTGGCAATGTGAGTGTCAAAAGAGAGGTTACTGTCAACTTGGGTCCCCAGGTCCCTGATAACTTCTTCCGTATTTAATGGATTCCCACCTATGTGGTAATTAGGGGTTACCTTGTTTTTCCTAAAGGGTATGACTATACATTTTTTGGCATTTAGCTTAAGGCCATGGCTCTGGCACCAGTTATCCATTTCTATGAGACCTCTCTGGAGGATGTCTGTGTCTGATGGAGTGTCAATTATGGTGCCCAGTTTGCAGTCATCTGCAAATTTTGTCAGCCACAATCCCCCTATGTTTGCCTGCACTTCAGAAAAATAAATGCCAAACAAGAGGGGGCCCAGGACTGAGCCCTGTGGGACACCGCTCGTGACCGGCTTAGAGTCTGACATGGCACCAGCAACTCTAACCCTGTGTGTTCTGTCCTTGAGCCAGTTTACAACCCATCTTGTGACATATGGGTTTACATCTAAGCTGGTGAGCTTTTCTATGATGCCCGAGTGGGGTATTGTGTCGAACTCTTTTGCTAGGTCAAGGTAGGCTGTGTGAACTGCCTTACCCTCATCAATGGCCTTAGTGACTGTTTTGAAAAAGTCGATCAAGTTCAAGAGGCAGGATCTGCCCTTGACAAAGCCAAATTGGGTAGGATCTAGTGTCTGTAGGTCCCCAATGTCTTTATTTATGAGTTCCATTATGATCCTCTCCATAGCTTTGCAGACAAGGCTCGTCAAGCTTATGGGGTGGTAATTTCCAGGGTCCGTAGAAGCACCACCTTTGTGGAGTGGGACCACAGTTGCCGTACGCCATTCTTTGGGTACGTATCCTGTAGTAAGGCTAAGATTAAACAGCAGCCTTATGTGTGGGTTTAGTTCCTCATTGAGTTTGTGTAGCACACAGCCAGGGACACTGTCCGGTCCCATTGATGCTGTGTTTTTTGCTTTAGAGAGAGCAGCTCTCACCTGGGCATCTGAGATGTTTGGGAGGCTAGACTCTGGTGGGATAGATATTTCTCCTTTTGGGGGAGGGAGGAGAAATTTGCACGGAACCTGTCTGGCAGTATGTTGGCAATGTCTGTGGGTTCAGTGATTTTTTATCATTTTGGACTAATTCTGAGCATATCTGGGAGTTTCCACCCAGGTTTCTAACATAGCTAAAGAAGGCTTTATGATTGTCTTTTGTGTCATTAGCGATTTTTCTCTCAAAGTTGGCCTTGGATGATTTTATGAGTGATCGTAGTTTTTGCTAGTATTGATCAGAGATGCCTTCCCTTTTAGGGATTTTGCTCTGTCATGTAGTAGCTTTCTCCTCTTGTTGTAGAGTTTGTTTATGGCTGGGGTCCACCAGACCGGGCGCCTGCCTTTGGTGGAAAGGGTCTTGATTTTATTAGGGATTGCTTGATCCATACATTCCTGGAGGTGCTCGTAGAAGGCATTTGTAAGGGTTTCAGCAGCGTGGGTTGTGGTTTCCACTGGCTTGGGGCCTAGAAGGATACCAGTCCAGTCTTAAGAAGTGTGAAGTTTGCTTTTGAGAAGTTCTTCACTGTGGTCTTTTTTGCTGGGGTGGGGGGCGGGATGTGGATCTCCAGTGAGATTCATTTATGGTCTGATCTCACCAATGAGGGATATACTTCCGGTGTGGAGCATTTTGTCCCCATGTTTGTGATGATCAGGTCTAGTATATTTTCTCCTCTTGTGGGAATGGTGACTAGTTGTTCCATAGCATTTGAGTTTATGAACTCAAGGAACCTTTGGGCTAGGGTGTTGGGGCTTGAGTAATGTTCCCAGTCTATGTTTGGGTAGTTGAAGTCACCCAATATGATGGTGTTTGGAGAGACATTCATACTCTCCAGTGTCTTCAGGAAGGCTGTGTGGGTTTCCTGAGTTTGAGAAGGTGGTCTGTAGCATGTTACAAACTGTAGGGCAGTTTTACCTATGGTTAATTGCACCTGGATGGTCTCCGATGCTTCGTGCGTTGCCACTAACCTGGAGGTGTGGGTATCCTTTATGAATATGGATACTCCCCCTCCTTTTGTGGTTCGGTCTGGATTTTGGGGCCGGAACGCATGATATGAGGTATAACCTGACAGTGCTGGGGTGCTCTCAGGAGCCTTGAACCAGGTTTCAGTCACAGCACAGACATCGATGTTCTCCATACTGAGGAGGGCTTCGAGGGTGCATCTTGAGGTTTAGACTTCTGGCATTGAGCAGTATTACCCTTAGTTTTTCTCCATTTTTGTTTTCTAGGGCGGTAGGTTTATCATTTGAGCCTTGCCTAAAAAAGGCACTATGGGTGTGGCAAGAGCCTTTGCCAATATCCAGAAGCCCAGGGTGACAGGTGCAAGCCATCACTTGCAAGCAGCGTGGCTTGTCAAGCATGTCATCCCAGGCAGACAGACATTGGATCCCCTTAGAATGACACCAGTAATTAAGCCAATTATTAAAGCTGATCATTTTGTCTCTGTATTGTGGCATCATTCTTGGTGAGGGTAGGATACTGCTCAGGGTCAGGGTCATACCAGCCTGGGCTACATAATCTGAGAGCTCCTCTATGTCTCTTTTCATGTAGTCCAGGAAGGTATCGTCTCAGGTCGTTCACACCGGCATGGACAATGACTGAGTCATACTTGTACTTGCTGTGGAGTGACCTGAGTGCTTGTGTTATGTGGCGGATTCTAGCGCCTGACAGGCAGCTTACTGTGATCTTTTCCTTGTTCAGTCTGGTGAGTGGGACGTCAGTGTGTCTGACTATGGAGTCACCTATAACAAGTGTGTCTGGCATTGTGTTTGGCCTTAAGGGCTGTGACTGTTTAGCACACTGACTTTGAGAACTATGTGTTGCATGTCTTATGTCTTGAGGTGGCAGTTGCTTGGGTGTCTGCTTTGGAGGCCTCTGTAGTTTTGGTAGATTTTTGATCAGTGCCTCCAAGTATGTCTTTGTGTGTTTATGTGTTTGTTTTGCAGTTGTGATAGTTCTATGTGAAACTGGGTTTGTGGTGTGCGTGGTTTCCTTCTCCTCCATGTCATTCTAAAGTGGTCTGGTTTGAATTTTCAGATGAAAATGCTAAAAAAAGTTGTTAATTTTTCCTTGTTTACTTAGAGTCTGAACAATGTAACACCCCCACTCTGAGTCACTTGATGGTTTTGCAGAACATCTTTGAGGTGGGTTATCTGAAAGTTAATTCCTTCAGTGCCATTATACTCTTGCTATGCTCAGACCTTCACTTTGGTGACTATTACATCTGCTACCTTCGTGGACTATTGGAAACTATCAGCCAGATCTGAATATCCCCTGCTAGCACTGTACGATGGGTTTGTCTCCCTCTTCAGTTTGACAATTTCCCTCACTGCTAATATCCACCAGTGGATTTGGATTGCCACCTTGATGCACACAGATAATTTTTGGCCACAGTTTCTTATTGTTGTCTCACCTACTGAGTTCCTAAAAAGAGTCCAAAAATGCTCCATGATCCCAAACTTTCCTATGGTGGACAGCTGTCCAGGCAGCTTCAGTTAATCCATCCACACAGAAATGTCTGCTACTGTTAGACCACCCTGAATACATCTTTGAGTTTCCAAGCTTTGTTCAGCCAGTGTTTGGCTATCTGATACAACTCATAAGCAACTCATGTTCAACTGAAAGTTTAGTACTGCTCTTGACTTAAGTTTCTAGAACATATGGACTCAAATATGATAAAATAAATACAGAGTAAAGCACTGAGTTTTGTCTCAATACACTCTATTGCTATATACACTTATGAACGGTTTTGTACTCAGACGTTGGAGTTCATTATGGATAATTCATGACTTTTATAAAAGTTGATTAACAGTTCTTCACTTCTTTTACTCCCTGAAGACCTCACCAGAGGGCTGTGTTGCCTTCAACCAGTGGTAATATTTGCTCCAGCCAAACAAGAGAGAGAAGTATTCCCAGGGTAGATGTCAGCTCTACATTGCTACATACATTGCTGCTCAGGAACCCCCATCACACGTCCATTTCTCACCAAGAGTAAGGTGGCAGGGAACAAGTCAACTTGCTGGTCTTGGAGGGTAGACAACTCACTTCACAAGGCAGCCCCCTCTTTGCAGCTCCCCTCTAAAATCTAGAGTCTGGTTTCAGAATCAATAATATGCGCAGAATTAAAGGCAGCTGTATTTATATGGCATTTCCTACCTCCCAAATATGCTTTTGCTCCACCTTCTGCAATGAGGTGACATCCCATGTGCAGGAGTTACTTTACATTGCTAGAGTCCAGCCTTTTGTACTCCATGCCACATCTTCCTGACAGGTAAATGAGATTTTACTTTTCCTAACTAAAATAAAACTGGATGTTAGCTTAAGTTTTGTTTGCCTTGAAAGAAGTTAGCTTAAGTTTTGTCTGTTCTGAAAAAGTTCTGGCAAATAAAGGATGAAAGTGCTCAGTAGTTGATTGTGTGCATAGTCTTCCTGATTCTTTAAGGTGATGTTTTTGTTTGGTTTGGTACTTTATTTTCCTTCATTTTCTTTGTGAGTGGTGAAGCTATACACAGGCTCCTTGTATCTTTTTTGGTCTGAGCCCATTCTGGCTGGTATATTTCAATCACTGCTGTAATAAAGTAGGAGGCTGTTTTTTCTGGCACATGTACATTGTCATCTCAGTGCTGCTGGTGGAAAGCATTGCCTTGAAACATAAACTGTGATATTGTAATACATAGACCACAAAGGAAGTATTAGCTGCTATTGTGAAGAAGTACATTGTAAGATAAATTATAACTTTTACATAGAGAGCATATAATAAAGATGAGTTACAAGATGACTAACACACTGTAAATGGTTGCCTCCAACAAATTAAATTCAGGCTTTATAGCAATTATTTTTTTGGGGGTGCTTCATTTGGTCTTGCCTGTTGATCTGCCTACTAGACCCATTCCTTCTTGTTATGAGGTGACACCTTAATATGATACCCTCTGTAGGATGGACTTTATGGCTAAAAGGACCTGACTCATGATGTGCTGGGGCATAATTCAGGTGACAAACAGCTTCATCATGCTGCCGCTAGAATGACTTAATGCTTCGTCCTGTCCTCCTATTTATTCCATGGCACATCACTAATCAATGGGCATTCAGTGTTGAATGTATGTGCATATTGTCTGGATCTGCTGCAGACACTATGTCTATGCATCACATCCTTTTCTTTAACTTTCTTTGGACTTGCCGAAGCTTTTCTGTGGCACTAAGGGGTCCCTAATCCTTCCCTGTGGCCAAGCCCCAGGACCCTCATTCATTAAATGAAATGTGGTCACCAGCAAGGTGGGTGTAGATCCCTTAATCTTGAACCATTGGGCTGACTAAAACTCCACTGATTTCAATATGAATTGACTGTGATTTTCATAGGTTTATTGTTTTGGGTTGCTGTTATGAATAAATAAAATAAAAATACGTATCTCTTGCAAAAAAGACTGTGTTGCACAAAAAGTACAAATTCTTTTTTCGGCCTGAAAAATGTTTTTGTCAACACATTTTACCAATGTCATTAAAAGGAAAGGCTGTTAAGACAGCAGTAGGAAAAATATATATACATTCTGAGGACAGAAAGTAGCATCTTTTCTTTTTTTCAAAGCAAATTGCAGTTTAGACAAGCTGAGAGTAGGAGTACAGGTAACCTTAGGGTTGTGTTCAGGGTCACCGGTACTAGTGAGCAGTTAGTGATAAATAAAAAAATTGCAAAGTCTGTGACAGCCAGTTGTAGTTGGAAAAAGAAGAGAGAGTTTTGGTCTTTTGCATACCTTCAAACAAAAAATATGGATTTGAGGTGGCACTTAGAGTAGATGGTAGGTTTATCACATTGTGTGCCATATAATTTAAGGATGTGACACTTTTGTTTTCCAGCAGTACATTTTTTGATTAACATAAAACTCTACAACATCAGGCATGACATTGGTTGTCAGAGTCTGCATTGTAATCATCGATTTATTCCTTGAAGTGCTTCAAACACCATTTCTTCTTCCGTGCCAAATGCTGCTGCTTTGACTCAGGGCATATCACCTAACACACTGCCCCACTGCCCCATCCCCTTTCCAAGTCTCTCTCTTCTTTGAAGATTTACTGAAGATTGAACCACTTTACAAATGAATGTATATATTGTCTATATTTCACTGTGCTTGATTGTACATTGCATTCTGCTTGTTCGTTGAAATGTATATACACCGTTTTTTTTCTATTTAATTAGTCTAAATTATAATGCTATTGCTTAGATTTCTGCATTTTTTTTTTTTTGTGAAATGTTTTGTATTTCACCCTGGCTGAGACAGAATTAGTCTATACTGATCAGTGTCCTACCCCTGTGAACAAATGTAAATAAATAAATACATAAATAAATAAGCCATAGCGTCTTATGTTGATTTGGCCAATATTAGTCATGTGATCAAAGGCTCAACAGGTCGCTTATCTTATTTGCACCTTGTACAGTCTGATGTGCCCATAGATGGATGAGGTCTATATTAGAATACTGAAGTTTCAAAGCTTCGAATGTTCTAATATCAAAATCTATTCAGCAAAAGCTGAAAACATCGAACATACAGAACAGCAAATTTTTTCCTAGGGAAAAAAATTGCTGTTCCAAAACACATACACACAACACAAGCACACCAAACAAACAGCAATCCACACACATACACCTAAAATCTTACACCTAACCCTACACTAAACTATACACACACCACTAACTATCCACTTACCTTAGCCCAAACCCTAACCCTAAGGTCCGTCACTATTGTACACTCACCTCACCTGTCCCCTAACCCTAACTCACCTACCCCGCCCTAACCCTCACATCCACACAATCGCACACTTACCTGACCCGCGCCCTAACCCTAACTAACCTAACCCGCCCTAACCCTCACATCCACACAATTGCACACATACCTAACCCACACCCTAACCCTAACTCTCCTAACCCGCCCTAACCCTCACGTCCACACAATCGTACACATACCTAACCCACACCCTAACTCTAACTAACCTAACCCGCACTCAGTCGCACACTTACCTAAACCCGACCCGTAACTTTCCACCACAGAGCTGAAAATACCCAAGCAACAGAAACGGACAACCAAATTCTTTCCCTAGGAAAACATTTGGTTTTCTGTTGCTTCGATATTTTCAGCTTTCGCTGAATAGGGCTCGATATTAGAACATTCGAAGTTTTGAAACTTCGATGTTCTAATATAGACCTGATGGATGTACAAGGGGAGAGACTCGTAATAAAGTAAGTCAAGATTATGTTTAAATACATAATTATTTAGAAGCTACATGATTAGGGTGTTGGGTTCTTAAAGTATAACCATGGTTTTAGTACACAGCAGTACTTAACCAGAGAATTGTATGATTTATTATCTTTTCTGCACCTTGTGCATTTTTTCTTGGACGTTATATACACATACATGCATGTATGTTCTAAAAATTGTATGCACTATTTAGTGATTTTAATTTCTAGGCTTAATGGATTCATCATGGTTGCCATATAGCTATATGCAGAGCCAATGAAACACATGGCAGCTCATAAATCATGATTTGCCTTTTGCCTGCAAGCATAATTTGCCTTTTGAGCAATTATATGGGAGAAGAAAGTCGTTTTTAAAGGCAGTGGGAGCAGAGGGACAGAGAACTGGCACTTTTTGCCTTCTTACTCAGTTTGTAATTTATCACTTCCAGGTATTGACTGGAAGAATCTGAGCACACTGGGGTCCTGAGTGGGGCTGCAGCTATTTGCACTTATTCCACCATTCACTTCTGACCTCACAACCTCTATTGCCATGGAAGCTGCAAGATACAGTCAGTATGGAATGTCGCCTACATTTCTAAATGTTGCTTGTCACCTGGTGTTGATGGGGCATATGATAGGAGTCTTTGATGACAGGAATGTATTACATTACTGAGTCTAACAGGGATAATATTTCTAATTCTCCTTCTTGAAGCTCTGCCTTATAACACTCATTCACCAATGAACTGTTGTCTGCACCTTTCTGACAATAATGAACTGCATTTTATTTTACTTTAACAGCAGAGATCACTTTAAGAAGAAATGAAAAATCTTTTTGGCAACATATAGTAACACTGTAAGCCACAAAACATTTTAGTAAAACAACTTAGCTACATTTTATGGATGATCAAGTGTCTGTGTAGCATCAGCCTCTGGCAACTATCCTCTCTTTTTAACAATGAGACAACCTAGATTTATTGCTGTTATATACCCTGCCAGACCAAGTGTCCTTCAACAAGGTGGCTTGGAATCTATGCGTTGGCCCATTTTTGTATACCTGCCTCTTTTGGCAATGTAACTCCACAGCCTGTTATCCATCCTGTCTCCCACCACAGACTAATGAGTGACAATCTGTAATTTTAGATTATGTCCTGCCCACGAAAGAAAAACAGTTGCCTTTTTCATAGATATATCTGTGAAAGATCAGTAATAAAAGCCATGTAAATCATAAACCCTTTTTATGAAAGTGTGATAATGATGGATTGGAGGAACTTGGTTTGCTTTGAACACAGTGCCTAAGAACATTATGCTATTGACACAAACCATGCTGCTTGTCAGAAAACCATCGCTAAAAAAATTTCAGAACAGGAAAAGAAAGATGCGATCTGAGGCTCCCTATAAATAACCAGTTAATGAGTACAGCCACAACGGACTGCCTGTTTTAACTAGAAGTGTCAGGTCTGAATATTTTTTCTGTCATTCTTAGTTTCAAGGATTCGCTTTCTATTTTGTAAGATAAACAAACTAATTTGGAACCTGATTCTTCCTGACTGGCTGTATATAGCATCCCTAGAGCTGTCTCTCTCTCTCTGTCACATACCTGGCAAGCATGCACTCCTAACAGTTATTTTACTACCTGCTCAGTGAAGGTATGCTGCTTGTGGGTTTTATTTCCAAACAGTGTTTTAAATGTTCTTCTGGGAACCACATAAAGCTCTCCAGGTTCACATGTTTGTTTCCTTGGTCACTGGGGAGCATAGATAAAAGTTTGGATAAGGGACACGTTTAGAAAAAAGTATGCAAGAGGGGTACCACAAACATGGTGTACAGAGCTGCATAAAAAGGATGAACGGCTAGACATGTAACACATGTCCAGTAGGCTATAGAAACATATGATTGTTGTTATAATTAATTATAAGGCAGTGATATGTTGTGTGCAAGCCTTACATATCATGTGCAGAAACATCACAATATATACTAACATGCACACATTATCTCAGGAATAAAGTGGTCTCAAAAGCTAATACAAAGCAGAGGCTTTATAAATGAAGGCAGGATGGTTAATCCAGATATATTTTGCATTGTCTGTTTTTCCCTTTATTTTTCTCCTTTTTCCTTCTCTTTTTTAAAAGACACAGACAGGTATTGCTTCTATTTTTCACATTTGCTGAACAATCACATTTGATTTGTACATAATGTCCTACTGCCACCCTTACCCCACATTTCTTCAGAATAGCACCTCTTCGACCACTGGATCACTTTAGGGCTTCATTCAATGCCAACTTCAATAGGAACTGCAATTTCCACTCATTTCTCACCCTCATGGTACTAGCAATACATATTAATGTTTTCTAGCCTCAGAGATTACAGAGAAGCATCTATCTCTACTTATGCAACAATGTTACTGTTTTTTGGAATGTTTACAAAGTAAATAGTCATTAATCCTTTCGCTTGTTTAGATATGTGTGGTTTTGATATACAGCTTTGCATGTTTATATTTATTTACATGTAAAAAAATTGGTATGTTATTCTGTTTAAAAATATAAAATCTTTAAAATAAATAGTTATTTGTCAGTAATAAACATTAAATAAAATACACAAAGGATGGGCTCAGACTCGAGGAAAATGCTGGAAGAGGAATGGGATGATTCATGAAAAAATTCATGTGGATTCAGTGTCTGTGGAAATGCAATGTATCATAAATCATCAGATGAATAAATCAATGAACTCTAAAGCTGCAGGTTGCTGAATGTCAAGTCTGACTCGTGTGACTATTGAATCTTACTGATGGATGGGTGTATTTGCCAGAGTTGGTATGGCAGTCAGCAGATTTGAATCAAGTAAATAAATTTGGTGCAACACTGGCAATTTGGTCATTCATGACTTTTTCCTGTATACTGACAGTAGAAGTTGATAAACAATTGTGTAACCACTCGTCTGTTTGTCTGCACAGAAGGGGTTCACAAATACAAGTGGAGAGGAAGAGGGACACATTGTAACTAAATGGCTAACAATTCCATGAGACTACGCTAAACAACATCGTTAAACTGCCATTTTGTTGAACTGGTGCAATAAAAAGAGATGTATAAATAATGTTTTTGAAGAAAAAAAAATTGTACCCGCATGTGGAGGGCTGTGCCCCCTCCCCCATCTTTCAGTGAAATATTTCAAAATCAAAGTGATGCAGCCTCATGGAAGAAAGACACCTGAAGATCTCCAACATCAGGCTTACAGTACTTAACTAGAATTCATGCGGGAACCGCAGAAAGATTTGCCCTGACACAAAAACAGTCCATGCATTTCCTTTTATTAAATGCATCCGTTTATTAAAATGCTTATTCAAGAAATTCAATTTCTGGCAAATTGAGAGCCACTATAATGCTATTCAATAATATGCCTCAGATAGGCATGATTCATATCACTGCAGTAGGTGAAGGAAAGGATACTTACAATCCTTACAAGGCCAATGCAACTTTAAAGATAGAGAGAAAGGGACAGACAGGCAGACAGAAAAAGGCAGACAGAGAGAAAGACAGATGAAGAGACAGAGAGAGAGAGAGAGACAGAGAAAGAGATACAGACAGAGAGAGGGAGACAGAAAGAGAGAGACAAAGACATAGAGAGAGACTGAGAAAGACAAGGAGAGAAAGACAGAAAAAGACAGAGATACAACTTCAGGAATGCATGGATCATGCAATCCCAAATAAAACCAAGATCCAATCCTCCAAAGGCAGACGACCTGTCTGGTGGACCCCAGCCATAAACAAACTATACAATAGAAGGAGGAAGCTACTACATGATAGAGCAAAATCCCAAAAAGGGAAGGCATCTCTGATCAGTATTAGCAAAAAACTAAGGGCACTCATAAAATCGTCTAAGGCCAGCTTCGAGAGAAAAATTGCACAGGACACCAAGGATAATCACAAGGCTTTCTTTAGTTATGTTAGGAACATGGGTGGGAATTCCCAGATATGCTCAGAATTAGTCCAAAATGACAAAAAATACACTGATCCCACAGACATTGCCAACATCCTAGCTGACAGGTTTAGCGCAAACTTCTCCCCCCCTCCCCACCAAAAGGGCAAATATCTATCCCAGCAGAGTGCTGCCCCCCCGACATCTCAGATGCTCAGGTGGGAGCCGCCCTGTCCAAAGCAAAAAACACAGCATCAATGGGACCAGACGGTGTCCCAGGCTGCGTCCTACATGAACTCCAAGAAGAGCTAAACCCAAACATAAAACTACTGTTCAATCTCAGCCTTACTACAGGATATGTACCTAAAGAGTGGCGTACAGCAACAGTGGTCCCTCTCCACAAAGGTGGTGCCTCAACGGACCCTGGAAACTATCGCCCCGTAAGCCTGACTAGCTTGGTCTGCAAAGCTATGGAAAGGATCATCATGGACCTCATAAATAAAGATATTGGGGACCTACAGACACTGGATCCTACCAAGTTTGGCTTTGTTAAGGGCAGATCCTGCCTCTTAAACCTGGTTGACTTCTTTGAAACAGTCACCAAGGCCATTGACGAAGGGAAGGTGGGTCACACAGCCTATCTGGGCCTCGCAAAAGCCTTCGATACAATACCCCACTCAGGCATTATAGATAAGCTCACCAGCTTAAATATAAACCCCTATGTCACTAGATGGGTTGCAAACTGGCTCAAGGACAGAACCCACATGGTTAGAATTGCTGGAGCCATGTCAGACTCCAAACCAGTTACAAGTGGCGTCCCACAAGGCTCAGTCCTGGGACCTCTCTTGTTTGGTATATATTTCTCGGAGGTACAGGCCAACACGGAAGGACTGTGGCTGACCAAGTTCGCAGATGACTGCAAACTGGGTGACATAATCGACTCTCCAGCCGACACAAGCATCCTCCAAAAGGGCCTCATAGAAACAGACAACTGGTGCCAGAGCCATGGCCTCAAGCTAAATGCCAAAAAGTGTATAGTCATCCCCTTTGGCAAAAACAAAGTGCCCACAAATTACCACATAGGTGGTAATCCATTAAGTACAGAAGAAGTAATTAGGGACCTGGGGACCCAAGTTGATAGCAATCTCTCATTTGACAACCACGTGGCCAAAGTGGTTAGAAAAACATTTTATATAGCCCACCTAATCATGAAGGGATTCACATCTAGATTAGGGGAGGTCATCATGCCTCTTTACTCATCCCTCATCAGGCCCATAATTGAGTACAATGCCCCTTTTGGGATGTACCTTACCAAACACCTGCAGTAACTGGAAAGACCCCAAAAGTACCTCACCAAGAGAATCAAAGGGCTCAAACAGATGCCATATGCTGCCCGGTTAAAGAAACTCCAGCTCTACTCAGTGGCATATCACCTGCTCAGAGGTGACCTGTGCCTGATGTATAAGGCCATGTCCAACCCGGAATTAAGGGACATGCTGCACCTCAAAAAATCCAAATCCCATCGAGCTACACGCTTGAGAGACTTGAACCTCAGCACTGAAATAAATAGGAAATGCTGGAGGGACAGATTCATAACCCAGAGGCGCCCTTCACTATGGAATAAAATCCCAGTCCAGGTTAGGCAGAGTCCCTCATTGACTCTCTTCAAGAGGAATCTTGATGAGTGGATGGAAGATCATAGGTTTACCCCGGGTATCACTTCTGTGTCACTGTTAGACAGAGGCACAGTATACTAACCTCGAAAAAGGGCATAGCAAAATTAATTTAAAATGGGTGGCGAAAGCCAAACATACTCTGGCTAGGCTTATAAATGCCCTAGGGCAGATAGCCTAGTATGAACCTATGAACCTATGAACCTATGAACAAGAAATATATATATTTTGAACACACACAATGTCGATTTACCAACAATCAAGCCATTTCATCAAAGCCAATAAACATTGATACAGAAAGAATTGAAAAAAGCAATGACATATTGTGTTTTTCAAGGGGGGGGCAAGACACCCCTGCACCCCGACACCTACTGGTAATTACATGTACCAACTCCAAGAACACACTACTGTGGGAAAGGGCATAGATATACCTCACCCCCCACTGTACCGTCATCTTATTGTGAAAAAGCTGGCAAGGTTTAAACTGATTTTGAACTTTTTCACTCTTTGATAGAAACACACATCAGCAAAATGTACTACTTACACATGCGCACTCACACACACACATACACGAGCAGACGCACACACACACATGCACACACACACATACGCACACACATGCACACACACATAACTATATCTATAGGAGCTCTGAAGAATATTACATTGTCAATTAGTCAACAGCATTTTTGTCAACTTAATTTGGTCAACAAAAAACTGCCAACAACATGTGCAATCTGAAAGATGCAATATTTAACTAGCAGGAGTGGGATGTATTGATTTTCATGCTCCAAGAGTATGTCTTAGTGTATACATGCTGTGTTACTGATTTTTTTGAAGTATGTTTTGCCAACATTTTTAATGACATCATTGTAATGTTATTGATATATACGTATCTATTTGTAATATTATTGATATATACACATCTCTCTCTCTCTCTGTGTATATATATTTATATATATCTATATATATATATATATATATATATATATATATATATATATTTATTAATAAATACACACACAGACACACACATATGTGTGCATGTTTGTGCATATGTGTGTGTGTGTGTGTGTGTGTGTGTGTGTGTGTGTGTGTGTGTGTGTGTGTGTGTGTGTGTGTGTGTGTGTGTGTGTGTGTGTGTGTGTGTGTGTGTGTGTGTGTGTGTGTGTGCGCGCGCGCGCGCGCGAGATGCATAAATATATAACATATGAGCACTCACATGGCTACTAAACTGAATAAAGTGATGAAAATGTTGATGAAATGTAATTTCAGTTGGGTAGTTTTTTTGTCTTGATATTTGTTATATTCCCACTTGAGGACATGATTGAGATGCAGTGGGAAGGCTGTTTTTATACATAATAAATTAAGTATAAAGAAGCTGTGGAAGGCGGCGCAGATTAAACATAGGGAGATTATGTCAGTCAACTCAATATAGCTTGTCAATGAATGACTCTGGTAAACAAGGATATATCTACAAAGAGTTACAAGGTTGTGTCCCAGAAGGCAACGCAAACTTCAATGGCTAGCCTGTATTTGGCTGTAAATTCCCAACTTGGTAGTTGTTTCACAGGAGACAACATAGACTTTTACTGTGAAGGATGTGTCAAATAAGATAACATCGATTGACAGAAGGAGGGAGAGTGATGTTTATTTGAAAGTTAGCTTAAGTGGAGTTAACACAGCACATAAACGCATTATGCCCTATTTGAATGATTTATTCATCGAAGGTGTCATAGACATCAGCACATACAATTATATGGCAATGCCTTCCCCAAGATTGCCCTTACTTTTTGGTACCCAAAAGATACACAAGAGCCTAACAGATCCACCAATGAGAGCATTGGTGGATGCTAGACAATCATTAACTTACCCTTGTGCAAAGATAATAGACTCTTTTTTAAAGAAATATGTAGAGTTGAAACCACAGATTTGTAAAGACTCGTGGGCCTTTCTCACTGAAATCAATAAGTTAACATATAGAGATGATTATGATTTCTTGACGATAGATGTTTGTGATTTGTATACTTGCATTCACCATGACTTAGGCATTGAAAGAGATCCATCTGATTGACGAACTATTAAGCATTGTGTTAACTAATAACTTTATCACATTCAACAAAGAATATTATTTACAAAGATCAGGAGTGGTGATGGGGTCACTGTGTGGGGCGAGTTTCACCAACTTAGTAATGGCTCACTGGGGGCATGAATTTGTAATGGACAATGAAGAGATTACATCACAGCTATATTTCCATACATGCTTACTTGATGACATATTTATGATAATAAAGGGAGATGCACAAACAGCAACTAATTTAGTTAGGTACCTGAATAATACCACATTCTTTCTAAAATTCACTAGTTCTCACCAAGAGAAGAAAATAAGTTACTTGGACATTAAACGTGCCAAAAATAGACAGGATTTGAACTACAGAGCATGTATTTATAGGAAGAGTACTTACTCAAACTCATTCTTCCTCTATAGCAGCTCCCACCCCCACCACCAGAAGAGGTTGGTGGTGAAAGGACAGCTGGTACGCTGCAGGAATGGTGACAGATTATAATCATTCCAAAGAGGAATGTGAATCCCTTAGGAGAATGCTTCTACATAGAGGGTGTCCTAACAGCTTTCTGTCCCAGTTAATAGATGAAGTGCAAAGTAAAAGTGAGCAAGGGTTATACTGACCCATTTTAAATAATGACTGTATGAGAGTAATGACCCA
Source organism: Protopterus annectens (assembly GCF_019279795.1). Classification (NCBI taxonomy): domain Eukaryota; kingdom Metazoa; phylum Chordata; order Ceratodontiformes; family Protopteridae; genus Protopterus; species Protopterus annectens. The sequence continues at coordinate 775,156,424 of NC_056736.1, read as the reverse complement.
ACAATATCAAATAGACACACATTTAGGAACAGAGAACCATTCCATTCTAACACCATTACTAGAGCAGTAACCTGCTCATAAGTTGAGTTTAGTAACAACATTCAGCTTAGACGCATTAGACATGAAAAAATTTTTGATTGGGCTATAATAACTGCAGACAGGGATATCAACAGTAAAAAGGAATTAATCTGAAACACTGGATGGAATCAGTTAAATCACCCCAAGAAGACATCCAGGCATGTATAAATGGGAGTCATGTAACCAATATAAATATGTAGATACAAGATCTAAGTTTAAAATCAAGGACAGAGTGTATTGGCTTAAAAGTAGAGTTAATTGTAACTCCAAATCAATAGTACATATCACCATATGCCAGCAATGTCTAGCGTTTTATGTCAGTAAAACTGTCCGTAAATTTAAGGAAAGAACCTACGAACATATTTACAATATAAATAAGAACAAATTGGACAGTGCATTAGCAAAGCACTGCCACAAGATGCCAGACCACAAATTTAAATTTAAAATTATTGATCAAGTGTTAGAAGATTTTAGAGGGGGTCCTACTTCATTATTATTAGAAAAATCAGAATTATTGTGGCAGCGAAGACTAGATGCCTGCCAATACCCTGGCCTTAATAAAATATGTTCTATCGCTTGCATTTTAAAATTGAAAAGTTTGTTGAGATGGCATGACTATGTATATGTCTTTTCTGTGAAGAATTTGAAGTTAATGTTAAGAATTTGTAACTTCTTGTATTACTTGATAGAAGGGACACCAAAGTATACCACAAGGGAATGTTTGCTTTAAGAAATAATTGAATAATAAGGACTGATTAAGAATGTACTCATGACTTCTTACTAATATAAATGGAGGGAGTACAATGCAATTGTATCAGATGAAGTTTAGCTAGCAGCAAAATGAAAAGCGCTTCATCTGTATTGTGGTTTGTGTTATTAAATATTTGTAACTGTCTTCAGAGGAGTACACATACGGCTTTTTATTTGCTTATTTCATAGACGGTATAGTGTCCTTAACTAAGGATTCCCTAGCATCTAATCCCAACTCTGCCCAACTGCCATCTTTCACCACATGCACTTTCACCTTCAAACTTGTGACCATATTCTATATAAAACAAATCTTAAGCAAACTCAAACTATGTGCTACTTCAGCTGATGACATTATAAGCAAGTACATTAAAATAGCAGCCAATAGTAAAGCCTATCCTCTCTCAAGCCTTGTAAATAGGTCAGTCCAGGAATACCACATTCTCTCTCTTTTTCTGTGGAAAAAATCCTACACAAAGGAGGAATTCAATGGACATTAGTAATTTTAGATGTATAGCAATTGTATGCCCCTCTCCAAAATACTTGAAAAATGTATTCAAAAACAATTGTTAAAATTTCATCTGCAAGAACTCAAATTCCCCACACAACAATGGCTTGTGTCCTTCCCATAGTACTAACACTGCACTTCTTACCTTTACAGATGTTGTTAATAATGCTGGAAAGTATGGCAAACTAGTCTCCTTCTTATTTCTAGACTTGTCTAAACCCTTTGACAGTTTGTCACATCAAACTTCTACTTTATATTTCCTCACTGGGTCTCTCTCAGCCCACATTTCCATGGTTCAAAGGCTTACTGCTCAATATGTATCAGTCAGTAAAATGGCACACCACCTTCTCTCCATATCTAACAGTTGCCATGAGTGCATCACAAGCCTCTAACTTTGGTCCCCATCTCTTTAACATTTTTACCAACACCCTTCACACACCCACACAAAGGGCTTCCCTATTACAATACAATAAGCAGATGACTCCACACTCATGCACATATGACAAACTGGCATAGCTTCAAAAATTATTCAGGAAGCTTAATAGCCACTGAAACATATCTTTGTAACTCACAACTCACAACTCATGCTCACCCCCCCCAAAAAACAAACTAAGTTTTCCCCCAAAACACATTCTCATGAAAAAACTAAATTTAAAATCCTCTATCTTAATAATGCAACCATTGAAGTCACTTATAGCAAATTATTAGGGATGATAGTGGATGATAATCTTAAATTTGGCCTGCATATACAAAATTACATAAAAACTCACCCAAAACTAGGGATGCTTTACAAAACCAAAAACTTTCTCACCAACAAAAATAAAACTGCTCTTGTAACTACTTACCTCTTTCCCTCACTGCTTTATGGCACTCCCATCCTTACTAACCTCCAGGTATCTCAAAAATCAACATTTGAACAGTTATACTACAGTAGCTAAATTTGCATTTGCAGCAAATACCACATTTCAGAACCCACCTCTGTATAGCATTAAAAAGCCTAAAATGGTTCGACCTACCCCATCAACTTAACATATATGCAGCTTCTTACCAAATATGAAATTATACAGAATCATCTGCTTATTCAGTACTAAATATCATTATACACAATTATGTTCCCAATTTGTCATTACAATCCAGTGACCAAAAATTCCTCCCTGTCCAAAAACCTATCAAGTATGTTGGGCATGGTCTGTACTCATACGATTTGGCTAAGGCCTATAACTCCTTAAATGTATCCATCAGGTCAATAGCCTTCCCTCCAGTCCATAAAATCATTATGAAAAACTTCCTAGCCATAATCTGGCTCTGTCCTTGCTTAACCACAGTGTGAAGATTGGGTGAAGATAGGTGAAGTCTGCCAGCCTAGCCAGATAGAATTTTATAGATAATTATGTCATTTGTAAATATTAATGTAAGCCACAGGCTTATTGTCTTAAATGGAAAAAAAAATGCTGTTAAAAACATGTAACAACAGTGCACTCTGCTGACCAAGTAAAACATGTTGTGACCCTTTGATCTAAAGTCGGCTCCAGCCTGTCTAGGTGAAGGAATTCTTGTTATTGTTTTAAGGTCAGTTTTAATGGATAACTGTTCTTAATGGCTTTGCTTCCTGACCTGGTGTGAGCTTACTAAAGAATGTAGTTTCTGTTAGCCTAGGAACCCAGAGAAGTGTGAAGAATGATGTAATGTGAACCAGGAATGTGATATTAAAAACAAAGAGACTCAGAGAGCATGAAGCATTTTTGACTTGACTATCCAGCTCATCAGCACTGCCTTGCTATATACGTGTTTGTCTTAGACTTGTGTTTTCTCTTAGAAATAGCTTCTTAGAAATAGCTAGAAACTAAAAAGTTTAGACTGTTTTTCTGTGATGTCAGAACTGTACTACTGAATTATTTTTAGTATTTCTCTGTGATCTCTGAACTCTTGACTAGCACTGTGTAATAAAAAGTATTGTCTTGTGTTTTTATTATTTATTAAATATTTTAAAACCTTCCAACTGTGGCTGTTTTTGTAGAGATAATTTAAGCTCTTTAGAGTACTTGTATGCCTTTGGTAAAATTGTACAAAGCCACTCTAATAGCTTTAGTCCTGGGCTATACTGCCAATTGGATAATAATATTGCACAGTAATAATTTGACACCCTTTTAAGGGCCTTTGAGTAGCTGATAAATATTAGTGGGTGATGGCAGCTGGCACTAACGTATAATCTGGGAAAAAGAGGCACAGCTGGAGAACCTGAGCCATCCTTCCCCAGGAGTGTCTGTGTAGTTGTATAAACTCTTCTCAAAGTGTGTGTGTGTGTGTGTGTGTGTGTGTGTGTGTGTGTGTGTGTCAGCTACTTGGGCAGGTACACGAAGCACTGGTTGGACAGAGAGGGTGCTGGAGGTTTTAGCTTGCCCACTAGGCTGAGATCTGGACCCTATAGCTGTGCCAGTGGGGAGTCTTACTGGGGACCTGGAGTGTAAGGGAGTGACCAGCCCCAGGCTGACTGTGATCTCTGTGTGCTGTTAAGGGAAATTACACTTTACTGTGTGTATTTGTTACCCTTTTCCTCCTATACTTTACAAAGAAAAAAAAAAAAAGCCCCAAGCCAGGCATGTCCAAGGGTCAGCTTCCGGTGATTTCTCCTGTCCACCTGGTGAATCTGGGCATACTGGGGCAATGCAGCAATTGCCTTATGTACACAGACAACCCTCTCCTCCTACCACCCAACACTACAACCTGTGAGAGATGCACTTACATAGCCAAAATGGAAGCAAAGCTCTCTTCACCCAAGATTGTGCTAAACAGTCAAGAGGAGAAGGTTAACACCCACACTACATCTCAAGCAACACATAGCCCTTCTAAACCCGCACCACCAACACCCACATATAGCAACACTAAATCCACATATGCAGAGGCCCTTAACTGTAACCTGCCCAAGCAACAAAGACCTCTGAAGCTGAAATGCAAACAAACACCAATCACAACCAATGTGTCACATAGTTCACAACACCAGTGTGCCACCCAGCAACAGCCCCTAAGGCAAGACAATGTACCTAACACTTTAGTCATAGGTGACTCTATAGTCCGGCACACTGATGTCCCTCTCACCAGGTTGAATAAGGAGAAAATTACAGTCAGCTGCCTGTCGGGTGCCAGGATCCACTACATAACGCATGCACTCAAGTCACTCCACAACAAGTACAAATATGACTCTGTCATTGTCCATGTTGGAGTGAATGACTTGAGACGTACCTCCCTGGACTACATGAAAAGAGACATGGAAGAGCTCTCGGATCATGTGGCCCAGGCAGGTATGACCCTAGCCCTGAGTAGCATCCTGCCTTCGCCTAGAATGATACCACAATATAAGGATAAAATGATTGACTTCAACAATTGGCTAAGCTTATGGTGTCATTCAAAGGGGATCCAGTATCTGTCTGCCTGGGATGACATGATTGACAGACCACAATGCTTTGCCAGAGATGGTCTGCACCTGTCGCCCCTGGGATTCAGGTTACTGGCTAAGGCTCTTGCCACCCCTATAGTGCCTTTTTTAGGCAAACTTCAAAGGACAAAACCACCACAATAACAGGTACAAGCATGCAAAATCTGAAGGTAATGCTACTCAATGCTAGAAGTCTAAACCTCAAAATGCACTCTCTCGAGGCACTCCTAAAAATGGAGAACATCGATATCTGTACAGTAACTGAGACCTGGTTCAAGGCTCCAGAGAGCACCCCTGCAATACCAGGCTACAACTCTTACCACACTTTTCGGCCACCAAACCAGGACCAAAACACTAAAGGTGGAGGAGTGTCAATATTCACCAAGGATATTCACACCACCAGGCTAGTTGGCCGACACAATGTGTCTGAAATACTCCAAGTGCAACTAACACTAGGTAAGACTGCAATCCAAACTGTAGCTTGCTACAGATCCCCCACCATACCCCAAGATTCTCACTACACCTTTCTAAACATAGTGGAAAATATTAAGATAGAACCAAACACCCTAATACTGGGTGATTTTAACTACCCTACCATTAACTGGGAAAACTACTCATGTCCCAACACCTTTGCGCAACGGTTCTTGGAATTCATAAAGTCCAACGCCCTGGATCAACTAATCCATAGTCCCACTAGGGGTTCCAATATCCTAGACCTGGTCATTACCAACATGGGAAATCAATGCTCCATACCTATGGTCACCCCCTCATTAGTCAGGTCTGACCATAAGCTAATCACCCTTAACATCCACATCCCACCCCCACCCCCCAGTAAAGAAACCACCATAAAAAACTTCTCCAAAGCCAACTTCATGCTACTCAAGTCAGAAGTGACAAACTTCATGACACCCATGCAGATGGGAACTGATAGTTCAACTGCTGAATCCTACACTAAGGCACTGTATGAGCACATCCATTCATGCATGAATCGTGCCATCCCAAATAGAACCAAAATGCTCTCATCCAAAAAAAGGAAGCCAATCTGGTGGTCCCCTGCCATAAACAAACTTTACAACAAAAGGAAGAAACTTTTGCAGAAAAGAGGAAAATCCCAGGATGCAAAAAACTCCCTTACTAGCCTCAGTAAGAAACTGAGATGCCTCATAAAATTCTCCAAAGCTAGTTACGAAAATAACATTGCCAAAGATTCCAAAGACAACCACAAAGCATTCTATAACTATGTCAAGAATCTAAATGGCAATGCTCAGATCTGCTCTGAGCTAAAACAGAATGGCATTAAATATACTGATCCCAAGGATATTGCCAATATCCTGGCAGATTGATTCAGTACCAACTTCACCCCCCTCTCACCCCCTAAATGGCCCATCTCAATACCGGAAGATTGCCAAATTCCAGTAATAACGGCCACACAGGTACAAAACGCACTCTCTAAAGCCAAGAATACAGCATCCATGGGACCAGATGACATCCCGGGCTGTGTACTACATGAACTACAATATGAACTGGCACCTCACCTAAGTGTCATGTTTAATCATAGCCTCACCTCAGGTTTTGTGCCCACTGAGTGGCGCAGAGCTACAGTTATCCCAGTCCACAAGGGGGGATCCACCTTGGATCCCGGAAACTACCGTCCCATCAGTCTGACAAGCCTTATCCGCAAGGCCATGGAGCGTATTATCATGGAACTTATAAACAAAGAATTGGCAACCTTCAAACACTGGACCCCACCCAGTTTGGGTTTGTGAAGGACCAATCTTGTCTCCTGAACCTGATTGACTTCTTTGAATCAGTCTCCAGAGCCATGGACAAGGGTAAGGTGGTCCACACAGCCTATCTAGACCTTGCCAAGGCCTTTGACACCATCCCCCACTCTGGAATCATAGATAAACTTACTAAGTTGGGCATTAATCCCTATGTCATCCAATGGGCTGCTAAATGGCTTACTGATAGAACCCACACTGTAAAAGTAGCCGACTCCAAATCCAGCTCCAGACAAGTGACAAGTGGAGTACCTCAGGGTTCAGTCCTGGGGCCGCTCTTGTTTGGCATCTACTTCTCTGAAGTACAGGTCAACACTAAGGGACTCTGGCTAACAAAGTTTGCAGATGAATGCAAACTGGGAGCCATTATTGAATCCCCAAATGATGTGGATACTCTACAAAAGGGCCTTATAGAAACAGATGCTTGGTGCCAAAGCCATGGGCTCAAGCTCAATGACAAGAAATGTATTGTTATCCCCTTTGGGAAAAAACATGTATCCATGAATTACCATATAGGTGGCAGTACACTAAACACAGAAAGTGTGATAAGAGACTTAGGGACACAGGTGGACAGTGGTCTCACCTTCGATAACTACATCGCCACAACAGTCAGGAAATCCATCTATGTGGCACACCTCATCACGAAGGGCTTTTCATCCAGAAAAAAGGAGGTCATTGTCCCACTGTACTCATCCCTCATTAGACCCATTACAGAATACAACGCCCCATTTGGTATGTACCTCTCAAGACATCTGCAACAACTGGAAAGGCCTCAGAAATACCTCACTAAAAGAATCACAGGCTTAAAGCAGATGCCTTATGCTGACCACCTTAAAAAACTCCAGCTATACTCTGTCGCATATCGTCTACTCAGAGGCGATCTCTGCTTAACATACAAGGCCATGTCAAACCCAGAGCTGTTGGACATGCTACACTTAAAGAAATCCCAATCCCTCAGAGCTACACGCTCCAGGGATCTAAACCTTGTCATCACAATAAACAAAACATGTTGGAGGGATAGGTTCCTGACCCAGAGACTCCCCAGACTCTGGAATAGATTGCCCATGCATGTCAAGCAGAGTGCCTCTTTGGACCTCTTCAAGAGGAACCTTGACGATTGGATGGGAGAAAGGAAATTCACCCCAGGGATCGCGTCAGTTGCCCTGCTAGACAGTGGTCCAGGAAAGTAAATAATGTGGGAAGAAATAGCCAGGGAATTGTTTTGGCTAGGCTTGTATAGGCCCTAGGGCTGATAGCCTAGTACCAACCTATGAACCTATGAGACACCGCTCACTGGTGTTAGTGGTGAGGATTGAGGCTCCTTGATTGTTGGGCCAGGGCACAGGCATCGCACACAGAATAAATTATATCTTAAATATGAACATGTACCTATTCATACCTTATATCTCCTTACCTTATGTACCTCATGTACCTTATATCTCATTATAATATATTATTATATCTCCTTACCTTATGTACCTCATGTACCTTATATCTCATTATAATATATTATTATATCTCCTTACCTTATGTACCTCATGTACCTTATATCTCATTATAATATATTATTATATCTCCTTACCTTATGTACCTCATGTACCTTTTATCTCATTATAATATATTATTATATCTCCTTACCTTATGTACCTCATGTACCTTTTATCTCATTATAATATATTATTATATCTCCTTACCTTATGTACCTCATGTTCCTTATATCTCATTATAATATATTATTATATCTCCTTACCTTATGTACCTCATGTACCTTATATCTCATTATAATATATTATTATATCTCCTTACCTTATGTACCTCATGTACCTTATATCTCATTATAATATATTATTATATCTCCTTACCTTATGTACCTCATGTTCCTTATATCTCATTATAATATATTATTATATCTCCTTACCTTATGTACCTCATGTACCTTATATCTCATTATAATATATTATTATATCTCCTTACCTTATGTACCTCATGTACCTTATATCTCATTATAATATATTATTATATCTCCTTACCTTATGTACCTCATGTTCCTTATATCTCATTATAATATATTATTATATCTCCTTACCTTATGTACCTCATGCACCTTATATCTCATTATAATATATTATTATATCTCCTTACCTTATGTACCTCATGTACCTTATATCTCATTATAATATATTATTATATCTCCTTACCTTATGTACCTCATGCACCTTATATCTCATTATAATATATTATTATATCTCCTTACCTTATGTACCTCATGTACCTTATATCTCATTATAATATATTATTATATCTCCTTACCTTATGTACCTCATGCACCTTATATCTCATTATAATATATTATTATATCTCCTTACCTTATGTACCTCATGTACCTTATATCTCATTATAATATATTATTATATCTCCTTACCTTATGTACCTCATGTACCTTATATCTCATTATAATATATTATTATATCTCCTTACCTTATGTACCTCATGTACCTTATATCTCATTATAATATATTATTATATCTCCTTACCTTATGTACCTCATGTACCTTATATCTCATTATAATATATTATTATATCTCCTTACCTTATGTACCTCATGTACCTTATATCTCCTTACCTTATGTACCTCATGTACCTTATATCTCATTATAATATATTATTATATCTCCTTACCTTATGTACCTCATGTACCTTATATCTCATTATAATATATTATTATATCTCCTTACCTTATGTACCTCATGTACCTTATATCTCATTATAATATATTATTATATCTCCTTACCTTATGTACCTCATGTACCTTATATCTCATTATAATATATTATTATATCTCCTTACCTTATGTACCTCATGTACCTTATATCTCCTTACCTTATGTACCTCATGTACCTTATATCTCATTATAATATATTATTATATCTCCTTACCTTATGTACCTCATGTACCTTATATCTCATTATAATATATTATTATATCTCCTTACCTTATGTACTTCATGTACCTTATATCTCATTATAATATATTATTATATCTCCTTACCTTATGTACCTCATGTACCTTATATCTCATTATAATATATTATTATATCTCCTTACCTTATGTACCTCATGTACCTTATATCTCATTATAATATATTATTATATCTCCTTACCTTATGTACCTCATGTACCTTATATCTCATTATAATATATTATTATATCTCCTTACCTTATGTACCTCATGTACCTTATATCTCATTATAATATATTATTATATCTCCTTACCTTATGTACCTCATGTTCCTTATATCTCATTATAATATATTATTATATCTCCTTACCTTATGTACCTCATGTACCTTATATCTCATTATAATATATTATTATATCTCCTTACCTTATGTACCTCATGTACCTTATATCTCATTATAATATATTATTATATCTCCTTACCTTATGTACCTCATGTACCTTATATCTCATTATAATATATTATTATATCTCCTTACCTTATGTACCTTATATCTCATTATAATATATTATTATATCTCCTTACCTTATGTACCTCATGTACCTTATATCTCATTATAATATATTATTATATCTCCTTACCTTATGTACCTCATGTACCTTATATCTCATTATAATATATTATTATATCTCCTTACCTTATGTACCTCATGTACCTTATATCTCATTATAATATATTATTATATCTCCTTACCTTATGTACCTCATGTACCTTATATCTCCTTACCTTATGTACCTCATGTACCTTATATCTCATTACAATATATTATTATATCTCCTTACCTTATGTACCTCATGTACCTTATATCTCCTTATAATATATTATTATATCTCCTTACCTTATGTACCGCATGTACCTTATATCTCATTATAATATATTATTAGATCTCCTTACTCTGCCTTATTCAGTCACTCCTTTACTTCTATAAATTTCCCTCTCCCTGACTCTTTTGCTAATTATCTCATAATCCTGTTTTTATCTTATTTCTCTTACTTTATATTGCAATTCATGTTTGTATTATACTAACTTACCTTTATTTTCTCATTAAACTGGATAATTATTCTCTAGATATTAAATAATTGTCATAAAATCTGTTTCAACTATTTTTTCACATTAAATTTTAGACGTTTTTGTATTATTTTGACTATTGTAAAATTATTGTTTTTAAAATGTTTTTGTAATATTTTTGAGCTCCCCCCCAGTCGTGCACTGTGCCTTATGGACAGAGGTAGCTTATAAATATCTAGTTCTCTATGTCCTGTTCAGATACAGGACACCATTGTTCTTTTGGAAACACTTGGCAGTGCTTAGAAAGCCCCACTCTGGGTCATTACCCTAGTAATAATGTATAAATCGATGAACCTACAAAATGGCCACCAACTCAGTTGGACTTTCTCTGTAATCAAATGTCAGTAAATAAAAGATTCTATTCAAAGTGCAAGTTTTAGAAATAAAATTAATTAAGAAGAGTTTACTAGAGTATAAAGTAGTATAAATTATGCCATATATTATTTTATGGTTGTAGTTGACAAGGGTGAATATTCATATGAGCAAATTATTTTTTAATTTTGTAAAACATTGAATACTCATGTGAACAAACATTTATTTAAAAGGAGTTTCTGCTGGGAGCCTTTTACACTGGATCATGTTGTAGTAGGGTAATGGAATTTGCCCTTACCCTGCTGTTGCGTGATCTCAAAGTCAGTGTACATAACTAGCAGAATGGGCACAGCCTCCACCCACGCATTGAAAGCAAGTGGGTTTGTCCCCTGCAAAAAATTAGTTTTAATATTCATGATGTTCGATCATCTCACAGTTTGAGGTAAAATGATAATTTTCCTCCGTGTTCATTATGAGCATTCTCCACTTGCTGTTTTTATATAAAATAAAATTGTTACAATTTGTATCATGTTATCCTGTAATTCTTGTTATGTTAGCCATCCAATCCAAATTTCCTGTAAAAAAGGTCTGCAATGCAACTCATCACTCTGATTTACTGTTGAACTAATATTTAAATTCGTGATTGTTGTATCTTTCGGCTTTTCCTGGTTAGGGGTCACTACAGTGGAACTGCGGTCCGCTAATGATTGGCAGTATATTTTTACATACTGAGTTGCCAGCCCTGACGCACAACCTTCAACGAAGGTACACCCATTCACGCATGTCTCCACACAGAAGACGCTTTAGTTGAGAATTGAACAGGACAACGTCTTACTGTGAGGTGACAACACTACCGCAGCACCACCACTGTAGTATTTAAAACAACTACAAATCATATATATTTGTTTCTTTTTCATATTACATATTATTCTCTAATGAGTCATTAAAGAATTCAGTTAACCTCTTAAATAATTTATTTAAAGAATCTTTCTTAGGAAACGTAGAATCCATATATTCATTCAAATTATATTGCCTATTCCCTTGACTATATGTTTGAAAATGTATGGAATGCAATAATTAGCTCTGACTTCCAAGGAATCTAAACTTTTTGAAGTAACAAGGGTATTTACTGCAATAAGATATGGAACGTTTCATGTTGGAACATTCTACTGGTGAAGCAGGCATTATCTATAACAATGTGCTTTGCACCTTACTTATGAGATAATTAATAGCTTGGGATATGTATTTATCATTATATTTAATGTTAATAATGATTACTATGGCATAACCGGTACTGTGTTTCTGAATATCAGCTATGGGGAAGCCTCTCAGACTCAAGGAGTCATGTAACATTCCAAGGTATATGTAGGGACCCTTTGCTGCATAAAAATGTAACAACTGAGTGTCTTAGCCTGCTATGCCATTTATTAATAGGGGAGTTAATAAATTTTGCAATACTAACAGAATTAACAACAACACTAACATTTTCACAGTATTAACTCTACCTATTAAAAAAAAAAAAAAAAAAAAAGAAAATCTTTAGGATAGACTAGACTCAGGGCTGGATTCTGTAAAGTTTGCAAAAGCTATTTACGATATTGTAGCACACCAAAAAAAGACTTCAGTGTACCTGCCACAGACACAATTTCACTGGGCACACTGAAGGCCAGTGTGCCCTTAGCTATTCAGTTTAGAAAAATTACAGATTCTGTGCATACTCATCTGATTCCAAAACACATCATGTGCACATGACGCAATTTAAATGTGACAAACTGCCAAGCCTAATCTTTTTCTGAATTCCTCTGCATATACTTTATGGACCTCAAGGAGTAAAAGCTAATACTATGGAGTTTTCAAATTCCATAGCAAAAGTGCAAAAACCCCAGAAAACATAAAAATGCAAACTGCTGGTAATGAACTATAACAGGCTGCACTGATACAAGTCATAAATGAGGCTGTATCTGTGCACCCTAGAAGGCAACCAGCTAGAGTGAGAGCAAGGCTGCAACTAAACCAGTTGTCAGAACAGCAAATAATCAACAGGTACCGGCTATAGAGACAACTGGTGCAGGCTGTCTGCAACATATGTGCTCCACATGTCTGTGCAGACCCTGCAAGAAACCAAACTGCGTCTCAGTATGTACTTGCATTTGGGATGTTTCAGAGACACATGGGACATGCTGTGGGAGCTTTACAAGCATAAGCCAGATGTATCCTAGTAAAATTCCTGGAAGCAATGTGCAGCAATGTGGATGACTACATGCACTTTCCATCCACCTCCATTCATCAGAGAACTGTAGTGCACCAGTTTTATGGCATCACAAACTTCTCCCATGTACTCGGTGCAACAGATTACACACACATACTTATCAGGACACCAGTACTTCCTGAAGCAGACCGATACATAAACAGAAAGTAAAGGCTATCCATCAAGTGCTAGATGGTGTGTGCAGCATGTGGGGGCATAGCAAATGTCCTGGTGACACACCCTGGAAGTTTCCATGATGCTGTATATGTAAGGAAAGTTGACTGAGGACTGCATTGTTGCAAGGTAAGATACCTGTATGACTACCACTTGGTAAGTCCTAGAGCACAGCTAGGATATAAGCTAAGGATAACCCCTCTCAACAATATCCATTCTGACTAAATGTGTTTGTCCTCAAAAAATGTCCTCAAAACAGATGACTGTGGTTATCCAATTGAGCCATAGTTAATGATACTGTACTGTGAACCATCCAACCCTGTACAGAAGGTCTACAACAGAGCACGCACAACAACCAGAAACACCATAGAGCCTGTATTTGGTGCACTGAAAGCTAGGTTTATATGTCTGGACACATTCAGGGTGCACTGCAATGCACACCTGAGAAGGCAGCACAGATGATAATGGTGTGCATTATCCTACACAACATGCTAACTAGTGCATGCAGCAGTCTTCCAGCTACAGGTTTGGGTGAACTACCCCAAGGACTGCAGATGTCTGAAGAGGACATCGCACAGGTATCAGAAGAGCAGGAGGGTGTAGGTGGGAGAAGACATAGACGTATGCAACATAGGATGTGACCAAAAGTGCAGGCTCAGGCTCAAATTTGAGTCATGACAAGCCACGCATACATGAGTACACAAATTAAATATTGGTGTTCAGGTGTTGCCTCACCACAGCAGCACAGATTATATCTACTGACAGGTACCTACTAGATGTACACTGAGCATCATTCATAATACCATAATCATAATATATTACAATATGAGCATATGCAAATGTGTCACAACAAGGATAATCAACTCAGGGTACAACTGACACAGGTATGCATACACTCAGTTGTTGTATCAGTGTATGGAAAACAAGGGACACACATCAGTGCAACACATTTGCATTTCTACAATATAATAACATGAAAAAAGAGAAACACCACAGGACATAATGCAGAATGCTTAATAGACACAGAAAAATATATTACAATAAATTAGTAATTTAATATAAGGAGCCAGCAATATGTATGACACTGCTGGACTCACTCTAACACAGTCTAGGGTGACAACTGTGATGGCTCACACCTTGTCTACAATGCCCTGACCATGTACAGAAACACATTGCCTTGGTTGCTCCACAGAGGATATTGATGGGGTGACAACACCATGTTGAGGTGAAGGAGCATGACTGCTAATTGAAGGCCTTGCTGTGACTGGTGGGCCACAGCAGATGGACAGCAGTGGAACTGTGTGCATATTAGACCACAGGCACTGATGCTTGATGGTCAGTGTTAGTTCTGCAGAGAGGTGGCCTGCCTCTTCCGTGCTGCAATCAGCTGAGCATAGTCAGGCCATGCAGATCCCTGCTTGTATTATGGCACTGCGGCAGTACCATAGAGTCCAGGGCTTCTACCAACCATGCCACAGCTAGCACACTTCATTTTGAGTGGCTGACACTTCTATTATCTCACTGTGTCTGTGCTCCTGGCCTTCATACATCACATATAGCTGGTGTGCCACATGATCTGTGATACACGCAAGTGTACGAATGTCTGATCAATGCCATTGCTGGGAATGTTCATTTGTCTGCAGCAGGAGGCAGGCACTTTCTGACACCTGGTCATGCACACCACCTACATGCCTATGTCTAATGTGACGCCCTTTTTCAGGTTGTGTTGGGGAAATGCTATCAGTGCGGTCTCACCTGGGGCTGTCATTCAATGGCCTCATCCTGTTCAACAACCAATGTCCCTTCATTCTCTAAATGGCCAGACAAGTTCCCCTCCACATCTGAGGCTACAGGTGCAGTAACATCACTGCCAGCATTTTGGATGGGCTCTACCAACAGGTTAATGTGCTGTGTGCCAGGGGCCATGATAATATGCTGAGAAACATCTGATACCACATCATAATCACTGTCTGGACTGATGGATGACACAGATAGTCAATAAGCTAAAAGAAGAGTCAGAAGACACAGATCAGGACAATGTGCCTACAACACATGATGGACAGCATCAAAGACATATGTCATATAGATCTCATTGCAATGCTACAAATAATAATGAGTTTACATTATGTCTATTGCATGCATGTTTCATGGAATCTACATGCATGGACTAAAGAATTAGGTTATAAAGCCAGCATACATGACATATGTAAGGAATACAAACAAAACACACACCTGACAACTCCTCATGGAAAGACAGTGCTGTTGAAAAGGATGAACTTCAACTATTGTAGGGGAAATATCAGTATTAGTGATCACAGCATTCATACCATTAAGCATGTGAACACAGTTAAAACAAACAGAATGTATAATATGCAAAATTCATGACATACACATACCACTCATATGTTCAACTGATGAATTTGATGCTGTCTGGCTTAGGAATAGGAAGAAAAACACAGTATTAATGGACAACAACAAAAGTTGTGACTGATTAATTCTGCAATTTGTATTTTTACTGACTGTGACTGATTAATTCTGCACTTTGCATTTTTACTTTCCCTACCTTAAAAAAGCATTGGCTAGATTCAGACTTCTTGAATCTAGACAGTTTGGCATCTATAGACCACTAAAACCAGTCATCTTATATTAAGATGGCTTCATTGCACCCTTGTGGCAGAAGTGTGCAGCTCAGGACCCATCGTAGGCATACCAACTGTGTCTGAGTATGGGAAGGGAATGTAAGAGCCACAACCTCAGTGACGTATCTGACCCTTGGGACCCACAGATTGTGCCTCTTCATCACCATGATCATCATCTTCATAGGGTACCAATACTCTGATATCACATTGTAGGGGTTCCACAGTGCCAGTGTCAGGATCACTTATGATAACAAGCAATAAACATAACAAAGAGAGAAACAGAAATTGAAAATGATCAAAACTTTGTTATACAAAAGGTTTGTTAAACTGTAATAGATACTAAAGTACAAATATTAATCTCAATTAGAACTAAATCTACCTTAGATACACTAACAATAAAAAAAGATGCACTTATCATGTGCAAGTGGTCTTGCAGACTGCAACCCAGATATTTATGTATGTAAGGAAGGTAATATATACCACAATGCAAGAAATAGAGAACAATCCCCTTTACATCTGCAGATTAATAATCATCTCATACAAAAATCTACTGACCAGTTGAATTCCCTTCCAAATATCCTTCTCTATCTCTCTCATACTGTGTTAATTAAACCCACACTTATCACTACATCTAGATATATCAGGCATGTAAGATATATGCATAATAAGATATATATATATATATAATAACACTTACATTATTTTTATTTTGCATACCTGGAAGTTCTGCTTGAGAGATTCTGGGTCTGTCATCCACATCAGCACCAACATCAAAGATTCTCTGTGCACCCTCTCCTGAGTGGTCTGGATTTCTGACAGTGGACAGGAAGGCCTCTGTATCAGTCAGTGGTGGTTCGGTAGCAGGACTGCTCCCCATAACCTCTTATTCCTAGGCAACTGCAGCTACCCTATGGTGGGCAGAGGTGGTCATATTACTTACACTGCACCATTTTTGGGAAAAAGTTCTCCCATGTCCAAAGACAGCATTAATGTCATGGACCACCTGCTGTCATATCATGTCTCAAATAGATTTATCACCTCTAAGTGAAAATCTCCATGGTGATGGAAGGCCTGGATAACAACCTCATTTTCTTCATCAGTGTATAGCAGCTTGTAGGGTACAGATATCCTGAGTGTCATGTCACTGCATGAGATGAATACTGAAAACAGACACAAAAATAAATTTATAATATACAGAAAGGATGGCTATGAACTCAATTATGGGTGAGTGTGTACATCCATCATGCAGACAACAATTGAAAAAGGTAATGCTCCCTGTGACTATACACAAGTTAAGTAAAACCTCACAGCAAAACTTATAAAATAACAACAATTGTAAGTTCTGCAATGTGGACAACAGTTGTGTAATGATGTACTACATTGTAACACTGGTGTAGAGAGCAAGCAGGTAGATATCACAACCATAACACATTCTTTATGCTACACATGTAAACCACCTGACCCTGCTAAGATGTTATACTGCAGTCTTCTGCAATAACTGTTCAAATTCCCAGAATGTAAAACTTGCACAATTATGTCAAGTAGTATTCTTTACAAACCTTTGTAATACAAACAAGTAATTAATATACATGGGCTATACCAATAGTAAATGCTAAAGAAAATGCAGACAGATAAACCAATTGTGGTATGGAGCATTGAAATCCAACCTTAATGTTAAACTAAAAGCATTTTGTAAACACATAGCAACATACCTTGGCAATAAAGTAGTTGAGAAAGTAGATAAATCTCATCAAAGTGTATTTAGCAGCATCAAGTTCTCTGGATCCAGTCTCCCCACTGAGATACAAGTTAATTAGCTACACAATCATGTTCATAGACTGCAGATTCAGCCACCTGAACATGGTAAGTATGCAAATGAGTTGTTAAATCATCAGCATTCCTGAATACCACAATCAACACTAAGTGCAGGGAAGGTAAACATGATTTAAGGAGCTATACAATTGCACGCACATGTCCTAGCAATGCAAGTGTGAACATTGAGAAGTGTTACCTACTAATAGCTTGCAGGTGTCTATGTTTCATCTGACTGCAGGGACAATCAATGTTTTACAGTCTCCCTTCTTTGATGTACACTTACTGAAGGTGCGTCAGGGAGAAAAGACTTACCAAAAAGTCTAAAAGTACATTGACTGAGTTAAGACAGCACATTCCTAACATTCAAATGTTGTTTTTATGACCACAATTATTGCACCTTACTAAGAAATTGTGTAATTATTCAAAGGAGTGCATTATTCACTGATACATATACCATATGCAATAAAGATAAGATAATATTGTCCTTAGGAAAACATAGATATGTGAATAAGGCACCCTAAATAAAGACAGAAATAAAGCTGCAGGGTTTACAATCATTGTTTATTATTGTGTGAGTACATGGTTATCCAAAATGTTGACAATATACCACTCAAATGTACCACTCATCCATACATGTACTAACAAATGAGAAAGGACAACTTAAGAACTAATTCTGTTGCACTTTCAATGCCACTTGATACAATGTAACATTTTGAGTACATCTAAATGCTTTTTTCCTTGGTAATATGTCTGTTTGTGTGGCAACTATGTGAAATAATCTCAAATGATTGTTCCTAATACCCTGGTTTGATGGTTCAAATCCATACATGTTACTGCTGCAATATATCAAAGAATAAGAAACATCAGAAATGTATATTTAATGACTTGTTTCAAAACCTGTCCTTATTTTTTCTATTCTCCTTTGCAGGCCATTTGGCATTGCACTCCACTGACTGGCAGTAGTCAATAGCAGTGAATGGCAGTTCACTTCCTAAGGTAAACATTGACAATTTTTATTTGGAATGCCATCAGTAGCACAATTAAGATTGCAATTGATGTACTTTCCCTAGCAATTTGGACAGTACTGAGTGAAGAAATTCAAGCTGTCAGCTACCAATCTCTGAGGCATAAGGTGTAAATGAAGTGTGCTCAGACAAACATTACATTTGTTGCAGGGTTTGAACCATGTTTACAGATCACTTTACTGAAGGAGGACATAAGAAATATTGACAGTGACATTTTATGTGGATGGAAACTCAAGTAATCTCAGCATTGACTAAACCTGACAGATACGTCATTTGAAATGATGTCACTATTAATTGTGTGTGCTGTGTGAAAATGATAGTATTTCTGCTGCCCCTTGTCCCCTTTGCTATTATAATAACATTACATAAAATCCTGATATTATGAGGCAGAAAGGATAGTAGTGATGTGGCTAGAAGGTCTGAGGAGGCTGAATGTGCTATGAAATGCAGTGGTAACTCTGCTCATTGCAAGATATACACTTTGATTCACTTCATGTTCCTTTTAATTGTTATGCAAAACAATTTTTTTTATTTTTTATGATTGCCTTCTGCAATTGTGTGCCACTTGGCAGCACGCAATCAAGTGTCATTGATTAAGTAAAATATTTAATTTGGCTTGCCTTCAGTAGCACAAATTAACCTGGCATCATTGTGTGGCTGTCAGAACCCTGAATAGTAATGACTGCAGAGAATGAACCTGACAGATATCTAATTTTGCAGCACAAGGTATAAATGATGCAAGTTTAGAATAAAAGAATGGGTGATGCAGGTTTCAAATCCTATTTACAGATCAATAGATTTCAAATCCTATTTACAGATCAGTTTTCAATTATTCCCAATATGTAATCCTTTTTTATTTTTATTTTTTTATTTGCAATCTGCATTTGCATGCAGCCTTGCAGCATACAAGGAGGATTCACTACCAAAGGAAAAAAGTGAAAATTTTCATTTAAATTGTCATCAGTATTGCAAGCGAGACTGGTTTCATTGCACAACTGTCAGCACTCCAAATAGTAATGACTGCATAAAATGTATCTGCTATCTACCTGGAACTGCAGCACAAGAAGTAAATACATTGACTTTGGAGAAAACACAGATTTGCTGTGGGGTTCAGATCATTAGTAAGGATAGCTAAATAATGGTGTCAGCTGCAAGGATAGACACATATTTTGGAAGATGAATTACAAACCCTAAGTGTGTGTGATAAATGCTGAATATGTTATCTATAGTCCTTGTGACTTGCTGTTACCAGTGTGTTGCATTAGTAAAATCATCTATACTTCTTGCTAATGCTATTTGCTTTGTATGATATCAGGTGTGATGTTGTCACTACTCTGGGCTAGCAATCGAGGAGAGTCAACCCTCACCATTGATTCCAGTAAGGGACGGTCTCTAAGATTAAAGATGGATTCACATAGTATTTTCAGATGCAGCTCCCTGCACCAAGCACAATTTTCCTTCAGAGCACACAGGGAGCACTCTTCAGATTTGGGCCTGGACTCTCTTAATCTCTCCAGGCCCACACAAAACTCCACACTGATCACCTTGGAGCTCTATGTCCTTGTTCCCAGTAGCGGACACACACATTTGGATATTTGAGTTTTTACACACACACACACACGCATGCATACGCACGCACACACACGCACACACACGCACACACACACACACACACACACACACACACACACACACACATGCACACACAGACACACATGGGAAAGGCTGCCACAGATTTACCAGCTGTGCCCCTTATGCCCAGGCTCTGAGGTAATTAAGCTGCCACCAGTCAGCTTCTCTAAGGCTCTTACAAAGGGTAATCAATTATACTGTGCAAAATTAATATTAATCCTAATAGTGGAGTGTGATCAACACAGAAAGGCTTTCAGGAGCAGCCACGGTGTCACCAAAATAAGCATCTCAAGATGTTAAAAGCATTCTCTAAAGGACCAGCCACAATAAAGGGTATTAAAATATTTAATAATAAATAATAGAAACAGAAAACAAGAGAATACTGAATACAATAAACAACAGAGTTTCAACTACAGAGATACCAAAAATAGTACAGATGAATAGTTTCTCACAGTTACAGAAAACAATACTAAATATTCTCACTAGATGTCCCTGTGTAACTAAAGAATTACTGTTCCCTGACTACTTACTAATGCAAGGCAAGCTGATGTGTGTTGAGTGCTTACCACAGCAAAAGCCAGATGATGTGTCTCTCTCTCTCTCTCTCTCTACATCTAATGAACAACTGAATCTCACTGACTGATTGTGTGGCTATGTGATATATATGTATATTTTCTGTCAGATTCTATGCTGCTGCAAGGGTTCCAAAGAATCTAGATGCTGGTTAGAGGATGACATCACCTCTGGTCACATGACTATGGTACAATACACATACATAGTTTGCTAAGATCTGTGGCAGCATCTGAAAGCTATAACACACTTTCAAACTTTCCACCCTTCTAGGGTTCTCTGATAAAACATTCACATTTGATCAGTTACAGCAATACAACCTAATATGCATTTTTATATTTTTAGCACAAGTAACTTTACAAACATATTTTTCCATCTGTACAAATCAGAAAGATAATCAAATGACAAACTTTTTTTTTTACAAAACTGCAGCTGACTGTGCTGGCATAGGTACACATATACTATCCTACTATCCCTGGCACAGATGGCACTACTTTATAACATCACATCCGGAATAGTTTATAAACTGTGAGAACAGTTTTTATTGTATATTGTGAAGGGAAAAAAAATAATATAAGAAAGTTGAGACACATAGTGTAAAATGATCTGCACATGCTGGAGAAAGAGGAAGTGAGCATGTGGTGAGTGCGCATGACTAAACCTTTAACCATGTCAGCAGATTATTTTAAGCAGTAAAGAAAATAAGTGTGCATGTCCAGGAAAGTGCAAAGTACAGCAAATGTGCTAATGTGTCTGTTTCATTGTTCACAATGACTTACTGAGCAAATTACATTTATGTATCCAACAAAGTATCAATATTATGCTTGCTCAGTATTTTTCCTCTTCTCTCATAAGAAAGTTGTGATTATAACAACTATAATTCTATTTTAAGAAAAAATGATGGCTAGGTTCCTGTAGATGACATTAACCATGTGTAATTAATATTGTCAAACATAATAATGTCTTAATGAACAGAAGTATTGAACTGTATTAACTCTGATTGGTTGATGATAGTGGTCTTTTTGATAAATGTTTTTAATTCTGTTTTGAATTTCTATTAATTGATCTGAGTTTATTAATAAGGGGAGACACACATTATTGCTGGGTCTCCACACATGTGTTTTAATAAATTATGAGAATCTATCAAGACTTTTTAATTATTTAATTAATTTTTATTTCCTTAACAATATTTATTGGTTTCCAACATCAGTTGTTATGAAAAGAATGATATAATCATAAATAAAGTTGGACAATAACAAAAGAAAATTGCAACAAAGCATTGATACAATATTATCCAAACAGCGTAATAAAAATGGTAACACTAGGAATTGTATATGTTATATACATACTAAGCCAATAGTAAATTATACCCTATTAAAAGAACAGAGACTATGTTCACTTTAACTAGTTGAACCTAATGCATTTATAGGAGCGTTGAAGCCTTAAGTTGTCCCAGGTGAGAAAGTATGACTTATCATGGGGAAAGTATAGAGGTATGTGGACCTGCCTCTTTAAAGGGGTACAAGATACTCTCAGGCACATATAAAGAGAGCTGTCTAAACCCTCCCTTCTTAGAAGGTGGGTTATTTTCCCATGCTTGTTCAGCAACAGTATTATGGTAATTTCTAATACCCAATATGTGTCCAATATGGCAGTAGCATTCATAGGTACCTTGGGGTGCACATCTAATATCCAAAATTTCCAATCAAGGGCAATGTCCATGTCAAACATATCATGCAGGTATTGCTTTAAATCTGCTCATAAGCCCCTAATTTTGAGACAGCTCCAGAACATGTGAATTGTGTCAGCCAGCTTTCCTTCACACCTCCAAAAGCTGTTCTCACTGACTTCCTGATTGACCATAAATTAGTGGGCGTAAGTTACCACCTAAAGAGTATGCATTTCTGTTCATCTTGATATACACAGAGCTGCTCATCTAAAGACTGATGAATCTGTGGAGCTTAATTCCTCCATTACCAACAAGAATATTGCTGAAGAAAGGGGGCATTATTGTCTGGTGCCTCTACTTATTTTGCCAGAGCTTGTAAGGCCTCCATTCACTGCAAGTTTATAAGTAGAATCTCTATATAAGTGCTTTATCCACCCAATGGAGACATCCCCTCAACCTCAATTCCATCCAATGGAGCCCTCCCCACAACTTTGATTCAACCCAGTAGAGCCCTCCTCACATCTTCGATTTCACCCAATGGAGCCCTCCCAACATCCTCAATTCCACCAGTGAAGCTTTACCCCCATCCTCCATTGACTAGAATGTGAAAAGGAATTCCTTGCACCACCATATAAAAAGCTTTCTTGATGTCAAAGACCATCCCCTTGTAAGACTGCTATATGACAGGTGACTGCAGAAAGGAGATAACTTCCCACTAGGCATCTGCAAAAAATTGTCTCACCTACAAACCCATACTGCTCACTACTGATAAGTTTCAGTAATAAGGGTTTCAGTCTTCTCATCAAAACTTTGGCCAATATTTAGTTCAAACCGATCAAAGAGATGAGGCCAAGCAAGGCCACTGGGACATGGGGATGAGTACAAAGATGGCCTGAATGTGGTTCATAAATGATTTTATTAGTCATCTATTATTGTATATAATAGTGAGTGTCTCCCACATAGTTGTACTTGCCCACTTATAAAAACTCAATCAGGACGTTATCAATACCCGGGGCCTCTTAGCTCTTGAGTCTAGCAATTGTCGTGCTTATGTCCACAGTTGTAATAGGTGCATTCAGTGTCCTTGGGCTGTAACTTATTCATTCTAGCTGCCCTAAAATCCTAGACTTCTAGTTGACACCCTCCTCCTGCTTTGTATAACAAGGAGTAGTTGGAATGAAAAACACCCCAATATCAGTTTCATTGAACATTTGGCCACCTTGGGGTAACTGGAATTTGTAAATATGGAAACATAAGTTTTTTTTTAAAAAAACAGTGCAATTACCTTAGGATTAGATTTGCATTTGAACCACCATAACTGTCCCTTGTGCAATAGTCTAGCTTCCACCTTGGAGAGGTCCAATAGATTCAGTTCTATTGCCAGGGCAGCTGCCCTATCCAATAGTGACAGCTGAAATCCCCCCAGGTTGTTGATTGTTGAACTTCTCTAAGCTCCCTTGGTTTAATATTAATGGTGTCCTCCACATCTCTTCTGTGTGATCCCTCTTTCTACATCAAATCTCCCCAGATAACAGCCTTACATTCCTCCCACCTAGTGTTATCAAGCTTAGAGATTATGGATGTATGCCTAGCTATGACACCTTCCACTATAGACTGGATAAGGTGACTGACCTGTTAGTGTTCCACTGCCTGATATGCTGTGTGGCATTAGCCTCCTCATTGACTATACTGACAGGAGCATTATCTGACAAACTACGTTCTTGTATGGTGGATGGATGTGTCCTATGTAATAGCCATTCTGGTAGGATTATTAGAGCCATTCTACTTCCTTGTTTGCCTAGATCCTGGGAGAAGGATGGTGTAGTATCATTAGGATGATGAAATCTTTATATGTCTACCCAATCGTGTATGAGCATCCATGTTTGAATGAATTCCTGGATTTTTTTATGATACTCTTTCGTGATGTAGATCCTGTCTTTGGTCTGAACAAGAACAAATTTGAAATCCTCTGCTATTGCAGTAAAGGTTGCTGGGCTAAGAAAACCATGCCAATTATTGAAAAAGTCTTCAAAATTGTTTTTATCATCCTCATTAGGAGCATATATCTTACCTAGAGTTCTCCCTTAATAATAGCTGCCCAGATAAGCCATCTCCCCCTCCCACTGCCTATGAGTCTAGATTTTTTCCATTGCTAACAATACCCCCCTCTTCCCATACCATGGAGTGTAGCCTGTATGTATAGTTGGAAATCCTTATTCCTGTATTTGTTGGCTTTCTTCATTTTAAGCTTGTCTTCTACAGGAACACTACCTGAGCTCCCTGCCTTCTAAGGCTCTGTTGAATAACAGTGTGCCTAATAAAGTGACTACTACCCCCTACATTCCTTGAAGTGAATACAAAACCAGGCTGCGGTAATGTGACTGGAGACCATGTGTTATGTTGGCCACTCCTTAGATACATGATTGGCTGAGTAATCCCCCCAAAAAGTTTCATCCATGACTTTCCCAGGGTGTTAAGACCCCTGGGTGCTCAATGAACCTACTACCCTGTCCAGCCACTAACATGCTGTTTCCCATAAAGAAAATTATGTCAAGGTCTGTAGAATCTTATAAACTGACCAGAAATGAACCATCATACACATATCGCTACCTCTGAAGATTAAATGTTAAGTCTAAAACACTTAAATGGACTCATAAGCTACTGTAACGTGCACCATTAATAAAATAACAACAAAGCAACGTTACCTAGAAAATATATGACAGATGAAACACCCGATCTCTTTATCTTTTTCATTGCTTGAAATTCTGCTGCTTGCATACCTTGCTGATGAAAATAAAATGACCAACAGCACAGAGAGGTCGACCTATCACTGTGGCTCAGCCCACCATACTCGCGCAGATAACAGTATAGACAGCACAGAGAGGTTGACTGATCACTGTGGCTCAGCCCACCATACCCACGCAGATAGCAGTATAGACAGCACAGAGAGGTAGACCGATCACTGCAGCTCAGCCATCATACCTGCACAGAGAGCAGTATAGACAGCACAGAGAGGTAGAGCAAATACTGCGGCTCAGTCCACCATATCTGTGTAGATAACAGTATAGACAGCACAGAGAGATAGGCCGATCACTGCGGCTCAGCCCATTGTACCTGTGCAGATAGCAGAATAGACAGCACAGAGAGGTAAACTGATCACTGCGGTTCGGCCCACCATACCTGCATGGATAGCAGTATAGACAGCACAGAGAGGTAGATCAATCACTGCGGCTCAGTCCACCATACCTGCACAGATAGCAGTATAGACAGCACAGAGAGGTTGACCAATTACAGTGGCTCAGCCCACCATACCTACGCAGATAGCAGTATAGACAGCACAGAGAGGTTAACCAATCACTGTGGCTCAGCCCACCATACCTACGCAGATAGCAGTATAGACAGCACAGAGAGGTAGGGCATTCACTGCAGCTCAGCCCACCATACCTGAGCAGATAGCAGTATAGACAGCACAGAGAGGTCGACCGATCACTGTGGCTCAGCCCACCATACCTACACAGACAGCAGTATAGACAGCACATAGAGGTAGAGCATTCACTGTGGCTCAGCCCACCATACCTGCACAGATAGCAGTATAGACAGTACAGAGAGGTAGATCGATCACTGCAGCTCAGCCCACCATAACTGCACAGATAGAAGTATAGACATGCAGCACTTTAGGTTCATAAACTGTCAGCGTTGCCTTCACAACCCTGACTTACCTGCTCCACCTATGTTAGGTAGCTGTGTCCCAGCTACTGGTACAATGGTACTGTCTGGGACCAGAATGAGTGGAGGTGGCGATAATGGAAAGAGGCCTCGGTACGCAAATCGGCAGGGTTTTAAAGGTCATCTGCCAAATTGCCAAATTGATTGATGCCACATCCAGCACTGACTGTGTATTAAATTTTGATAACAAGTTATCTTGATTTCAGAGTGCTGTTGACTCATTTAATTCAATCAGCTAAGGTATGTCTCCTCTGCAATTGTTACACTTGCAACTGTACTACAATGTTGCTTAACCTATTCAGATATAATCCATCACTGTTATTCAGATGTGCATATCTTCCACCATAGCTCTGCTTTAACAAATTTCACTCTGGAAAAATATTTTACACTGCTAGATGAGTCCACCATTTTCTTATTCCACCTTTCACAACATCTTCTCTGCATCACACTGATGACATCATTCTTTATAAAGTGTACTCTTACAACATGAAAATCAGACTTCTCATGTGGTACTTGCACTTCATTCAGTGCTCTCCAAAATGGGCAACTAGTTCGGTAGGTGGTTCATATACAGCACTGACTCCCATGTCTGTGTAGAGTTCATAATAAACTGGAATGTTTTCACTCACATTTGCAATTTGTAACATTCAACTGAAGTGACATGTTTTTCCTAGAACCATCACCCAACATCAGTGTATTGACTTTTAACCATAGCTGTTTCTATGATCAGGTGGTGATGTTACCTCTTCAGAGATGAGGTATGTCTTACTTGTAGTCAGACTTCTACTGTGACATGTGCATTTAATCCAATGACCTGTATATTATGTAACTAGATAGGTAGGATGTTCGACTATCATAGTGATGAACTTGTCTTTGTGAGGCTGTAGAGTCAGGTAACTATAACTTCCACAGCAGCTGACATCAATCCACTTCCACACAGAGAAACTTTTATAGGTCCATAGGCTAATAGGAGGTTACTTGGCTAATGACCCTAGACCCCTTACAAACCTAGCAATATTTATCTCAAGCTGTACCAGTTGTCAGTGGTTAGTTGAGTGAAGTTCGCAGAGATAAGGGTCTATGGTAGTTAATACCGACTTCCTCTGTCCAGGAGGGACATGGGCACCAACGCCGGAGTGAATCTCTGTTCAGTCATGAATTGATCTAGGTTGCATTTGTAGTGGGTCAATGAGGGTCTCTCTTTCACACAAAATGGAACCTTGTTCCAGAGAAGTGGAAGACTCTGGAAATGTATCTATCTCTCCCGCATTACCTGTTCATGTGAGAGGCTAGGTTTAGATCCCCTGAGCAACTGACCGTCGTGCAGTTTGATTTATGAATGTGTAGCATTTACATCACTGCCAGGTCAGAGACTCCCCTGTAAGCCAGGCACAAGTTATTCCTTAGCAGCCTGTAGGGACAGAATACAGTGACAGGGCTTTCATGTTTTCTGCATAAGAGTTGTTTTGTGTACCCTGTAATTTCTTGGTGAGAAACCTCTGTGGTCTCCAATTGTTGCAGGTGTCTAGTGAGGTACATGCAAAAGGGAGCATTGTACTCAATTATTGGTCTGATGGGGTATGAGTATAGTGGAATTATAACATCCTCAGATCTAGATGCAGTGCCTTTACTTAAGATATGATGCATAGAAGGATTTCCTTACTACTGTGGATACATAGTGGTCAAAGTTCAGATTGCTCTCAACCTCAGTACCCAGATCACATATCACTGGGTTTACACTTAGAGGGGTGCTGTCTATAATGTAATTAGCAGGGATGTCACCTTTCCCAAAGGGAATAATAATGCATTTGTTTGCACTTAGCTTTATTTGCCACCAGTCATTTGTCTGCATTAACCCTCTCTGCAGTATATTAACATATTTGGGGACTCAATGATTGCTCCCAATTTGCAATTGTCAATGAACTTGGTCAGCCACAGGCCATCCATGTTTGCCTGGACTTCTGAGAAATAAAGTCTGAACAGAAAGGGGCTGAGCACAGAGCTCTGTGGTATGCTACTGATGACTGGTCTTTTGCTAGAGGTGAAGTCACCCCCTTTGACAGTATATGTCCTGTCAGTGAGCCAGTTAGCTACACATCTGGCAATGTAAGAGTTAATTCCAAATTGGGAGAGTTTCTCTATAATACCCGAGTGGGGGATTGTGTCACATGTCTTGGCTAGGTAAAGATAGGCAGTATGCACTGTCTTTCTCTTGTCCAAGGCCTTGGTGACTTTCTCAAAGTAGTCAACCATGTTTAACAGGCATGATCTACCTCTAATGAATCTAAACTAGGTTGAGTCCAGAGATTGGAGATTACCTATTTCCTTGTTAATAAGGTACATAATAATTCTTTCCATGGCCTTGCAGATGAGGCTAGTCAAGTTTATAGGCCTATAATTCCCAGGGTCAGTTGATGGTCCCCCTTTGTGTAGAGGGATTACTGTTACTGTCCTCCATTCTGCTGGAATATAGCCGGTCCTCACACTGTGGTTAAACAGGGATCCAAGTGAGTCTGCAAGGTCATGTTTTAAGTTGTTTAAAAGGCAACCAGGGATGTTGTCTGGTCCTCCTGATTCCATGTTTTTGGTCTTAGAGAGCGTCAATATGATCTACTCTCTTGAGATAATAGACTGAGGAATGGTAGCAGGTATACCTTGGGGGATGAGTATAGGGGATGAAGGGTGAAGTTTTCTCCAAATTTGTCAGCTAGCAGGTTGGCTATCACCTCCATTGAGTATGGGTGGTGCCGTCCACAACCAGTTCAGCACATAGCTCGGTATTCCCTTTTAGAATCTGGACATAATTATAGAATGCCTTGTGATTATCCTTAGCTAGGTGGATATTTTTTTTTTGTAATTAGTTTTGGAGGACTTGTCAAGATCTCTAATTTGTTTGTTTAAGGTATAGCAAGATTTCTTCCTGTGCTGGGCCAGTTCACTCTTGTTATTGAATGCTGGATTCTTTCTCTGTTGCTTAGCCTGTTTATACTACAGGGTCCACCAGGGTGGCTTATTTTTATTTCAGCAAGACCTGGTTTTAATCCAGTCAGGTAAAGCAGATTATATGCGACTGCTTAAGTGCTAATACACGGCCTTGGTGTATAGCTCTGCATAGGAATCTTTATTATCTGCATTCAAGGAGGCTTTGAAACGTCTTATAGCATCACCTTGTAGGAGGTAATTTGTCTTAGAACAATTCTTAAGCATTTTTGAGCTTGATGGGGTATCTGGTCTTATAATTACATTTAATTTGACTAATTTATGGTCTGATTTTACCAGGAAAGACATCACATGGGGGGGGGGTGCAATACTCTCTCATGTTAGTGAGTACTATGTCCAGGACATTTGAGCCTCTTGTGGGTGTGCGGACTAGCTGCTCCAGAGCATATGCATTTATAAAGTCCAAGAAATTCTGAGGCAGCATTTCTCTGATTGTGTATGTTTCCCAGTCGATGGTAGGATAATTAAAATCATCTATAGGAAACATGTTGAGCTGCAGGACAAGTGACTCAGTATGCAGTATGCTTTTTCTGTTTCATTGTGGGGAACCTATAGCTAGCTATGATCTGGTAGGGGGCTTTGCCTATAGTTAATTGGACATGGAGCAGTTTAAGTGAGCCATACTGTTTGAACAGTCTCAAGGTGTACTTATCCCTAATGAAGATGGATACACCTCCTCCTTTGGTTCTTTCATGCTCAGTTAGTGGTCTGAATGTGTGGAAGGCATTGTAGCCCTGCATGGGTGGGGTGCTTTCCATGCCCTTGAACCATGAGAACTACTCAAGTACTAACTCCCTTGCCCAGCATTTCCTAGAATTTATAAACTCAAATGCCCTGGAACAACTGGTCAACACTCCCACCAGAGGTGACAACATATTGGACCTGGTCTTCACCAACATGGGTGACCAGTGTTCCACACTGGAGGTCAACCCCTTCGCTGGTTAGATATGACCATAAAGAAATCACTTTGGATATCCACATTCCTCCCCCACCCCCAGACAAGGAAACCACCGTGAAAAACTTTTCAAAAGCAAACTTCACATTACTTAAGACGGAGATGGAAAGTTTCAAAGCCCCTATGCTAAAGGATAACACTGTCCAAGCTGCAAAATCCTTTACTAATGCATTCTATGGGCACCTACAAGAATGCATGGATCGTGCTATCCCAAGCAAAACCAAGACTCACTCCTCTAAGAAAAGGAAAACAGTCTGGTGGACTCCTGCCATAAACAAGCTATACAATAGAAGGAGGAAACTAGTACAGAAAAGAGTAAAATCCCAAGAAGGGAAAGCATTCCTGATCAGTATCAGCAAGAAACTACGATCCCTCATAAAATCGTCCAAGGCCAGCTTTGATAGAAAACTTGCCAAAGACTCCAAAGATAACCACAAGGCATTCTTTAGCTATGTCAAGAATCTAAGTGGCAATGCTCAGATCTGCTCAGAGTTAGTGCAGAATGGCACAAAATACACTGAACCAACTGATACTGCCAACATCCTGGCAGACAGGTTCAGTGCAAACTTCACCCCCCTCTCACCCCCAAAAGGGCCCATAAACATACCAGATGAATGTAGATCCCCTGAAATCACAGACACTCAGGTTAAAATAGCCCTCTTCAAAGCCAAAAACACAGCATCAATGGGATGGGACGGTGTCCCAGGCTGCGTCCTACATGAGCTCAAAGACAAACTAACCCCTCACCTAAACACACTGCTCAAACTCAACCTCTCCAAAGGCTATGTATCCATAGAGTGGTGCACAGCAATGGTTATTCCACTCCACAAAGGTGGAGCCACAACAGACCCTGGGAACTATCGCCCTATAAGCCTGACTAGCTTGGTCTGCAAGGCTATGTAGCGCATCATCATGGAACTCATTAACAGAGACACTGGGAACCTCCAAACACTGGACCCTACCCAGTTTGGCTTTGTTAAGGGCAGATCATGCCTCCTAAACCTGGTGGACTTCTTTGAGACAGTTACCAAGACTATATACGAGGGGAAAGGTTGTACACACAGCCTACCTAGACCTCGCAAAGGCCTTCAACACCATTCCCCATTCTGGTATTATAGACAAGCTCACCTGCCTGAACATAAGCCCTTATGTCAAAAGATGGGTTGTCAATTGGCTCACGGACAGAACCCACATGGTGAGAGTTGCGGAACCTAAGTCTGACTCTAAACCGGTTACAAGTGGCATTCCCCAGGGCTCAGTCCTAGGACCCCTCCTGTTCAACATATACTTCTCAGATGTACAGACAAGTACAGGAGGACTATGGCTGACCAAGTTCACAGACGACTGCAAACTAGGGGCTATAATTGACTCAATGGCTGACACAGACATCCTCCAAATGGTCTCACGGAGACAGATATCTGTTGTTAAAATCATGGCCTCAAGCTAAATGCCAAAATGTGCATAGTTATTCCCTTTGGAAATAACAAAGTACCCACAAACTATCACATAGGTGGTAGTCCCCTAAATACTGAAAATGTAATAAGGGATCTGGGGACCCAAGTAGATAGTAATCTCTCCTTTGATAATCACATTACCAAAGTGGTTAGAAAATCCTTCTATGTGGCCCACCTAATCACAAAAGGGTTTGCATCCAGATCAAAAGAGGTCTTTGTGCCCCTCTACTCATACCTCATCAGACCCATCATAGAGTTCAACGCCCCATTTGGGATGTACCTTGCAAGACACCTGAAACAGCTGGAAAGACCACAGAAGTACCTCACCAAAAGGATCACTGGCCTCAAACAGATGCCCTATGCAGCTTGACTGAAGAAACTCCAGCTGTACTCGGTTGCATATCGTCTACTCAGAGGTGATCCCTGCCTGACATACAAGGCCAAGTCCAACCCAGAATTGATGGACATGCTCCACCTAAAGAAAACCTTATCCCCTCGAGCCACATGCTCTAGGGATCTAAACCTCACCACAACAATAAATAGGATGTGCTGGAGGGATAGATTCCTGTCCCAGAGACTTCCCATGCTTTGGAACAAGATTCCAATCTACATTAGGCAGAGCTCCTCGCTAACACTCTTCAAGAGAAACCTTGACAAGTGGATGGGAAACAGAAAGTTTACCCCAGGGATCACTTCAGTGGCTCTGCTGGACAGAGGCACAGGGAACTAATCTAAGGGGGCGGCGAAAGCCAACACATTCTGGCTAGGCTTATAAGTGCCTTTGGGCAGATAGCCTAGTACCTACCTATGAACCTATGTTTCAGTGATTGCATAGAAGGCAACATCTTCCATACTGTGGAGTGCTTCCAGGGGAGTGCAATTTCTTGTTTAGACTGCTAGTACCAAGCAGCAGTACCTTGAGTTTATCTAGAGAGGATTCTGTTAAGTTAGGAGGATGGTTATTTTGACACTGCCTAAAAAACGCACAATAGGGATGGCTAATGCCTTTGCCAGTATCCAAAAGCCTAGAGTAGACAGGAATAGACTATCTCTGGCAAATCAGTGTGGCCTGTCAACCATGTCATAGGTTCATAGATTCATAGGAGGTTACTAGGCTAATGGCCTTAGGGCCTTTACAAGCCTAGCCATGTAGACGATCCTGAATACCCTAACTGACCATAGTTAGATGATTGCTGTTTGCAGAGTGATTCTATAATCAGCACCAATTGTCCCTCTTCATGAGGGCCATAGGTGCCACCCTGGTGTAAATTTGCAGTTACCCATCCAATTGTCAAGGTTGTGCTTAAGCAGGGCCATTGAGGTGCTCTGCTTCACATGAAGTGGCAGCTTATTCCAGATGAGTGGCAGTCTCTGGGAGACATATCTCTCTCGCTCCAGCATGTTCTGTTGATGTCACAGGCTAAATTGAGATCACTGGAATGAGTGGCTCTTTTCCCATTTGACCTGCAGAGGTTCAGCATTTCCATTAGGGGAAGGTCAGAGGCTGCTCTGTAGGCCAGGTACAGGTCACATCTCAGCAGCCTGTATGATACAGAGTACAATGACAGGGCTTTCTGTCTTTCTATGTTAGTCATGTCTTGGAGGACCTAAATTCTCTTGGTTAGAAACCTCTGTGGTCTCTCTAGCTGTTGCATGGGTCTGATGAGGCACATACAGAAGGGTGTATTGTACTCAATCAGTGCTCTGATAATGGTTGAGTACAGCACAGTTATGACCTCCCTGGTCTTGAATGTGATGCCCGTATTTATGATATGTGCAGTGTAGAAGGCCTTCCATACCACTATGGACACATTGTGATCAAAGTTTAGATTGCTATCAACCTGCATTCCCAAGTCTCACACCACTGTATTTGAGCTTACAGGGGTGGTAGCTATATCATAAATAGCAGGGGCTACTTCTTTACCAAAGGGTATAATGAAGCATTTTTTTTGCATTTAGTTTCAGTCCATGGCCCTGGGACCAATCATTTATCTGTATCAGCCCCTTCTGTAATTTGTCAACACCCTTGGGGGTCTGTGATTGCACACAGTTTACAGTCATCTGCAAACTTGGTAAGCCATAGGCCATCTACTTTTGTCAGGACTTCAGAAAAATAAATTCCAAACAGTACAGGGCCCAGTACAGATCATTGTAGTACACCCCTGGAAACTGGTCTACTGGAGGAAGTGGTCTCCCCAACTTTTATAGTGTGCATCCTGTGAGCCAGTTTGCTATCCATCTAGTAACAAAAAGTTAATATCCATTTTTTTTTAATTTCTCCAAGTCTTTTGGGTTTCTAATAACATGAGAGGAATGGACCCCATTCCTATCTCAAACATTGTTTCAGTCTTTGATATTAGCCAGAAGTGCTTTTTGCAGCATTTGCAATATGCCCAGTAATGACTCCTTCCACAATTTTTATGGAGTTACATGTATCAGTAACATATCTAAGTGTGATTGTGAATTCATTTTTGTGAGACCCATTGCACCTAATAATGCTGGAACTGTCTGAGTATCTTTCTTCCACATTGCCTCATTTCTGCTTGCAAATCCTGGTATTTTATGACTTTTTGTCTCTCTGTATGTAACTGGGTGTAGCAGTTTCAGTGATCAATGCTACCTTTGTCTTCTTTTTATGGACTACTATATCTGGTTTTCTCACATGTATTTTCTGAACTGCTGGTAATGGGTGATCCCATGTGATTTAAACTTCATCGGTTTCTATAATGCTTTGTGGTTTATGTTTCCAGTGTTTTTTAGCTACTTCAGTATTATAATGTTTGCCCAATCCCCAGTGCAACAGTCTTGCCGCATTATTATTTATTTTATTTATTTATTTATTTACATTTGTTTACCGGGAAGGTCCACTCGGCCAAAAAGTACCCATTTTCAGTGGAGGCCTGGGGAGAAAAGTTTCAATATACAGTCCTTTTGCCATTAGTACTCCACAACCAACAACAAGGTGTGTGACTGTTTCCAATTCTGTTTTACAAAACATACATTTTGTCTGTTTCTACCACATGTTCACTGGACTTTGTAAACCAACATGCAAGTCCAAAAAACTCAAAAGAACCTCACGGCAAACAGGACTACAGAGCCAGTTTCAATACACGCCACCAGGATAATAGGATAATAGTAGTATGGCAGCTTCCACTCAAGTAAATAACTCCACAATTGTGTAAATAGGTAAAGATTTAATATTAGAAAAAACACACACCATAGGTTAAGCACTTTCACCCGGATCCACCAGGCTTCATCAGAACAATGATCCCAACAATACAAGTTGCTTAAATACATTCACTAATAAAGTGAATATACTTAATCAACTTAATTAATTAAGTCACACACAATTTAAAGGCACAACCCTAATCTAACAAGACCTGCGATACAAATATACAGTCCTATGTTTAGTTCAGTAAGCTTAAAATTCATATTAACTATATGTAAAATGTACCTCTGTATACATGATGTATAAAATAAAAATATATAAATATATATTTGTTATATTTTAAAATAAAATTAAACATGTGAACATGTAAAAGTCTATGGTGAATATACCTAGTAAGTACCTCTATTGACAAATGTTATTAAACACCCACTATAAACTATCACAATTTGGCTTCTCTAAGCCTCAACAAACTGTTAATGCTTATGTGTTCATTTAAACCAGGGGTCCTCCCAGAGTCCAGCCAAGTTGCCTTAAAAGCTCCTTGTATTCAAGCTTAGCCTCCCAGCACCCTCCCCTGGGATCCACTCCTATTTGTTCAATCACAAAGAATTACAGTTTCATGTCTGTACATGTTCTAGAATGTTTGTATAGGTTATTTGATTCCTTTACCCTGGAAATATTGTACGTGTTCATATACTCTCTTTCTTAAAACCCTCTCAGTTTTACCTATGTAAAAACTGTTACAGGTTTCACATGTCACTAAATAGACCACTCCTTTTGTATTACAATTGTAGGAGCCCTTAGAATCAACCCAATATTTCCTTGATGGTATCTAAATCTTCTTCTTATTGTACGTGTAACTACACTGCTTGCAATACCCACACCCATGGGTCCCCAATGTCTTGTTCCTACTCAGTTTCCTTTCTTCTTCCTTAAATTCAAATAACTCCTTCAGGTTGGTGTCCTTTCCTCGAACAAAAACAGGTTTATCAGGAAGGTAGCTTTGAGTGTCTTCTGTGACCTTGAAAACAGCCCAGTGTGGCTTCACTATCTCCTCTACCTGAACAGAGGTTGTGGAGAAAGTATGTACATTGATGTGTTTTATCAAAATTCTTTACTTGTTCTTCAGTCATGCTACCCTGTCCCAAAAGTGGATGATACAATGTTTCCCGGTCCTTAATAACATCCTTAGCCAAACTGTCCAAAAGGGCACTAGGGTAACCTCTCTCAAGGAATAAGTTAGTAAGGAAGTCTACTTCATCTAAGAACCTCTCCATGTCTGTTGTTATTCTAGAGGCCCTGATGTGCTTTCCTTTAACTATCCCCTTCTTTTGATAAAAACAGGTGCCCTCCTTTAAAATGAAGATAAGAGCTGGAAAAGGTGCTCTTTCTATACAATTTAGAATGAAAACACTGATTCCCAAAATCCTTGTAAATCGTAACATCCAGGTAATCTATCTTAACCTTTGATAGGGAATAGGTAAATTTTAGAAACCCAGATGTATTGTTAATCTATATTATATATATTATATAATTATATTAAGTTTATTACTGAATGTATTTAAGCAATTTGTATTGTTGGGATCATTGTTCTGATGAAGCCTGGTGGATCTGAGTGAAAGCGCTTAACCAATGGTGTGTGTTTTTTTCTAATATCAAATCTTTATCTGTCTACACAATTGTGGAGTTATTTACTTGAGTGGAAGCTGCCGTACTACTATCCTACTATCCTGGTGCCATGTACTGGAACTGGCTCTGTAGTCCTGTTTGCCGTGAGTTTTTTTTGTGTTTTTTGGATTTTTTGGAACTAAAGTGCTGGTTCAACATGCAAGTCCACTATCTTGGGCCACCAGTATTAACCTTTCATCTTTTGGTTTAAATTCATCTCTCCTTAACCATTCCTGTGTTTGATCTCGATGAACACGAGGTTGTTCCAAGAGTTTTCTAGACTTGTAACTATATTTATGCATTTTCTCATCTGATCCTTCACCTTATGTTCTTTCTTTGTTTTTTTTTTTGGCACATTCAGCTGCTCCCTAATTTTTATCTACGTCTGATTTGATTTCCATTCCCGCTTGGTGATGATATGCTTCTGCTACACTAAGCAGGGAAGTCATCTTAGATTTATTCTCCTCATGTTTCAAAACTTTCACTACGCTTGGGTCTTGTGATGTCAGCAGATATGTATGCAGTCCCACAATTGCAGATCTATATATGTAATCAGTTTCAAGGAGGCCCATCCCTCCTTTGGAATGGGGAATATATAATCTTGGTATGCACTGATTTTTATAAATCAGTTGATGAGCAGGAAGTATCCTTCTTGTTTTCCTGTCCAGCCTATCCAACACCTTTTCAGGCCAGTCAATCGTTCCAAAAGTGTAAGTCAGGACAGGAACAGCAAATTGCTTTATAGCTTGGTCAACTCTGTTTTCAGTATTAATTTCAGTCTTCTAGAATATTCCTTACTAAGTTTTATTTACATTTGTTCAGGTTTTATTGTTGATCCTTCATCAGTTCCAAAATATTTATACACTCCCTCTTGCTCAGGATCTTTTATATCACGTTTCTGTCCCAAACTGATGTTTTCTTGATGCTGCAGATTTCCTGCTTTAAATGTTGTTTTTGCACATTTATCAAGGCCAAATGACATTCTTATACCGTCTGAAAAAGTTTTGACCACTTGTAGTTGTGCTTTCAGTTCCTCATCCGATGAATTATACAGTTTTAAATCATCTACAAAAAAGATGAGAAGTCTTTACACATTGATTTTTTTTCTGAGAGCCAAATTGTAGCCATGACCTAATATGTTATGCAGATGGCTTAATGGGTTACGGGCAAGACAAAAGAGCAGTGGTGACAGAGATTCACCCTGGAATATCCCCTTTGAATTTTTATCCATGGAATAATAATTTGTCCTTTATCATGGCTTAACAACAAAGTGGGATTTCCACTGTTTCATGCTCACTGTAATGTAATTGATCAGTGTAGGGTGTATCTTATACATTTTTAAGCACTCTAAATACTTTTCTATAATCTCTCTATGCCATACTTAGATTCTTCCCCTTTAAACGGTTCTCCATTATGACTTTATTTAACAGAGAATGATCCTTTGCTCCTTATGACATTCTTTTATTATCCTTTTGTTTTATGGCTTTATTGAGTTTTTTTCTAAATGACTATAAACTCTGTCACCATCAATTCCAGTGTATAGTTTATATGTTGTCAGAAGGCAAATTATTGGTCTATACGTTTTAGGATAGTTTGCAGGTTCACTCTTACGGAGGAGTATTGTTTTTCCTGTTGTTAACTAGGCTGGTGTCTGTTCAGGGTATGCATATAAATAGTTCTTACTCATGGCTAAATCTTTATGTAAAGATGTTAATACTTTTAGCCATAAATTAGGTACTGCATCTCAGCTGGCGTTTTCCAATTAGGAGCTTTTCTTAACTTTGTTTCAATCTCTCTGGCTGCTACTTCATCCCATTTCATATACTGTACCTTTAAACTTCTTATTCTTTCTTTTACTTTTTCTATCCTTTTAGCATCTTTATTATGTTCCACAGGATCTTCATAAGTATTTCTGCAAACTGTATCTATTTCTTCTTTTTTGGTGGTGTTTCGATTCCTTTTTGCCTTGTTTCCCAATTCTCTATAAAACTTTTTGGGTCATTAATAAATTCCTTATTTTGTACTTTTGCTTTATATTTATCTGTATATCATCTATTTTTTCTGCCTGTGCTGATATTTTTAGTTTATTATTTGCAATAGTGCACAATACAGCCTGATCTGTTCTGATACTGTGCATTGCTTTTATCTTGTCAATCTTCTTTCTGAGTATTTTTTATCTGTTCCCTCTTCTATATTGTTCTAACAGTGACACTTCTTGTTTTTTATTGCTTTATAGTTTTCTCTTTTTGATACTTCCATGATGGCATTCTATTTCTCCCCTTCCTTTCCCTTACTACCCCGTGTTTTTGTGTTAAGTCTTTATATGTTATTAATTTAGCTGCACAGTAATATAGCCGGTTTACGCTTTACTACTGATATCCTGAAATTGCATTTGTCGACTGTCCACATGGTTGACCTGAAATGTGGAATTCGGAACATCGAAAAAGTGGCCAAGTCAAAACTGAATACATCGACACCCATAGTTTGGTGTATTCTGCATAGCAGGAAGTGATGTCAGTCACCCATGCTATGCAGCTTACTGTACCATGACATTCCACAGTCAATGATACTTGCATTTTACCCCTCTCATCCACCCACTCCCACTGCAAATTATATATACCAACTCAGAGATTGCACTACAGTGAGGAAATGGGTTAATTCCCTGTTCCTCACCAAACTGAGATCTCCACTCACAATTCTGAACTCAGATAGTCAAACTATACTTCCCATTCTTTGTAGTGTAGTCGATGTTTTCTGGTTCAGCATTCTGCCATTAGTAAAGTGCCTTACGAACAAATACCATTCAAGCACAGGCACTTCGCAAATTCAATAGTAAAGCCCTATTTACTTCTGTTATATCGCATGAACCTCTATGGTCAGTCCTAATTACCGTGTTCATCTGTTTCAGAAACTTCTAACTTTTTGGGTTTTATTGACCTTCTCTAGTCTATTTTTTTTTCATTGATCTTAATACGTCTGTCCATTTCTAGTAAATCAAGTGACTCTTTTCTTAGATCATTTTCTTCTAAACTGATGGCACATTCTTTGTTCTTTATTTCCTGGAGGCATTCTATAGAAAGTTCCAGAGCATCTTCCTGTGCCACATTCTATTCAGTTTCATCCTGTGTCATCCATTGTTCTTTCATATGGGAACTCGCTAGACTATTACTCCACAACTTTGACTGAGTCAGAGTTGCCATAGTTTCCTGTTCCTTCTCTTGCTGTGCAACTTCAACTAAATCTTTGTCCTGGTTTCTTATAAAAGGCTCCAAAGTATCTTCTTATGGCAATAGATCAAATGTTTTCCACTCAGCTAGCTTCTCCTTAATTTGGAGATCCATTGCTCTAGCCTGCTGAGATGTTATCTGAGTTAGATTTTCTACACTAAATTCTTCACTTCACAGGTAATCTATAACCTCACTTTCTATTTCTTTAACTTCTCCATTAGTAATCCTCTTTTTTAGTTTTCCTCTTTGTTTTCTTATTTTTCATATTGTAAAATTTTCCCTGGCTGGATGTCTTTGTATTTCTCTTTAAATATCTTTGATGCAACTCTTTAAGTATTGATTAGTTTTGCTTTCTCCATTGTATAAATATAGCACCATATTAAATCTCTTTTTCTTTCCCATGTCCATATTTCTTCTTCAGATGTATCCTGCTCCTTATGTTTCTCCTTTCTTTGGGGACTTGTTTTTTCATCATGGTGTGATGTAACCGTGTTAGACTTTCTGCACTAAATCCTTCACTTTGCAAGTATTCCATAACTTCATCTTCTATTTTTTTAACTTCTACTTTACTAATCTTCTGTTCTGTGGTCCCTCTTTCTGATCTTATTTTTTATTGTGAATTTTTCCATATCTGGATGGATTTGACTGTATTTATATTTGAATATCTTCGCAGCTTCTTTTTTGTGTTGATTAATTTAGCTTTCTCCTTTGCATAAGTATTGCATCATATCCAATCTCTCTTTCTTTCCCAGGTCCATATTTCTTTATATACCTTTCAAAAGTCTATAGATTTTGTTCTTTATATTTTTGCACTTCCTCAGCCACTTCTTTTCCCAAATGGCCCAAGGTTTCTTAGTCTATATAATGTATTTCATAAATCTGTTGAATTAATGAGCACAATTATTTATTTCAAGCTTTTGACAGTTTTTCCTGTGGAAGTATTTTTCTTTCCTCTAATTTCTCTCTTAATCTTTTTGTATATAATCTGTCTGGAAATTCTGGGCTTCTTGCACAATAGTAACAATGCATCATTTCATTCTTTCTTATCTTCAATAGTCCACTCTATCATCTTAATGGCTCTTTTTCAGCCTATCAATTTTTTTCTGATTTTTGTGGACTGCTACTTCCTTCTGCAGTAGGGGAGCCATCCTCCCCTGAGCCTGGACTAGCCCCATTGTAGAAATGCTTCCATGTCTTGAGGATTGTACACTGTCATTTTTTTTTCAGTTCTGGCACCAATGCACCTACCAGGATTAGGCACTTTTTTATCCTGGCTGTTATGCACCCAGCTATCGTTTGTATTTTTAACCTACTTCTGTCTGTGATATATGCTATATAAAATACAGTCTGTATATCAGTGTTGTCTTGGTGAGATTTTATGAAAACAGGGTACACCTCATGAAGGTACTCACCAAGAATTGAGGATGAATTCAATTCCAGCAATACTACTCTCCTTTTTTTCTGACTTATTATCTCTCCATTTGGACCCCTATCATCTCTCCAGTCAGACCCATAATACATAATACCCAGCTGGGAGAGTTTCTCAATGATCTCTGAGTGGGGAATTATGCCAAATGCCTTGGTTAAATCAAGATAGGTGCTATGTATTGCTCATCCACAGCTTTGGTAACATTCTCAAAGATTTGTTCTACCTTTTCTCTGTGTAGCATAGACACGATTCAGACCTACTGAATCTGGTTCTGCTTGTTAGGTTGAGCACTAAACTAGGCTATATTTTGTTGGAGGGGGCCCCTCTGCACCTTTGTGGCAGGAGAGTGCAGTTAGGACTCATATGATTGATGACTGCGGGCATAGGGCTCAGTTTTGAGCTTTTTTTATTGGTTAAATTGTTTAATTCAGTTTGTTCACTGTTGCTACATAAGCCCTGCATTTGCATGGGTTTGCAATTGTTTTAGCACAGCTCCATAGAGTTAGTTGACCATGCACTGCTATATTCATCTGTGCAGTCCAAGGAATCAGTTGCATTCTGCTAATTGTAAGTACAATTTTATACTGTATTTTGCACATTAAACTGTATTTTTGCTATATTGCTGATTTTTTAAAAACTGTTCTTGTTTATTTGTTGCACCTTTTATCTACTGTAGCCTAGACTAAATTCAGACTGGCAGAATCTGGTTGTGTTTGTTAAAGTGAGCACTAAACCAGGCTATCTTTTTGGAGAGGGCCCACCTGCACCCATGTGGCAGGAGAATGGAGTTAGGACTCATCTGATTAAAGATTGCTGGCACAGGATTCAGTTTTGAGCTTTTTTATTGGCTAAATTATTTAATTCAGTTTACTCACTGTTTTAACACAGCTCCACAGAGTTAGGCAACCGACCACTCTCTGCTGTACCTATCTGTGCAATCCAAGGAATCTGTTGCATTCTGCTAACCATAAATACAACTGTATACTGTATTTTGCACTTTTAAACTGTATTTTTGCTATATTGCTGATTTTTAAAAACTGTTCTTGCTGATTTGTTACACTTTTGTCTACTGTAGCATAGACTAGATTTAGACCTGCTGAATCTGGTTCTGCTTGTTAAATTGAGCACTAAGCTAGGCTATCTTTTGTTGGAGAGGGCCCCCTGCACACTTGTGGCAGGAGAGAGCAGTTAGGACTCATCTGATCAAAGGTTGCTGGCACAGGGCTCAGTGCTGAGCTTCTTTATTGGTTGAATTGCTTAGTTCAATTTGCTCACTGTTGCTACATAAGCCCTGCATTTCCATGGGTTTGTGATTGTTTTAACACAGCGTCACTGCTCTTCTGTATTCATCTGTTTATGCATAGTACATCTCCATTCACCATTGTGTACTACCTTGCAGTGGGGGTAACCATTTGTGATTATAAACACAAAACCTTCAGTAGATAAATTTTCCCTTAGCCCATACCCGTGATCCAGCCACGATGTCCTTAAATTGCACTTAACTGCTCAGAGAGCACCTCAGTTGCACTTTTACAACAGTCCCAAAAACACCAAATCTACAATTGTCTGATAGCATTTAGAGAACACCTCCCAGTATAGACCCTTTTTAGAGCACACCATTAGTATAGACCCCATTTAGCGCAAGTCTATATTATAACATTGAAGTTCTCTAATATCAAATGTTATAATATCGAACCGTAATGTCGAACTCTGAAAACAGCGAAGGTGCAGGACATCGAATTATTTCCCAGGGAAAGAATTCAGTGGGCCATTGCTATGGCTTCACTGTTTTCAGCTTTCGATATGTTGGAGCGTTATGGGTCGGGTTCAGTTAAGTGCACGATTGTGTGTAGGTTAGAGTTAGGGGGCGGGTTAGGTAAGTGTGCGGTTGTGTGGACATTAGTGTTAGGGCATGGGTTCAGGTAAGTGTGCGATTGTGTGTAGGTTAGGGTTATGGGGCAGGTTAGGTGAGGTAGGGTTAGGGTGCCGGTCAGGTAAGTGTGCGATTGTGAGTAGGTTAGGGTTAGGGGGTGGGTTAGGTGAGTTAGGGTTAGGGCGCGGGTGAGGTGAGTGTGCGATAGTGATGGACCTTATGGTTAGGGTTGGGTTAAGATAAGTGGATAGCTAGTACTGTATGTAAAGTTTAGTTTAGGTGTAGGATTTTAAGTGTATGTGTGTGGATGGCTGCTTTTTGTGTGTGTTTGTGCTGTGTGTATGTTTCTCGGAATAGCAATTTTTTTCCCTGGGAAAAAAATTTGCTATTCTGACTGTTCGATGTTTTCACACTTTGGTGTTTAGGGTTCGATATAATAACATTCAATGTTAGAGAACTTCGATGTTATGACATAGACCCATTTAGAGCACCCAGTTGTACCACACACACACCCATTT
This sequence comes from Protopterus annectens, assembly GCF_019279795.1. Classification (NCBI taxonomy): domain Eukaryota; kingdom Metazoa; phylum Chordata; order Ceratodontiformes; family Protopteridae; genus Protopterus; species Protopterus annectens. The sequence goes on along the minus strand of NC_056736.1, from coordinate 775,112,688 downwards.
TCTCTCCCTACTGTGACATTTCTCCTACTAGATTGATTGACATGAGTATCCTGAGGCAGTGTAACAACTGATTCACACACATAAAAAACTAAGAGCATATCATGTCAAATTTCATTGGCTCTCTTTTTTAGTATGCTCATAATAGAGCAACTATCATTAATACCAGGGTGGCTTTTTCGCATTCATCCTAAGTTGTCACATTGTTTCTTTGACTTCCAGGAGATTACTGTAATCACCTCCCTTCTGGTCCATATTTATTTTATCAACAACAAAAAACAGAAATCTTTTTAAGTTTTCACATTTAGTATTGTGCATATACAAAGCATTCGTAAGTCCACTAATTTTTTTACTCGTATCCATTTGAGTTAACAGATCTATTGTAGCAATACTTTTGAAGTCATATATTTCAAGTGTTTTAATATGTATTTAAAGTGGAAGTTTTAGACAGATGTGTTGGTTGCTTTAAGGCAACATTATTTAATTTGTTAATTAGTTGCTTAATCATGTGATTTTAAGATTTTAATATTTAGGAAGGGTCGCTGCTTTTTATTATTATTCTGAAGAGCCCTTGAATTCACTGGGCCAAAGCACTTAGTCTTTGATGGATTGCATTTATCAATAAAGTGGCTGGAGTGGTGATGTCTTGCTGTGGTTTATTTTTTATTTGGTTAATTATTTTGTGTGTTCAGTCTTCATTTTAATTGGTTCCTTATCATGCCTGTTAAAGTTGGTGAACTTCTTCGAAAATGTCACCAGAGTCAGAGCTGAAGGCAAAACTGTGCAAACTGCCTACCTTGACTTAGCCAAGGACGTCAGCACAATCCCACATTCAGGCATCATTGATAAACTCGCCCAGTTGAATATTGACCTATATGTTGTCAGGTGGGTTGTTAACTGGCTCACCGACATATCACACACAGTCAAAGTTGGGGACTTTACCTAAACAAGTAGACCTGTCACCAGTGGGGTTCCAGAGGGGTCAGTAAAGGCCTCCTATTGTTTGAAATATACTTCTCAGAAATTCAGGTTAAAACAGAAGAGCTGTAGCTGACTAAGTTTGCTGATGACTTAAAATTATGTGCAATCATTGCATCCCCAAAAGATGCCAATATACTTCAAGAGGGACTTACACAAACCAATGATTGGTGCCAAAGCCATGGATGCAAACTCAATCCAAAAAATGCATTATCATCCACTTCATTAAAAATGATATCCCTGAAAACTATTGTATGAATAATAATACCCTAAGTAACAACTCAGTAGTGAGATACTTAGGAACAAAAGTTGACAGTAGCCTAAACTTTAACCACCACATGTCTACTGTGGTAGGGAAGGAATTCTACATCACACACCTCATTAGCAAAGGCATTGCCTCAAGAGTGAAAGAGGTCATAACACCCATGTACTCAGCCATCATCAGGATGATAACTGATTACAATGCTCCCTTTGGTATATACCTTACCAGGCACCTGCAGCAAAACGAGAGACCTCAGAGATTTCTAACCAAGAAATTTCAGGGTCTCCAGCATATATCATAAACTGACAAACTGAAGTCACTGTCACTGTACTCAGTAGTGTACAGACTACATAGAGGAGATCCAAACCTAATGAAAATGCTGCACATCTCCGAGTCAAATGGGACAAGGAGCACCTGCTCCAGGGACCTTAACCTGGCCTGTGAGATAAATAGGACCTGCTGGACAAACAGGCATGTCTCTCAGTGGTTGCCACTCCTCTGGCATAGGCTACCAGGTCACTTCTAACAAAGCCCTTCTATGACCCTTTTTAAATGTAGCCTGGATGACTGGATGGAAAAGTGTGAATTCCTGCCAGGGATTTCAGCTATGTCCCTCCTAGATATGGGCAGTCATTGCTTATTAAGATCTTGAGTTTAGGCAAGATCCTTTATATTGGGTTTCTCTAGTATTGTACTGGGTAGACAAGACTAGGCTTATAAAGACCTTCATGTCAATAGCCCAGTAACCACTTATGAACCTATAAACACCTAGGTGTACTAAGCAATATCTTCCCTTGACAAAACCAACCTGGGCTGGTTGGTAAGGTCCATGATGATTCTTTCCATGGCCTGGCAGATAAGGCTGATCAGGCTAATGAATCTAAAGTTTCTAGGGTCGCTTGATGGACCCGCTTTGTGGAAGTGGGTTACTGTTGCTGTTCTCCACACTGCTGGCACAAAACCAGTGCACAGGATGTTCATAGGTTCATAGGTGTGTAGTAGGCTAATGCCATGGAGTCTTTACAAGCCTAGCCCATAGAAGTGCCCTGGCATCGTGCCGCCGAACGTTAGTTCCCAGTGCATCTATCAAGTAGATCGACTGGCATGATCAGCAGGGTGAACTTTATATTTCCCATCCACTCATCAAGATTTCTCTTGAAGAGGGCCAATGAGGTGCTCTGCTTTACATGTATGGGAAGTCTATTTCAGAAAATGGGCAGTCTCTGGGTTATGAACCTGTCCCTCCAGCATGTTCTGTTGAATGCAGTAACGAGGTTGGGGTCTCTGGAGTGTGTGGTGTGGAGGGATTGAGATTTCTTTAGATGTAGCATTTCTAACAGAGCTGGGTCAGACATGGCTTTGTAAGTCAAGTCATGTGATTAAAGAGACTGTTAAGTGGTTCATCTAGGTGTTTGTTTAGTAAGCAGCCTGGGATGTTATTTGGTCCCATAGACGCCACCATTTTCGCCTTAGAGGGCACTTTAATGACCTCTTCTTTGGAGATAATAGGTAGACAACTGGTTTCAGGAATGCTATGGGGTATGGCTAGTGAGGACTGGGAGGGTGAAATTGTCTCCAAATCTATCAGCTAGCAGGTTGGCAATTTCTTCAGGTTCAGTGTGAGGGGTGCTGTCCACTATAAGTTTGGCACACAGCTGGGCATTCCCTTTTAAGTTTTGGACATAGCTATTGAATGCCTTATGACTGTCTTTAGCTAGGGATGCTGTTTCTCATAACTAGCTATAGAGGACTTTACAAGATTTATGATTTGCTTGTTCAAGCTGTGGTGGGTAATCTTCCTTTGCTGAGTAAGTTCCTTCTTGTTCTTAGATATCAGCTTCTTTCTTTTGTTATATCCAAAAGCAAGAAAGGTGGGACATTGCTGGAGTTTCTGTATCTTTTATTAAAAGCAAACAAAAATAACCAAAGATAAGCGCTTTCGGGTGGAAACCCTTCATCAGATCACATACAAACAAACAATCCAGCAATTTAAACTAGTATCCAACCAATAGGGATCAGTAAACTACCCGCCTTTTCTGTAAGGCTGGCTTTAAAGGTACATGTTCATTTAGCCCAGGACTTCTATGGGCCATTAGTTCCAAAATCCACTTAGATTCTATTGATTCTGTGAGGAGCTTGATGTCACCTCCCCTATTACTCATTGTAACATTAACCACAGCTTTAAACCTAAAGTTGTGCGTGGGGTTGATCTCAATGTGCCTATAAAGGGCATTATGTGTGTCTTTATTCCTGATTGATGACAAATGTTGAAGCAACCTTACCTTAAACATACAGTTAGTTTTCCCCACATAAAATCCCGGACATTGTGTGCACTCTGCCAAGTATACCAGGTTACATGTCCTACATGTGGCCTTAGCCTTAAAGTTGAAAATACTGCCACTGACTGGATGTACAAAAGTATTGTCCTTGTTAATAAAAGGACATGCTTTGCAATAGCCACAAGGGACACTACCTGCTCTTTCCTTGAGGGGATTTGAGTGGGTGAAAGATTTCTCCTTACATAGTATGTCTTTTAAATTCGTATTCCTCCTATACCCAAACTTGGGATGGACCCCTACTATGCTTCTCAACTTGCTGTCTCCCCTCAGGATGTTCCAATTCCTGTTGATTATGTCCCTAATATCCCCAATGTTGCTGCTATAAGTGAAGAACAATTTTGGTTCCCCCGACATAAAACCTGCAGGAGCGGATGTTTTTGCTTCACCTCTCTTGCACTTGAGCCATGGTTTAAATTTATTCTCCCTCTTTGAATGGTTGGTGTCCACTACCTTATTAATTAATTTCCTTTTATACCCCCTTTCAAGGAAACAACCCTTCAAAGCAGCCACTTCTCTCTCATATTGTGTATCATCCAGGCATAGCCTTGATAACCTGCCAACCTGTCCCTGGATAATGTTGGGAAACATGGAACGGGGATGCATACTGTCAAAACACAGCATAGTGTTCTTCCAACATTCTTTCCTATATAACCGGGAGGAAAATCCTGTCCTGTTTTGTGAAATACATATGTCCAGAAAATCTATCTGCGTGTCTGAATATTTCTTCGTGAATCTAAGAAAAGTGGTGGTAGAATGTAAATATTCCACAAAGTCATCCAATAGTGTTAAACCTCCCTTCCAAAGGAAAAAAAACGTCATCTACAAAACGTGTATACATATGTATATATTGCATCCATTCATGATTGTTAAATATAACATCCCTTTCCCAATACCAAAGTACCAAGTTGGCATATGTATTAGCACAGGGGGTGCCCATAGCTACCCCCTGTGCTTGTCTATATGCCTGTTGAATACCTATAAACACATTATTCTCCAAGACTACAGTTAGTAATGTCTTGACTAAGGCTATTTTGTCTTCATCTACATCCAAGTCTTTCAAGACCATGCCTATGGCATGGATGCCATACTCATTTCTGATCACAGTGAAAAGACTATGGACATCCAATGTCACCATCAAAAAATTGCCCTGTGCCTTATCACAATTCATCTCTCCTACTTTTTGCAGAAAATCACCTGTATCCTTGAGTATGGTAGTTACCCTGTCTACATAGGGATGAAGTGTATGCTCTAACCAAATGGAAATGTTTTCTGTGACCCATCCCCTGCCTGAAACAATGGGTCGAAGGGGAGGGTCAGTGAGGGATTTGTGTATCTTGGGTAGTGCCTTGAAAATGGGAGTGGCCGCCTTATCTATCCATAGAAACTTAAGCAGATCATCACTTATTTTCATTTCAAAATTAAGCTGTTTTAGACAATTGTGTACCTTATCTATCAACATCCTAACACCAATCGGATTGATCTGTATATACACATGATTATCCGATAGTAGTTCTTGCACCTTCCTTATATATACTGTGGTGTCTAACACCACCACAGCTCCCCCTTTGTCAGCCATTTTTATGACAAGATCTTTATTGTCACCCAATTCAAATAAAGTTTTTTTCTGATTTTGTGTTATATTATGAAACTCATGATGGTCCCTTCTTTGGAAATACTCCTGCAAGTCATGTTCACAACTACTAATAAACAAATTTAGTGCTGGAGAAAAGGGCGGTATGTAACTGCTGGGTTGTTTTAGCACAGTTCTATTATCATTACTTGTCCCAAAAGTGCACTTTAACGCTAAATTCCTACAAAAGAGCATTTCATCTAACATAACCTCATTAAAAACACTAGCCCTGCCGGGCACAAAAGTCAATCCTTTGTTGAGTACATATAACTCATCTTCGGTCAAAGCATATGAAGATAGATTAAAAACAATACCATTGTTACAATGAAAAGTCAGTCCAGTGTCTTCCTCCTCTTGTTCGGGTCTCTGCCCTCGCTTAGGGAGCATTTCCATGCTCCTCGCTTCTTGACCGGAGCTGAAAGTTGGTCCAAAAAACATTGGTGTCCCTGCATATGCTTGGGACGCACTCCCAAAAATGTTTCCTCTGTGGCTGTTGTGTCGGCTCGTACTGACTGCCCACATATGGACAAATCAACGGAACATGCCATTGGTAAAAAGTCATTATCGGATCCTGTAATTGCATGTGTGGGCACCTCTTTATTCATAGTCTCTCTCAACCCCCCTTCCTTAGGGTCATCTAGTGGTTTAGTGCCAACATTCCTCTGCGCCACACCATGGCCTTCTGCTGACATACTATCAACGGATGTATCCAAACCTTCCGTCTGACTCCTCCCCTCCTGTTGATGTCGGAATACCTTCCTGGTCGTTCCTTCACTCGGAGCCTGGTACGGGGCTTTATTCCTTGGCCAAACAAAGATGTTACCTCGGGTGAAGTCTTCATAGTCTCTCTTTAATTTGTTTACTTTCTGTGTACGCAATTTGTCATCGCTGTCGGATAGCATGCATAGAAGCTGTTCCAAGCGTGCGACGTGAAATGTTTCACAAAACTCTGTCACTAGCTTGAGGCACAAAGCCTCAACCTCCTTTTTAAGTGTAGCTATCTCCGGAGCAAAGAAGCCATTCAGAATATCCATATATTTGAAGCTGGTTTGGATATTCAGCGACTGCCATTGAGCTAGTAGCTCTGGATAACGTTCGCCCTGCGTGGGCATACACATAATCCTCATTCCCCTTGGCACTATACCATAGAGTTGACAGGCTTCCAAGTGATAAGTCTGCCATTGTAGACATTGCAGCCTTCCTGCTTTATAGCTTAAATCATGCAGTAAGCTATCAAAGTTCTTATCAGTAGTTGCCGGAACCTTATTAGTTGTCATGTCAGTCTTATTAACAGTAAATCCCAAAGTGAGCAAGGGATTCTCTTGTAAGAAAAAGTCTTTTATAGCAGCACGAGAATGCTCACCTCTAATACTTCCATCTCTGGTCCTGACATCAGAGGAGATGGTTGTTTTTTTACCCTCCATAGCATGCACAGCAGGAAAGAACCAGTAGCAAGCAAATGTCCAACAAATATTGTTCAATGCTGTGCCTAAGTCCCACCAGACAAACGAATAACAAAATCCAAAAGCAAGAAAGGTGGGACACTGCTGGAGTTTCTGTATCTTTTATTAAAAGCAAACAAAAATAACCAAAGATAAGCGCTTTCGGGTGGAAACCCTTCATCAGATCACATACAAACAAACAATCCAGCAATTTAAACTAGTATCCAACCAATAGGGATCAGTAAACTACCCGCCTTTTCTGTAAGGCTGGCTTTAAAGGTACATGTTCATTTAGCCCAGGACTTCTATGGGCCATTAGTTCCAAAATCCACTTAGATTCTATTGATTTTGTGAGGAGCTTGATGTCACCTCCTCTATTACTCATTGTAACATTAACCACAGCTTTAAACCTAAAGTTGTGCGTGGGGTTGATCTCAATGTGCCTATAAAGGGCATTATGTGTGTCTTTATTCCTGATTGATGACAAATGTTGAAGCACCCTTACCTTAAACATACAGTTAGTTTTCCCCACATAAAATCCTGGACATTGTGTGCACTCTGCCAAGTATACCAGGTTACATGTCCTACATGTGGCCTTAGCCTTAAAGTTGAAAATACTGCCACTGACTGGATGTACAAAAGTATTGTCCTTGTTAATAAAAGGACATGCTTTGCAATAGCCACAAGGGACACTACCTGCTCTTTCCTTGAGGGGATTTGAGTGGGTGAAAGATTTCTCCTTACATAGTATGTCTTTTAAATTCTTATTCCTCCTATACCCAAACTTGGGATGGACCCCTGCTATGCTTCTCAACTTGCTGTCTCCCCTCAGGATGTTCCAATTCCTGTTGATTATGTCCCTAATATCCCCAATGTTGCTGCTATAAGTGAAGAATAATTTTGGTTCCCCCGACATAAAACTTGCAGGAGCGGATGTTTTTGCTTCACCTCTCTTGCACTTGAGCCATGGTTTAAATTTATTCTCCCTCTTTGAATGGTTGGTGTCCACTACCTTATTAATTAATTTCCTTTTATACCCCCTTTCAAGGAAACAACCCTTCAAAGCAGCCACTTCTCTCTCATATTGCATATCATCCAGGCATAGCCTTGATAACCTGCCAACCTGTCCCTGGATAATGTTGGGAAACATGGAACGGGGATGCATACTGTCAAAACACAGCATAGTGTTCTTCCAACATTCTTTCCTATATAACCGAGAGGAAAAACCTGTCCTGTTTTGTGAAATACATATGCCCAGGAAATGTATCTGTGTGTCTGAATATTTCTTCGTGAATCTAAGAAAAGTGGTGGTAGAATGAGAAGCATAGTAGGGGTCCATCCCAAGTTTAGGTATAGGAGGAATACGAATTTAAAAGACATACTATGTAAGGAGAAATCTTTCACCCACTCAAATCCCCTCAAGGAAAGAGCAGGTAGTGTCCCTTGTGGCTATTGCAAAGCATGTCCTTTTATTAACAAGGACAATACTTTTGTACATCCAGTCAGTGGCAGTATTTTCAACTTTAAGGCTAAGGCCACATGTAGGACATGTAACCTGGTATACTTGGCAGAGTGCACACAATGTCCGGGATTTTATGTGGGGAAAACTAACTGTATGTTTAAGGTAAGGGTGCTTCAACATTTGTCATCAATCAGGAATAAAGACACACATAATGCCCTTTATAGGCACATTGAGATCAACCCCACGCACAACTTTAGGTTTAAAGCTGTGGTTAATGTTACAATGAGTAATAGGGGAGGTGACATCAAGCTCCTCACAGAATCAATAGAATCTAAGTGGATTTTGGAACTAATGGCCCATAGAAGTCCTGGGCTAAATGAACATGTACCTTTAAAGCCAGCCTTACAGAAAAGGCGGGTAGTTTACTGATCCCTATTGGTTGGATACTAGTTTAAATTGCTGGATTGTTTGTTTGTATGTGATCTGATGAAGGGTTTCCACCCGAAAGCGCTTATCTTTGGTTATTTTTGTTCTCTTTTAATAAAAGATACAGAAACTACAGCAGTGTCCCACCTTTCTTGCTGTTGGATTTTGTTATTCGTTTGTCTGGTGGGACTTAGGGACAGCATTGAACAATATTTGTTGGACATTCTTTTGTTATATAACTTATTTATACTTACAGTCCACCAGGATGGCTTGTTTTCACAACAGAACCTGGTTTTAGTCCTATCAAGTACAGCAAGTCAATACATTTGCTTAAGTGGCTTTATAGGGCATTTGTATACTTCTCCACATGGGAGTTGTTGCCTGTATTAGCAGGAGCTTTACAACCATTTATATCATCACGTCATACTCAATAGTTTGCTTTGGAGAAATATTTCAGTTTTTTGCTCCTGTGGGGGTGTCATGTTTGATCTTTACTTCAAATGAGACAGATTTATTGTCTGATTTAACCAGGGAGGGCAGCACACTGGGGGTAGTGAAGTAGCCCTCCATGTTGGTGACTACTAGGTCTAGGACATTTGAGCCCCTCGTGGAGATGCAGACCAACTCTTCCAGTGCATTTGACTTAACAAAGTTGAGGGACCCCAGAGTGATCATGTATGTGCTCACCCAATCTATGGATGGGTAGCTGAAGTCTCCCATGACCAAGGTGTTTGGCTGTATATTGAGCGATTCTACCAAGTGTAGGAAAACAGTGTGTTTCTCCTGGTTCATGGTGGTGGACCTGTAGCTAGCTATGATGTGGTAGGGTATTTTTCCTATAGTTATTTGGAACTGGAATAGCTCACAAGAGTCATACTGTTTCAACAGTCACAACAATGTGTATTTGGATTTAATGAAAATGGATACACCTCCATTTTTGGTTCTTTCATGCTCATTTTTGGGGTCTGAACATGTGGAAGGCATTGTAACCCTGTGGTGCTCTCTGCAGCCTTGAACCAAGTCTCAGTGACAGTACACATGTTAGTATCTTCCAAGGTGAGGAGTGCATCCAGGGAAAACAGTTTACTGTTTAGGCTCCTAGCATTAAGCAGCATGACCTTGAGTTTGCCTGTCAAATATTTTTTTTTACATTGGAAGTTTTGTTGTTTTGACATAGCCTAAACAAGGTTCTATAGAGGAGGCAAGCATCTTTGCCAATATTCTAAAGCCTTGAGCAGAGAGGTGTAGGCCATCTCTGGCAAAGCATTGAGGTCTGTAGACCATGCCTTTCCAGGCTGACAGATATTGGATCCCCTTGGAGTGACTCCAGAAGATAAGACAATTGTTGAAATCCATCATTTTTTGTCTGTACTGTGGCATCATCCTACGTGAAGGTAGAATTCTACTTAGCGCTAGGGACATACCTGTCTGGCACACATAATCTGAGCATTTTATCATGTCTCTCTTCATATAACACAGAGAGGTACATCTCAAGTCATTCACTCCTACATGTACTATGACAGAGTCATAATGGTAATCAATGCTGAGAGATTTGAGTGCATGCGTGACTTGATGGATCCTGTCACCTGACAGGCATCTAATCATGACCTTCTCCTTGTCCAGCTTGGTCAGAGGGATGTCTGTGTGTCTCACTATTAAGTCACATATGACCAGGACATTTGGTTTTAAAATGTTTTGCCTTAGGGGCTTAATGGCTAAGACACTGATATGCATGTTGTTATGTATACTGGTGGAGTCTGGTTGTGTGCCAGTATGTGTGGGTTGTTTGTGCTTGAGAGGTCTCTGGTGTTTTGTTAGGTGCTTGGTGAGGACCTCTGCATATGTGAGTTTGTGTATTGTGACTTTACCCAGGATTCAGAAAGCTGAAATCTCCATGCAGGAACAGTGTAGCTGCTCACGCACAGAATATGGCAGCCGAGTGATCCAGCAAATAGTTGATCTGATGTGCATGAGAGTGCCTACACTGTTCCTGCATGGATATGGCTGCAGACTGCTAATTACCTCATTTGCTGGTGAAAACCATGCAAATGAGGTGAATTAGTGATTCACCAAGCAGCCAGGTATCCATGCAGGAAGAGTGTTATTTGCATAAATGCATTCGGTTACTAACCAAATACATTTCTGCAAATAAGAAAAGGGAGGCATGACAGCTCTCAAAAAAGCATGTATTACAGTGGTTAGGAATGCCAAAGGCCAAATATATGGCCAGCAGAATGGAAAAACGTTTCTTTTTTATAAAAATCAAACTGTATTGTTTTGGCCGATATCGGCCGTTTAAGCATAGGGCAGCAGCGCACAAACGGGATTGTGCCGAAAATAAAAATAAAAATATAAAACTCAATTTTAAGGGAAATCTCCATTCTACCATTATAGTCTATGGCATGCAGAATGAAAACAATACCAGGGAACACTGGTTGTCAAGGGGAAAGGTTCTGTGTAAGTGCAGTAATTATGAACTAAGGCAGTGGGGTATGCAAATGAGGGGAAATTTATTGAATCACAAAAATCTTCTAAGTCCCAAACTGCACCTGTGTAGGTGCTCTAGCACAATGGTGTAACTAGGAGGAGCAACAGACATGAAAAGGGGGTGTGTAAGGCATGTTGTAAGCTCATTGGATCCCTAAGGTGCAGAGGTAAGCTTAGCTAAGCACAGCTAAGCAAAGGGGTGTGTCTGAGGCTGCATTTACTTATTCCATGAACTGACGAGCGTGTTTGCACCCAGGTGATGGCCATTACTTACTGTTTACATAAGCTAAACAGGTTTGTGCAGTGTGCACCCAGTGTGGAAAAAAAAAAACAACAACCAGTAATAGCAGGACTGTTTACATTTGGGCATTGGGTTTGTGTGGCACAACTTGAGGCTTAAAAGGGGAGGAAATGGGAAGGGGAAAAAAAAAACAGCAGAATTACAGCAGTCAAGTACAAATAACATAGCTGGCAGGTGGAATGCATCAGTCAGCCAATCATACAGGCAGCATCTGCAGCACAACAGTATAAAGTATGGAAACACCTTACAGTCTGATTTTTCCCACAAACTCTGCACCATTGGTGTATACATGCGGGGGAGTTTTAACTGGAAAAATGTTAGGGGCTGCCATTGCTTTGATCCATCAGTATATGCTAGAGGCTGAGGCCGGAGAGGAGGATAATGTTGACAACTGCCACAGACCAAGGAAGAGGATAAGTGTTCAGACCCAGAGTAACCTACCACAGGCTACATGATCTGGAGATAGTAGAGTGCTACATGGTGGACAGAGACATACTTCAGCAACTCTATGAGTTGTGCCGGCCTCAACTCTGAGCTAGACCCAACAGAGGGGAACTCATCCCAGTGGATACCAAGGTATGTGTAGCCTTAAGAATTCTAGCTACAGGTACTTTTCAAAGACCTATTGGGGACATGATGGGGGTCTCACAGGCATCTGTATCCAGACTACTCCACCAGTTCCTGGATGCCATGCTACCACATGCCAGTGAGCATATTTACTTCCCCAACACCTGTGAGGAGAGGACCAGCAATATGCGTCTTTTCCACTGTGTAGCAGAATACCCGGAGGTACTGGGAGCCATAGACTGCATGCATATCCACATCAAAGCACCACCCAGTGAACAGCATAGGGTCTGCATAAACCACAAGGGCTTTCCTTCCATCAACTGCCAGGTCATATGGAATGCACAGGGCATTATCATGAATGTGTGTGCTGGCAGTCTTGGAAGCTATCATGACTCCCATATCTGGCACAGCTGTACCAGGTATTTTCCAGTGGGGGCATCCTGTATGGACATCTGGTGAGGGATACTGACTATGCACTGGGGCCGTGGATGATAACACCCATCAGAAATGCCCACACACCCACACAAGAACACCATAATGAGGCACATGCACAATGCAGGATCATTATAGAGCATATGTTTGGGATGCTCAAGTCTTGGTTCCACTGCCTTGACATATCTGGTGGAGGCTTGCAGTACTATTCAGCCACATGTGCACGCAGGTTCATAGTATGTGCCATGCTACACAATATGATCCTGCAGAAACAGCTGCAGCAGGAACAGCACGGGGAAGGGCCACACAGCCCACCATCATTGCCAAGGTCCCCACAGGCAGAGAGGGTCTCACAGAAGGAGACCCCTGAGCCTGCTCCCATAGACAAATAGAGGCATGCCCAGTATGCTCAGGCCTTAGCAAAGAGGCAATATATAGCACGCACACTGACACTGTAGGGACCCCAGGGACTGACACCTCTTTCTGACTCACACACAGTAAAATGGATGACATACACATCACATTACCTGTAACTTACCATGTATAGGTAGTGTACTGTGTGCATCCAACATAGGCGGCCCTCAAGTACAGTCCTCATAACTGCTGCAAGCACAAGGTAAGTCAGTCTTCATAATAATAATAATGAATGGAATAGTATGCTCTGCTAGCATATCTATGGTAATGCTGCATGCATGCAAGGGAATAGGATGGCCTACTGGGAGAGCAGCACACACTGACAGCTATGTTGGCCACCAGGAAATGTCTGGCCAAAACTGGCCTCCACACACTATGCAGTAGTAACCAAGGTGGCAAATACCACTGTAGCATAGGTGTGGGGACAACTAAGTGGGGGGGGGGTCATAGGTCACAGGCACAGATGTCAGGGTGGGGGTCCCATAACCACCCCTCCACACCCACACAGCAAGTCAGCTGTAGAAAGCCACAAAGAAATGTCTGGTAAAGGTACACAAATTGTGGCAATGTTGAACTAACCCCCTACAGACTCACACAGTGACAGCACAGCAGGACACACAGTTGCAGTAAGGCAATGAATGGTAAGAAGTCTGAAACTCAAATGTATGCCAGTACAGTCTGACCTGGGCTCTTTACTGATATGCCTCCAATACCCAAGACAGGGCACAATAGTATAGTAAATGGAATCAAAATGTAAAGCAAATACCAGCACAGTCTATGCAAATGTGTACAGTGGACAGGTGTGCCTCCCTCATATACCCACACAAATGCAGTAACATATATGTCTACATGGAAATAGCAGCATAGCACACATTGGCAGGGCTATGCCTATACACATGAAAACTTGTTGCCTGTCCACAATATGCAGGGGTCAATGAGCTATGTGTACTGTCTGGATCTGGCCAGCATGTTATCCTGGCAGTCGCCTTGTACTGCCCTAGGTACAGTGCTGCCTTTGACAGGGCCATGTGCAAATAACTGCAGTGCCAACTGTTATGCATGTCAGTGACACCCACTGCTCTGCCACTGACATACCTGGAAGTCACAGTGCTATGTGGAATATGCTACATATATTACTGACATCTTCAAGGATGTGTAGCAGAGATGCCAAGGCTTTTGTGATTATAAGTGCTGTGTGGTACTTTTGTCAGTGGTTATTCTCAATAATCATTTTTCTAATGTTTGCTTTTACAAATAATGGACATGCCTGCACAGTTGAATGCACTCTGTACCCACACCTGTAACTCCCAACCTCTGACAGCAAGATGTATGGACAAGGCCAGAAATAAAAGTGGAACAAAGGCACAATGATAGGCATGTGTTGTAAATATCACCCTTGCATACTGAGAACATTGGTGGGGTGTGGGGTTTGCAGTAGTGGGAATTGTCTGAAGGTTATGTATTCTGAAACAGTAATGTCTGTATTATTTTGTAACATTACACTTCAATTATACGTAACTAACTTGCCATAAAAACACAAGTTTATGTAGAAAGGATGAAACATCTAACCAAACACCTGGACAACCTGTCAAAAAATGTACAGGTCAGAGGTATGCACACATACAAGGATATGACATCTCAGGTTATAAAGATACCACACAAACAGGAGATCCCCAGCCAATGTATCACCAGGTTGCTGGGCTGTTCACACAGCTGTGTGTCATTACTACACTGGCTGTAGCCACACCTCACAAATGGCCTTATTGTGCAAGAAGTTACATAGCTGCTCTCATAATATTGGTCTATGCATCATACAACTAGTATTCTTCTGATAAAGCACTGTGATGATCTGAGGATGTCTTGCACTAGGTTATGACACAATACATTGCAGTTTCAGACTACAGATATGTCAGAAAATGTCTGCTAAACAAAACAAGTACCCTGAGGAAAGTCTTGTGTACATCTGAGAGGTATTGCTGTAACACAGAAAACCCTGGACTAGAGTACAGCTATCTCTGGGATGGAGTCCCACCCTAATTATAGAAGGTCTCACTGGGCATGCTCCTACACTTAGAGAATCACAGAACATGTTGGAACCCACATCAGAATATATGACTGTATTGTGTATATATGTCCATGCATACAGACAGCTATGTACACCTCAACTGTCCCCACACACACACACATCAGACAGGATTACCCTCAACTACCTGTAGGTGGACCATATGTGATATATCTGCATCTGTTGTGTGAGATACACACACACACACACACACACACACACACACACACACACACACACACACACACACACACACACACACATGGGCAACAGATAACATATGTCAAGCATACACAAACATAGATGTGGGGAACTGAGAGACAGACAGTGATACAGAGAGAGACACACAGGGGGACACAGAGTGAATCACACACATGGATACCCTGAATGGCATACAGTGATGACCTGCTGTGGACAGTGGCATACCAGTTGTAAACAGTCACACATGCCTGCATAAAATGTGTGCCCCATTGTGTAACAGTACTGATATTGAGTTTAGAATATCACATCACCTGCACGTGTGTGTGTGTGTGTGTGTGTGTGTGTGTGTGTGTGCGTGTGTGCGTGTGTGCGTGTGTGCGTGTGTGTGTGTGTGTGTGTGTGTTTGTGTGTGTGTCACAATAGTGTATGTGTGTGTGTGTTTGTTTGTCTGTGTGTCTCCATAGGTCCAAGTATTAGACTCTTCCCAGTCAGTACACTTCACATTGCCCTACTTTACAAGATCTGCTGCTTTCATTCACCTTAGAAGTACCATTGGACACCAATCACCTCTATAAGCTCTGTAGCATGTGCGATAACTATGTAACACTAAAGTAGAAATAACTAGAGAGGTAGGAATTCTAATCTCAATACTGGCAACTGTGTGTGTGTGTGTGTGTGTGTGTGTGTGTGTGTGTGTGTGTGTGTGTGTGTGTGTGTGTGTGTGTGTGTGTGTGTGTGTGTGTGTGTGTGTGTGTGTGTGTGTGTGTGTGTGTGTGTGTGTGTGTGTGTGTGTCACAATAGTGTATGTGTGTGTGTGTGTGTTTGTTTGTCTGTAGGTGAAACAGTTTTAGGCCATTCTCACCCACAACACTTCCCACTGCCCTACTTTATCTGTCCTGCTGATGTCATTCCCCTTGTCAGCATCTTTGGCCAGGGGTCAGCTCAGTAAGCTCTGTACCATGTGTGAAAACTGTATAACACAATAGTATAAATCACTAGCTAGACAGGGGTTCTAATCTCAGATCTGACAAATGGATGTGTGTGTGTATGTTTGAAAGAAGAAGTTTTTGATACGTCTCCCACCCACTAGCTTACTTTATCACTCCTGCTGATGTCATTCCCTTTATCAGCACCTTTGGCCAGTTGTCAGCCCACTAAGCCCTGTAGCATGTGTGATAAGTATGTAACACTATAATACAAATCACTAGTTAGACAGGGGTTCTAATCTCAGATCTAACAAATGAGTGTGTGTGTATGTTTGTAAGAAGAAGTATTTTGATAAATTTCCCACTCACTGGCATACGTTATCACTCCTGCTGATGTTATTCCCCTTATCAGCACCTTTGTCCAGTCATCTGTCCAGTAAGCTCTGTAGCACATGTGATAACTGTGTAACACTATAGTACAAATAACTAGACAGGCAGGGGTTCAACTCTCAGATCTGCCAAATGTGTATGTGGGTGTATAAGTGTGTGTGCGTGTGTAACTGTGAATGTTTGTAGGAATAAGTATTTTGATAAGTTACCCACCCACTGGTCTAGTGTATCAGTCATGCCAATGTCACTCCCCTTATAGGTTCATAGCTGTGTACTAGGCTAATGGCCCTGGAGCCGTTACAATCCTAGCCCATAGATGTGCCCTGCCATTGTGCCACCTGATGTTAGTTCCCAGAGATTCCATCAAGTAGAGCCACTGGGGTGAACTTTCTATTACCCATCCACTCATCAAAGTCTCTCTGGAACAGGGTCATTTAGGTACTTTGCTTCACAAGTATGGGACATCTATTCCAGGGCATGTGCAATCTCTGGGTGAGGAACCTGTCCCTTCAGCATGTTGTGTTGATTGTGGTAATAAGGTTGAGGTCCCTGCAGTGTGTGGTGCGGAGAGGTTGGGATGTCTTTAGATGTAGCATTTGTAAAAGAGCTGGGTCAGACATGGCTTTGCAAGTCAAGCAGAGATTGCCTCTAAGTAGGCGATATGAGACAGAGAATAGCTGGAGACTTTTTAGTTTGTCTGTGTAGGATGTGTTTAATGCCTAGGAACCACATTGTGAGGTACTACTGTGGCAACTCCAGCTACTGCAGGTGTCTAGTGATGTACATGCAAAATGGGCCATTATACTTGATGATTGGTCTAATGAGGGAAGAGTACACAGAGACAATGACGTCCTTCTTCCTGAATGCAAAACCCTTGGTAATGAGATGTACCACATAGAAGGATTTCTTGACCACAGTGGCAATATGGTGGTTAAAGGAGAAGTTACTGTCAGCCTGTGTCCCCAGATCTCTTATAATGCCTACAGTCTTCAGTGGACTCCCATTAATGTGGTACTTAGTGGGAATTGAGATATTACCAAAGGGGCTGATGATACATTTTGTGGTGTTAAGCTTCAGGCCATGGTTTCCACACCTGCCAGTGGTCTCAGTGAGGCCTGTCTGTAGGATGTCTGCATCCCTTATGGAGTTAATGATGGCTCCCAGCTTGCAGTTCCCTGTGAACATGGTCAGCCAGAGTTCCTTTGTGTTGGCCTGGACTCCTGAGAAGTACATGCTGAACAGGAGGGTACCCAGGACTGATCCCTGTGGGACTCCACTTGTGATTGGCTGGCAGTCTGACTTGGAGATCACTACTTTCACACTGTGTGTTTTATCTTTGAGCCAATTTTCAACCCCTCTAGGGATATAGGGGTTGATGCCTAGTGTGGTAGGTTCATCCATAATTCCTGACTGAGGAATGGTATCAAGAGCCTTGGCCACATTGATGCTGGCTATCTGCAATGCCTTACTATCATACACAGCCCTGTTGACTGACTCAAAGACGTCAACCAGGTTGAGGAGGCATAATCTCCCTTTCACAAAGCCAAACTGTGTGGGGTCCAGAGTTAGGAGATTACCTATATGTTTGTGGATCATGTCCCTGATGATGTGCTCCATAGCTGTACACATCAGACCCATCAGGCTACTGGACTGATAATTCCCAGGGTCTGTAGTTGCCACACCTTTATGGAGTGGGATGACTGTAGCAGTGTACCATTTGGGAGGGACAAAGCTTGAGGTGAGGCTGTGACTGAACAGGGCACACAGGTGTGATGCCAGGTATCTTTGTAATTCATGTAGAAAACAGCCAGGGATAATTTGGGGTCCCATGGAAGCTGTATTCTTGCCTGTGAACAATGCAGGTGCAACCAGGATGGCAGTAATCCTGTGTGCCTGGCATTCTTATGGCATTCTTATTGTTCCCCTGGGGGGTGAGGGGTAAAGCTGGCACTGAATGTGTTGGCAAGAATGTTGGCAATATCAGTTGGTTCAGTATAGGAGGGAGCATTGTATAGTAACTCAAAGCACTTCTGGATATTAGCATAGAGGTTCTTGATATCACTAACAAAGGATGTGTGAATGTTGTCAGTGTCTGCTGCAATTCTGTCATCATAGGCAGCTTTAGATGATTTCATGAGGGATCTCAAGTTGTTGTTGAGGCTAATAAGGGCGTTTACTCTTGGGACTCCACCTTTTTCTGCAGCAGTTTCTTCCTTCTGTTGTACAGGTTATTAATGGCAGGGGACCACCAGATTGGCCTCCAGTGTTTGGAGGAGAGTGTCATGGTTCTGTTGGGTATGGCTAGTTCCATGCATTGATGTACATGTTTGTACAGTGCATTAGCATATGATTTGGCAGTCATGCAGGTATTTTCCCATTGGTATGGGTGCTGTGAAGTTAGCCACCTCTGTTCTTATGAGTCCAAATCAGCTTTGGAAAAGTTTTTCAAGGTGGTTACCTTTGCGGGGGTGGGGGAGTGAGATGTGGATTTCCATGGTGATTACTTTATGTTGGATCTGACCATGTAGCAATTGACTACCATTCTCAAGCAACAGTCCCATATGTTAGTAATCAACTCAGGTCAAGGATGTTGCCTCCTCTACTGGGTATCAGAATGAGCTGGTACATGGCATTGGAACTGATGAATTCCAATAAGCAATGGGCCAGTGTATTAGTGCTCGAGTATCTTACCCATTTCATGGAGGGGTAGTTGAACTCTCCTAGTTTGAGAGTGTTGCATTGGACCTTGATAATTTCCAGGGTGTTGAGGAATGTGGACTGAGAGTCTAGGGACATGGATGTGGACCTACAGCAGGATATGACCTGGATTGCACTATTACTCAATGTAATTTGTACCTGAAGTATCTCAGATACCATATGCTGTGATACAACTCTGGATGTGTGTGTGTGTATGTATATATATATATATATATATATATATATATATATATATATATATATATATACACATTATTAATATGGAGACCCCACCACCTTTGTAGCTGTGGTCCATGTTTTGGGGCTGACAGGTGTGGAATGAGTTAGAGGCCAGTAGTGCAGAGGTGCTGTCTGCTGCTGTAAACCAGGTCTCTGTTACAGCACAAATGTCAATGTTCTCTATTTTGAGGAGTGCTTCGAGTGGCTGCATCTCAAGATGTAGATGTCTAGTGTTGAGCAGCATGACCCTCTGATTGCATATATGTATAGCTGTTACAGTGATAATTTGATTTGGAACACCACCTAAAAAGGCACTATAGGGGTGGAAAGACACTTAGCCAGTACCCAGAAACCCAGGGGAGACAGATGCAGGCCATCTCTGATAAGCCATTGCAGTCTGTCAATCAAGTCATTCTAAGCAGACAGATACTGGATCCCATATGAGTGACACCAGACACTTAAGCCAATTGTTGAAGTCAATCATTTGTTGTTTGTACTGCGGTATCATTCTGAGTGAAAGTAGTATACTGCTCAGGGCAACTGTCATACCTGCCTGGCCCACATAATCTGAGAGCTCCACCATGTCTCTTTTGATATAGTCCATAGATGTGCATCTCAGGTCATTCACACACACATGGACAATGACAGAGTGATAATTGTAGTTGTTGTGGAGTGACCTGACTGGGTGTGTTATGTGTTGGATTCTGGCAGCTGATAGCTGACTGTTACCTCCTCCATGTTTGACCTAATGAGTGGGACATCTGTGTGCCTACCTGCAGATTCACCTATAATTACTGTATCAGGCAAGGTGGTAGGCCTTTGGGGCTTAGGTTGAGGGGCACACTGTGTAGGTGAGATGTGTCCTGTGGTTTGTGCTATGTTGTGGTGGTGGAGTGGGTGTCTGTCTTGGTGGTCTCCACTGTTTGAGTAAATGTCTATTGAGTGCCTCTGTGAAGGAGGGTGTGTGGTTATTGTCTGTATGTCAGAGCTGTGATAGTGGGTGTTCTGGAGGGGCATGTGTTCCATGGGGTGTGTTGCAGGTGTTGACCCTTCTTCTCTTGACCAGCTAGTCCATCTTCGCTGGAGAGTACATATCTTCCAATTTGGTGATATAGGGGTATTGCTCACAAGTCTGAGTGCTGGGAGTTTAGAGGAGAGGGATGTCTGTGTACATGAGGCAGTTGCAACAGTGCCTCAGAATGTCTTAGTGCACCAGGTTAATGGGTAAAAGCACAGAGAACTGCACTTTAATCATGCCAGGAGGGGTGATCATAACTACTAAGTTCTGGAGCTAATTCCGTGAGGAATGACTACTGCTGATGGCTCTCAGGTGTGCTAGAATAATTGATAAAAAAAACTGTTGAAGTGCAAAGCTATTAGGCTATTTGAAGTGCAGGAGAGAAAGAAC
Organism: Protopterus annectens; assembly: GCF_019279795.1. Lineage (NCBI taxonomy): Eukaryota > Metazoa > Chordata > Ceratodontiformes > Protopteridae > Protopterus > Protopterus annectens. Next base: position 775,092,027 of record NC_056736.1, on the reverse strand, counting down.
TAGCAAGATCTAAGGGAAAACTGAAGGCAGACTGTCTGGCACCTGTAACAGTTTACGTCAGCTGTGCAGTTATCAGCACCTTTGGCCACTTGTCAGCCTAATAAGCTCTGTAGCACATGTGATAATTGTGTAACCCTATAATAGAAATAACTAGATAGGCAGGGGTTCTAATCTCAATACTGACAAGTGTTTGTGTGAGAGTCATATACTGCATGTGTTATACCATTTTGAGCTGTGTACCACCCTGTAAACTTCCCATCACCCTACTTTACTAGGCCTGTGATGTCATTAACCTTAGAAGTACCTTGGGACTAGAAGTAATTATGTAAGCTCCATGGCATGTCTAATAACTGCATGACACTATAATAGAAACAACAAGATAGGTAGGGGTTCTAATCTCAATACTGGTAACTGTGTGTGTGTGCCTTTAGGTGAAAATAATATCCTGTTTGGCTGATACCATTTTGACTTGTGTACCATCCACGCCTGTTTACCACCTCCCGATGGCATTACTTTATACAGCGTGTTAATGGCATCTGCCTCACATGAACCATGTTAAACCATTGTGCACACCATACCAGTACTCTGCACAGATATCTATGGAATATCCAGATGTTTGCAAACTATATGTGATCTGTGTCCCTTACCAATGCCCGTGTATGTGATACTGTTGCCAAATCAGCCACAGTGAGTGTAGTGGCACACATGCCAGTATCAGGCAACATACCTGACTGAAACATCATGCTGATATGATATCTGCTACACTATAACTTGTCCATGCTTGTAGGAGCAATACATGAATCAACATCCTATTTCTGTTGGGTTATCTCAACATCCATGGAGGCATTCAGAACATTACATGTTGTAAGAGGTGGTGTGTTATGTCCCATGCATATAATCTATGTGGGGCATGTCATGTGTATGTAGTAGTACAGTACATGAAGGTGGAAATGTAGGTTTACTAATCTGTCTACTGCCAACTATCTTTATGTTACTGTGTGCACATCCCCTGTGTCAATCCTTACTGTGTGTATGCAAAGGATATACCATTTTGTCTCCTTGTTCCACCTGGTGAACTCAGGAATGCATACCACAAACCTGTCATACACAGTACCATGCATGCCCTCATCAACTGCATCATGGTTGAGTGTATGAAATGGCAGGGCCAACAGGTGTTGACAAGTGAATTTGTTGCAGTTAATGTAATGGCTACACTTGTGAGGGACCTGTTGACAGTACTGCAGTAACCTGTTCTGTACATATGAGCCTGTGGTACTATACAACACTAAGCTGACATGTCTGAAGGCTACCTGTCCATGACAAAGGGTATGTATGCAAGGTCACACTGTCTGACAACAGTGTCCCTCACACACTGTTGCATGCATACACAACCTGGTACATGTACATATAAAGCTGCACCTTGCCTATGACATGGTCGGTGTATTCCCACTCTGCCATACTCCCTCTTGGGAATGTCTGCAGGGCCACAGCCTGCAGACATACAGGCATCTGGAACACAAACAGAATACAGCATGTCAGACTACATTCAATCAGTGGTACTAACAGCAATAATTCATCCTGGCTAATAAGGTACATACACCTACATGTGTACCTATAGCAAATGCAAGCAGACAGCACCGTACATTGTATTACATAGGTACACTGTACTATATTCACCCTGTGCATCAGACCTATATTAGCATGTCCCTGCATCGATGGATTGATGATATGGATGAAAGGGATGTGGCACAGGTATCATCATATGCACAGGGTGTGGTGTGGGTTTGCCAGAGGCTTAGGCTGGGCCATATGGTTCACATCATGTGTGTGTGTTTGTGGGGTGTTCATTAATTGGGCTGTGCAGGGGTGATGTGTGTGTGTGTGTGTGTGTGTGTGTGTGTGTGTGTGTGTGTGTGTGTGTGTGTCTGTAGGTGACTTGTTTGATGATGATGTGTGCATGTTTGTATGCACACAGTCATGCCATGTGGCTACCCTACACAGGGGTAGTTTGGACAACTGTGGACTATACATGGTAAGGTTTACAGTTCAACATCTCCAGCCATGGACACTGGAACTGGTCCTGCCAGGGGTCTCATCGGCACCACCAGGGCCAAATCTGGATGCAGTACTACTCTCCAGTGGTGACTGCTGTCTGCTGCATCTGCATACCTGTTGGGACCAGCCAGAACTATGTGCCCATGGCCAGCAGCATTGTGGCATGGACAGCACACTCCTTTCACTAGTGCTGGTAGTACTGCCAGTGTGGGAACATGATGGTGCATGGCCATGTAGGCCTTCATCTGATTGTAGTGCTGCCCTACATCCATGTGGCTGCTGGCCATCCCCCACCAAATGGTCATGCACAGATATTCCACTTTCAAGGAGTGCCAAGGTCTCCTCCCACCATCTATCCATGACCTCAGTACACTCACGGTTGGCTGCAGTGAGTTCACTAATATCTCCATGGACACCAGGGATGTGCTCATCCATGATCCTGCATATATGTCTAGTGTTATGTTTATTACATACCTGTGCATCCATTATGGCCCAAAACATACATCTGGTGACTGCTGCTGTGGGACTTGCAACAGGGACATGACAGGCTGCAATCCTCCTCTGAGCACCTCTGTCCACCTGCCTGTGTTGGACCTCACCAGCATTCTGGCTATGGCTAGTGTCTGCACCCTCACTTGCCATAGTCACCACACTAGCCTGTTCCATGCCACCACCCACAAACTGTCCATTATCTGTGACCACTGGTGACAGGGTATGTGTGGGTATTGTGACTGTGTGTGGGGATGGGGTTGACAACAATGGGATGCCAACCAATGGCACAGTTCCAGCCCTTGACATCCCCACCTGTCCCTCAATAGGAGTATCATCATGGTCAGATTCTGCAGAGACACTGACATCAGGATCAGAGCAGAAGGGACTGCAGCAACCATGTCCACCTGTGAGGAAAACACAGCATATGTAAATTACTAACTGCAGTATAAGGTTTGCAGGTACACACACACACACACACACACACACACACACACACACACACACACACACACACACACACACACACACACACACACACACACACACACATACACACACACAAAAATACAGGAGAGGTGCCTCAAAGGCATTGCACATACCTCACATTAGTCAACTAGGGACATTCACGACACACAGTCAGACAATAACATACACACTCTGGACAGACCCTCAGCATCATGCAGTGTAAGCCTTTCCACTTACTGTTACTACTAATATACACCTCTGGGATAAGTGAGTGGTATTAGGTGATGGGTCTTCACCTTGCACACACTGCACCCATGTAAACATTATTGATGTTCACCTGTATAGCACTGTGGCAACTCCTACAGAATATACCTCCCAACTGTACAGAGTTCTGATGTCTGTCTAGATGTCTGGCTCATATTTTTGGTCTGTTCCTCATAACTCCTGTCTTTGTCTGATACATTACTGGGATGGCCTGTGGAATGGTGCCACTAATTAATGTCATAATTTGAGGTGCAGACTGCATAACCTGCATTACATGTATGTTAAAACAAAGGTGGTTACTCAAACAACTTCCCAGACTTACAGTGGATATCATAAGTGATATATCACATGAGACCTCAGAAATCGGGTCATAACATTTCCTTCGTTTCATGTAACATACAACCTGTGCAATCCAACTGAAGAGCATACACATCAGTTACGGGTAACATATGGTAAATGCAATAGGTACAATAAGCTGGTTGCATGAGCGTGCACACCCTTAAAGTAATACTCTGTTAAAGTACCTTTTGATTTAATCACAGCATCCAGTCCTCTTTGGAAGGTGTCTATCAGCATGGCACATCTTGACTTGCCAATGTTTGTACACTCTCTCTTGCAAAACATCTCCAACTATGTCATATTGCAAGGGCATCTCCTGTGCACTCCCCTCTTTAGGTCATCCTGAATATTTTCTATTGGATGTAGGTATGGGTTCTGGCTGGGCCAGTGCAGAACATTGCATGTGTTCTGGTGAAGCCATCCTTTTGTTGATATGGATGTATGGTTTGGCCCATTGTTGTGTGGAAAAGTAGAATTCCTCTCCATCCACAGCTATCTGGCAGACACTAGAGGGATTGGAGCAACAAGGGACCGGTGTTTGGAACTGTTCATAATCCCCTCCAACTTGCCTACAGCCCCAGTTCCAGCTTGTGAACAGCAACCCCAAACCAGGACACTGCCATAACCATGCTTCATTATGGGGGTCGTGCTGTTGTGGGGATGTGCAGTGGTGTTATTGTGTCAAACAAACCTGTCAGAAATGTGGCAAAAGAGTTCAACCTTGGTACCATATGATCATAACTCATTTTCCCACTTGCGTTTTAAAGACCTGATGTATTGCTTTCAGACTTTCTCCAGGTCTGGATATTGTTTGGCGTGAGGAACTGCTGTCATCTTCCAATCCTACCCTATAGGCGAGACATTTAGAGAATGCAGACGATTGTCATTATCCTTCTTTCATGATTTATTTATTTATTTACTTATTTATCCATTTATAAATTTGTAAATGATTTATTTGAATAAGAGGGATAATGTATTAGATTTTGGAATAGGTCCCTTTAAGAGTTTGGGTGCCAAAATTATGATTTTGTGTATATAATGGGCTGAGTTTTTTTGGTCGGGGTTCTGATGAAGTCTGATTCTCAGATGAAAGCGCTAAACCCTTTATATGTGTGTTCTGTATTGACCCTGGTCGTTGGGTTCCATGAAGTGTTTCGAATAAAATTCTTCTAATTCATCTTACCTGGGATTCCATTTTTTTGTTCTGTTTGGAAGGTGGTGGATTCGTTATTCGTTTATTTTTGGTTGCCATTACAACTTGGATGACTTTTTGGTTGCATTACAACTTGGATGTTTTTTGTGACAGCTTTTCATCCTTGGGTCGGCTGTGAATTGTTTTCCATTGTTGGTTGGTTGCTTTTCATTTTTACGGAGTTGTTGTCATGGCCAGCCCGCGGGGTGATACCTCAGCTGTTACATCTAACGACGAGATTTCTTCAATCCGGACGGAGCTTTCCACTCTCAAAGATGAGGTAGCACGTCTCATTGGATTGGTTGAACGTTCCCTTCTCACAGGAAACGCATCGAGTTCTTGCAATGCCAAAGGTATTAACGTCCGTTGTTCGGACGCTCTATGTGACAATTCTAGTCCAAAATTTGACTGTAATTCTTCTTTGAACTCTAGTGTGCAGTTTAATATTCCAAATGGACAGCAATGTAATTCTGGGGAGGTTCGTTCCTTTCCTTTGGACAGTTTGGAACACCCAAAGTGTAAGGGTGTTGGTTCGTGCAACCAGTTGGTTGATAGGCACGAAGAACAGGATTTCACCTTCGATTTCAGTCTCTTTCAGGTTAGAGACGAAGGCGACTGGTTAGGGGCTTGTTCTAAACGCCCCATGGCTACAAAAACTTATTCAGGTATGTGTCAACCGACAAAAAACACATTATCTAAAATTATTGACAAACCTACGGGTCTCAAGGACTTTAATTCTTCCCCAATTGATGGGAATACTTATAAATCTAAAGTGATGCATAAAGTTAATGATCCTGGCATTAATTCCAATAGATTAGACACTTTGGACAATTTTTTGGATGTCAATTTCGACTTTGGGGTGAACAACACCAACGAAAGAAGGACAAACATGGACACCTGTGAGGGTGACAAGGGGGGTATCAAAAACATGATTTTTGACTTTGGTAAGAAATTGTTTAATATTAAATGTGTTAAACTGGATAATGCATATTTATCTAGATGTGTGTCCTTGAATATCGTTCCCAAGGGGCTTCGATTTTTTAAGTTACCCTTGGGAATAGATTACAATGATGGTGTCAAAAATATTTTCAACAAGTTGTTTGATGGTTTTGGTTTTGAATATATTAGTCAATTGATCAAAATCAACGATGAGAAATTGTCCAAGCTTATTGGTGAGGTTGAAAAATTAAATCACGATATTACTCCCGATTGTTGTTTTCCCGAGTGGGTAGAATTATATAACAAGCAATTCACCTCTGCTGAACAAAGAATTAAAAATATTTATTTTAGGAAATGTAGGAAAATTTCGAGGGACCTGGAATGTTATGACAATAATAAGGTATATATTTGGCCTCAAGAGAGGAAGGTTATAGGTAGAACTTTTGGATTTTGTCAAGACAATCGATACACAGATTATGATTCTAATTTTCAGGGGGGACGATTTTTTCCCGCCCCAAAAAAAAACGCCTGTTGTCGAACAACAGAAAGTGGTAGATTCCACACAGGGTGGGAATTCAATTTTTAGTTCTATTGTAACAACACCCATATCCGTTATTAATAACCATGATGACTCTAAAAATATAATACATTCCCATTCTGGTTTTAACATTTTCAATTACACCGACATTGTTATTACACCCGAAATGTTTAAATTATTTTCCAAAGGGACCAAGTTTGTTCCTACTGGTACATTTAATTTGACTGAGGTGATTAAGGATGTCAAACTTTATTGTAGACGATTAAATTTGGCTATGCAATTTAGAGATGACAACACCATCCACAATGATCACTTTATCAGGGGACCTCAATTAACCAAAAAGAGCACATTTATTCCCGTTTCTCATCCTAAGGTGGCCAGTTTTGACTAGATGGTTTGTCATGACATTTATAGAATCAATAACATTAAGAGAAGTTTAGTTTCTACAAATGGTTCAGACAACCTCTCGCAAGACGAGCGTTGTTGCTTGGATTATTTTCTTTCTAATCAGGATATACGTGTCATGAAGCCTGATAAGTGGGGCGGGATTGTGTTGTTTAAAAATGTGGACTATTTAAATGCGATGACCAAAATTGTTATGGATTCTGGGAATTATGAAGTGGTTTCCCTCAATGAAATTAATGTAGGATACAAGAAAATTGATCTTGCAATTGAGGAATATTTATTGGATAACAGAATTTCCAAAGACATTTACGATTTCATTAGGGTCGAATTTCCAGTTTTAGCCACCATTTTTGGCATCCCTAAGGTTCACAAATGTGTTTCAAACCCCTCTTTCAGACCTATTGTATCCGGTAGTAGGTCCAAAATCTACCCCATTGGTATTGTTATTGATCGATGGACCAAACCCCTTTACAATAGGATTCCCCATCTCATTAAAGACTCTTGGTCTTTTTTGTGGAAATTGTCCCCAGATTTGTGGAGTAAAGATTTGTTTTTTTTGACTATTGATGTTGTCGATTTATTTTCATGTATCCTGAGGGACATTGGGTTGGAATTTTTTTCCAACAGTCTCAGAACCATTTCTGATTTCACCTGGGACTGTATTTGTGTCCTGGTGGATATGATGTCTTTGGTTTTAGATTATAATTTTATTTTCTTTGAAGGCGAATTTTACAGACAAATTAGAGGAGTGGCGATGGGCACCTCCTGCGCACCCATTTTCGCCAACCTAGTGATGTTTGAGTGGGAGAACCAATTCCTCTTTCCCAGTAAATATTTTTCCAATATTTCTTTTTACAGTAGATATCTTGATGATTTGTTTATTTTATGGAATGGGCCTGTTAGTGACATCCCATTATTTATGGATTACATCAATCAAACAACTGACTTTTTACGATTCACCTATCATTGTAATATTAGTGGGATTGCATATTTGGACACCTTTATAAGTCATTCTACTAACGGATTTGATTCAAGGGTTTACCGGAAAGACACCTTTTCCAATAACTATTTACACTTCTCTAGTGATCATCCTCGGTATACCTTTAAGAACATTTTTAAAGGGCAATGTATCAGAGTTGCCCGTATGTCATCTAATAAGGATACTATGTTAAAGGAACTTGATTTCATCAAATCCTTGTTTTTGGATAGGGGTTACCCTAATAGCATGTTAAATGATGTTATTCTATATGTTAAACGTGAATGGGGTAAAAAAAATTTCCCTATTTTAGGAAAAAGTGACCTTTTTAGGAAGGATTCAGGGACCCCATTAGTCTATGGGTCTAGAGTGTGTGTTTTGACTTTTTCCCCTATGTACAATATTTAAAAAACATTATTTTTGAGTGTTGGAGGTTGTTTAAGGTCGACAAAGACTGTGTTAGTATTCTTGGCAATCAACCTAATTTTGTCTATAGGACTGGCCCAAATATTAAGGACCTACTTGAGTTAAGGAAAAAACCTAGATTTATTTTTGGTATGACGAAGAAATGTGGACATTGTGGACAATGTTCCTCTATTTTCGAAACTAAAGGGGTTAGGTTGGAAGACCTCAACAGGGTTTACGTCAAGAGTAAAGGTGGCAATTGCCAGACTTCCCGTGTGGTGTACATCGCTGTTTGTTCTAAATGTTCTGTTTTTTATATCGGAAAGACCGAGATGTCTTTCAGAAAGCGCATTTATGAACATTTGTACAAAATTAGAATTGGTGACCAAAAAAATGCCTTATCTAGGCACACTTTTCTCTATGATAACACCCACATTTTTAAGTTTTTTATTATTGACAGGGTCGAAATTGCCCCTAGTGGTGGGAATTGGAAAGCAAATTTGGCCAAGAGGGAAGCTATATGGCAAATTAGAACCAATGCCACTAGTTTCCCAGGTATTAATGAATCTATAAACATCAAGCCTTTTTTACAAGCTGGATGAGTTTTATTTAATATTATTGTTAGTTATATTTATTATATTTATTACATTCATAATAATATTACAATAGATATAAGACACAAAATACAAATATTGTTTATATTTATGGTTATATTGGATATTTTTTCCCACCAATTCAATAAATTCACAATATACATGTTTCATTTAGGTCTTTATTGATTATTGAGGATTTTATAAGATTTTTATGTGTTTTTGTGAGCAAACAACTTCACTAATTTTTGAAGCATTATATTTATTCATTATTTATAATATATTTAGGTATGGATATCACTGTGAATCAATGCTTTTTCACAATGCATTTTTTAGATATTTTTATAATAATGTATTTTTCTTTATGTATTTTCACATTGGTTTTCATACAATGTGTATTTATTTATTATGTTATTTATTACTCATTATGTATTTCATAATCATAATCCTTCTTTCATGATTTATTTATTTATTTACTTATTTATCCATTTATAAATTTGTAAATGATTTATTTGAATAAGAGGGAAAATGTATTAGATTTTGGAATAGGTCCCTTTAAGAGTTTGGGCGCCAAAATTATGAATTTGTGTATATAATGGGCTGAGTTTTTTTGGTCGGGGTTCTGATGAAGTCTGATTCTCAGATGAAAGCGCTAAACCCTTTATATGTGTGTTCTGTATTGACCCTGGTCGTTGGGTTCCGTGAAGTGTTTTGAATAAAATTCTTCTAATTCATCTTACCTGGGATTCCATTTTTTTGTTCTGTTTGGAAGGTGGTGGATTCGTTATTCATTTATTTTTGGTTGCCATTACAACTTGGATGACTTTTTGGTTGCATTACAACTTGGATGGTTTTTGTGACAGCTTTTCATCCTCGGGTCGGCTGTGAATTGTTTTCCATCCCCCGCCAAATGGTCATCCACAGATATTCCACTTTCAAGGAGTGCCAAGGTCTCCCCCCACCATCTATCCATGACCTCAGTGCACTCACGATTGGCTGCAGTGAGTTCACTAATATCTCCATGGACACCAGGGATGTGCTCATCCATGATCCTGCATATATGTCTAGTGTTATGTTTATTACATACCTGTGCCTCCATGATGGCCCAAAACATGCATCTGGTGACTGCTGCTGTGGGACATGCAACAGGGACATGACAGGCTGCAATCCTCCTCTGAGCACCTCTGTCCACCTGCCTGTGCTGGACCTCACCAGCACTCTGGCTATGGCTATGCCTGCACCCTCACTTGCCATAGTCACCACACTAGCCTGTTCCATGCCACCACCCACAAACTGTCCATTATCTGTGACCACTGGTGACAGGGTATGTGTGGGTATTGTGACTGTGTGTGGGGATGGGGTTGACAACAATGGGATGCCAACCAATGGCACAGTTCCAGCCCTTGACATCCCTACCTGTCCCTCAATAGGAGCATCATCATGGTCAGATTCTGCAGAGACACTGACATCAGGATCAGAGCAGAAGGGACTGCGGCCACCATGTCCACCTGTGAGGAAAACACAGCATATGTAAATTACTAACTGCAGTATAAGGTTTGCAGGTACACACACACACACACACACACACACACACACACACACACACACACACACACACACACACACACACACACATACAAATACAGGAGAGGTGCCTGAAAGGCATTACACATACCTCACATTAGTCAACTGGGGACATTCACGAAACACAGTCAGACAATAACATACACACTCTGGACAGACCCTCAGCATCATGCAGTGTAAGCCTTTCCACTTACTGTTACTACTAATATACACCTCTTGGATAAGTGAGTGGTATTAGGTGATGGGTCTTCACCTTGCACACACTGCACCAATGTAAACATTATTGATGTTCACCTGTATAGCACTGTGGCAACTCCTACAGAATATACCTCCCAACTGTGCAGAGTTCTGATGACTGTCTAGATGTCTGGCTCATATTTTTGGTCTGTTCCTCATAACTCCTGTCTTTGTCTGATACATTACTGGGATGGCCTGTGGAATGGTGCCACTAATTAATGTCATAATTTGAGGTGCAGACTGCATAACCTGCATTACATGTATGTTAAAACAAAGGTGGTTACTCAAACAACTTCCCAGACTTACAGTGGATATCATAAGTGATATATCACATGAGACCTCAGAAATCAGGTCATAACATTTCCCTCGTTTCATGTAACATACAACCTGTGCAATCCAACTGAAGAGCATACACATCAGTTACGGGTAACATATGGTAAATGCAATAGGTACAATAGGCTGGTTGCATGAGCGTGCACACCCTTAAAGTAATACTCTGTTAAAGTACCTTTTGATTTAATCACAGCATCCAGTCCTCTTGGGAAGGTGTCTATCAGCATGGCACATCTTGACTTGCCAATGTTTGTACACTCTCTCTTGCAAAACATCTCCAACTATGTCATATTGCAAGGGTATCTCCTGTGCACTCCCCTCTTTAGGTCATCCTTAATATTTTCTATTGGATGTAGGTATGGGTTCTGGCTGGGCCAGTGCAGAACATTGCATGCGTTCTGGTGAAGCCATCCTTTTGCTGATATGGATGTATGGTTTGGCCCATTGTTGTGTGGAAAGGTAGAATTCCTCTCCATCCACAGCTATCTGGCAGACACCAGAGGGATTGGAGCAACAAGGGACCGGTGTTTGGAACTGTTCATAATCCCCTCCAACTTGCCTACAGCCCCAGTTCCAGCTTGTGAACAGCAACCCTAAACCAGGACACTGCCATAACCATGCTTCATTATGGGGGTCGTGCTGTTGTGGGGATGTGCAGTGGTGTTATTGTGTCAAACAAACCTGTCAGAATTGTGGCAAAAGAGTTCAACCTTGGTACCATATGACCATAACTCATTTTCCCACTTGCGTTTTAAAGACCTGATGTATTGCTTTCAGACTTTCTCCAGGTCTGGATATTGTTTGGTGTGAGGAACTGCTGTCATCTTCCAATCTTACCCTATAGGCGAGACATTTAGAGACCGCAGATGATTGTTGTCACATGTAGTACACACTCAGTACTTGCTGGAGATTCCTGATGCTCCTTCACTGTTGTTGTAGGGCTCCTCACAGCCTCCCTGGCTAGTTTTGGTGCTGTATTCTCATAGAATTTGGAGGGATGTCCACTCCTTTGCAATGTCACTGAAGCCCCATATTTTCACCAGATTTTGATGACTGTCTGTACTGTGTTCCATGGTATATGCAATGTTGTGGAAATGTTTTGGTACCTTTCTCCAGAATGATACATCTCAAAAATGTGGTCCCTTAGCAGCTTCATCAGCTCTATGTGGACCATGGCTGTTGCAGTAGCAGGCAACTGGGTATATGTTAGGATAATCCTGGTAGGACAGCTGACCATTATTTGCTGTTAATCAAAGAGTCTCTGTAATTGATGGCAGGTGTGCACCCAATAAGATGTAATGCTGTAGTTATATTGAAAGCTGCATCAACACAGTATTAGCTTCAGCCTGTGCACACATATGCATCTTGGTTGTCGTAAGATTATGTGTCATAATTGTTTCCATAACAGATTTGTTTGCTTTACAATTGAATTGTACAGGTTATACGTCACATGACAGGTTGGCAGAATTTTGAAATTGTCTATTGTGCTTTCATTTTTGTATATCATGAATATCTGGCATTCTAACAGGTGTGTACATCATTTATATGTACTATATAACACTAATTTATACAATATGACCCTAGTTTTTGGCCTATGCCCCCCATTTTGTCAGTCTTTGTCCAGATGTCTTGCAATGACAGGTTGTGACGTATGCTACAAATATGTGACATCTCCTGCAAATAGACCCCTGTGATGACCACCGTGATACAATATAGTAAGCACCATCACAATTGAACATTCACATACTGCCCAATGGCTGAGTGTAACAGTAGTGTGCATGGTAACATGCGTGACCTTAACATGCCTGGGGTACTGGCGAGCTACAACAGGAAAATCCCATACTTACCAGCTTAAGGCTGCTGTCCCATGTGCAGACCAGAGGGACCTATGTAGTTGTGGGGGATAGATATTATCAGTAGATTCACAAATGGCATTGGTACAAGATGAATGTTATATTTCTGCACAGGTACAGTACACACTATTCCTGTCCTTCACCATAGATGAGCACTTGTGCGCATTATTAAACCCCACTCACTAATTCATTTTGCACTGATATATGCATCTATAGACTCTATAGAAGCAGTTTTACTGTTACCTCATTACATTGATGTGCACTTTGGCCTTACCCGCACACTCCTTGCCTGTTGTCTGGGTGCCACCCTCCTCCATGACTGGTGTTTCATGTGTTTGATATTGTGTGGGGGCTACCCCATGGTTGGCAAGGAGCTCCTCTGTTGCTGTAAGTGGGGCCTGTGTGGCTGGACCCCCACCAGTAGCAGTACAGTCCCTCACTACAGCAGCAGCCCTTTGCCAGGCACCATGTATCAGGTCAGTTGCTCTATGCCTAACCAGATCATATGATCATCCATGGTCACCCAAGATGCTCACTCTGTTGACAATATCATCTCACAGAACAGTCATCCTCTCCCACAGATTTTGTCGGCTACAGCCAAAATGAACAGCTTAGTGTGTTATCAGAGCTTCTGTGATGGCTACTGTCTCTGCAGCAGTGTATGCAGGTTGCCTCTGCATGGCACCTGGAAGACATAAACAGGGAAACACATCACAGGACCTCAGACATTGCCCAGAGTTCTTTACAGAGCCAGCATATGAATATTGCCTATCGTTAGCTGTACTTACAAACACATCATTCCCCTGTACCTAGCAGCTCTGTATGGACATGCATTGTACTCCTTGTCCTCATGTTCCCTCCACTGAGGGCCAATACATTGCATAAACCACCATTCATCACTGATGCTTGTGTAGAGGGATGACAGTGGCCATGTTCCTTGCAGATGGGATGTCAATGGTGCTCAGGTTTTGCTTGCATACAGTGAGTATGGATCTGGAAGCATATCCCTGCGTTCATGTAGGATGCATACAGGAATGTTATCAGGCCCCAAGGGAACTTGCTTTTTGTTTGCCTTTGGCGCATGTGCTGTGGATATCCACCTATACTGATGGTGAGTCAGGGGGTGATGTTTGCCCTAAACCTGCCTGCAGCAGGTTGGCTGTAGCTATAGTGTGTGTATATGTGGTATCATTGATTACCATTACAGGGTGGGTTGGGTTGTTGCCTCTGAGACTGTAGACATATGTGAAGATGGCCTTGTGATTGCCCTTAGTGGATGTGAGCAATTTGTACTCATAGTTAGCCTTACAGTAATCCACATGTAACCTAATATGCTCATTCAGACAAAGGTTTACATGTTGCCCAGTTGGTGCATGATCCTACTTTGCCCTGTACAGCCAATATAGCATCCCATTATGTGCTTTGTGCATTGCTGCTGTCCAGCAAAGAGGATTACTCTACTTTGACAGAGACAGGTTTTACAAGTAAGGTATTGCTGAGGCCATACAGCTATGTAGGTGATTATATATCTGTTTGTAGTTGGCATTGACACAGGGTCAGAACATAGTTGGCTACCTTTACAATTTCAACATGACACTCATGCTTATTATACTACCCATGTCTGTGTCAGGGCAATGCAAGAACCATTAGCTGTAGAAGTGTAAGTCTGTTGGATGCACAGAAACTAAGATTACACATGTGTACAACATGTACAGCTTATTTACCTGCCATTTTGCATCCCATGTCAGTTGTTATGAGACAGCCAGGTACACCTACCCATGCATACATATGCACAGGTAATACCTGCTATGTATTTCTGTTGTATGTCAGTATGACACACTGTAATTACACTCTTGCTGCTCAGTCATTCATGTCAACCTGTTAGGGCAGGACATCTGGAGGACACCGCACATACACGGTGGGCTATGGGCCAAAATTAGTGACACTTTATTCAGATTGCTGTAACACATGTATGCCATTTGATAGTGCAGTTGCCTTTGCATTCACAGACATACCCTGCAGGCTGTCTGATGCTCATATGGCAGTCAGAGAGGAGAAAGGCTAGGAGTGCGGTAGTGAGGGTAGGAACTGTTAATGTTTTGAGTATGACTGGTATGGAGACAGAGCTAGCTGATATGATGGACAGAGGAAAGATGGATATATTGTGAGTGCCGAAGACCAGATGGAAGGGGTGTACGGCTGTGTGTATCAGAGTCGGGTACAAATAGTTCTATCATGGTGTTTATGGGAGGGGAACTGGTGTAGGGGTTAACCTGAAGGAACATTATGCCAAGAGTGTTTGTGGAGGTGATAAGAGTGTTGGGTAGAGTGATGTTTAGGAGGCTAGGAAATGATGGTGTAGTGATGGGAATTGATGGTGTAATGATGACAGTTGTTAGTGCATATGCTCCGCTAATTGCGTGTGTGATGGGTGAGATAGATGTACTTTGAAGTGGTTAGATGAAGTGGTGATGAATGTACCTATGGGTGAGACAGTGGTGATTGGAGCAGATCTCAATGGGCATGTTGGTGAAGGGGACAGAGGGGATGCAGAAGTGATGGGTAGGTATGGTGTTAAGCAAAGGAATGCAGAAGGTGAGATGGTGGTGGAGTTTGCAAAAGAGGTTGGACATGGCTGAGTGAATACATAGTTTTACAAGACTGAGGGGCATAGGGTGACATACAAGAGTGGAGGAAGATGCACACAAGTGGATTATCTCCTATGCACGTGGGCTTGTTTGAAGGGGATTGGAAACTGTAAAGTGGTGACAGGGGAAAGTGCAGTTAGGCAGCATGGAATATTGGTCTGTGGGATGACGTTGGTGATCAAGAAAAGGGGGAGGAGTGTGAGGGCAGCACCATGGATCAAATGGTGGCTACTGAGAAAGGGTGATTGTGCGGTTGAGTTCAGGGAAGAGTTAAAACAGGTAGCAGGTGGCAGTGAAGAGTTAGCAAATATCTGGGTAACTACATCCGAGCTAGTAAGGGAGATGAGTAGAATGGGGCTTAGTGTGACATCTGCACAGAGGTAGGAGGACAAAGAGACCTGGTGTTGGAATGGGGAAGTACAGGGGAGTATACAGAAAAAGAGGTTGGTGAAGGAGAAGTGGGATTGTCAGACAGATGAAGAAATCAGACAGGAGTATAAGGAGATGGGGTGCATGGCAAAGCGAGTGTTGGCAAAGGCTGAGGATGTGACATCTGAAGGGCTGTATGTAAGGTTGGACACCAAGGATGGAGAATAGGACCTGCACCAATTGGCTAGACAGTGTTACATGTGCGGGCACTGCTGTAACACATTCCCTGCACTCACTCACAGTTCATGTTCATCCAGATTAAACAACAGCACACCTTCATGCATATGCAAGGTGTGCTGCTGTTCTAAACAGACATGAACCGCTCCATTCAAGAATAGTCTTATTCTTGCATGGAGCTTTATGAATCCCAGGGTTTATCTTGTGTAAGAAGAGAGGTGTGTGTGCTGACATCCTGTTTTATATTTTGTGCATTGTTACATGAGAGGACTATCTGCAACAGCCCTACAA
Source organism: Protopterus annectens (assembly GCF_019279795.1). Classification (NCBI taxonomy): domain Eukaryota; kingdom Metazoa; phylum Chordata; order Ceratodontiformes; family Protopteridae; genus Protopterus; species Protopterus annectens. The sequence goes on along the minus strand of NC_056736.1, from coordinate 775,075,815 downwards.
CTAACAATGCAAGTAGATGAGTCTTCCATCCTCTTATTCCACTTTTCATAACAAAATCTTTTCTGCAACATACTGATGATTTCATTCTTTCTACAGCGGTCTCACACATTTGAAAGTCAGACTTCTCATGTGCTGCTTGCAATTCTTAGACTGTTCTTTAGAATGTGTAACTAGATAGGTAGGAGGAATGACATTCAAGAATTTTTACAAGATATGTCCCTCATCCTAGAGTTGACTGGGGAAAAATAAATGAAATAAAGTTAGAAGAGAGAGGAGATTTAGGTGAGTAAGTTCACAGAAAATGGGGTGCATATTGTATAGTGGTCAAGAAAGGCCTGAAATGGATAATCCAGCCTTCCTAGGAACAGTGTTAGAATGATTACCAATTTAGTTGAAAAGGACCATCCTAGTAAGGGGTCAAACTTATAAATATGATGATTTGTAAAATGGTTTATTATCACTTTGGGAAATGAGGAAATAATTAACAGATAACCCAAGGAAGTTAAAACAGTATATGTTAATGAATGGGAAGTAAATTCGACCCGTGATGAGACAATAAGTAAAGGAAAGTACAAGGTAAAATTACATAATTGTAATAAAGAAGGACATTTAGCCAAAGATTGCTGGTCACAAGGTTGGGGTCGAGCTGGACAAAGACCTAATTACAACAGAAAACAAAAAGAAAAAGAGAAGATAAATAGGGATGGAGTTCCTCAAGCTCTTCTGGAAAGATTGAAAAATCTTGAAAAGAAGATGGCAAATCCTTTTTTATCCATTTAGAAATTTGGAGTCTCCGTGGCCACCCTAAAAAATGCCTCTGATGGGAGATCACATGCTCAAATTTGGGTAGGAGGTCACTTAGATACGTATTTAATAGGGAATACATGCATATGGTCGAAGACAACATCACCGAACGTTACATACTCTGAACTTAAATGTCAAAACTCACTGAAGCGAACACTCAGAATGTTGTACATAATGCCGAATTTGACATTTACGGTCGCAAAACCACCACAAGTGCTACCATGGGTTGAGAGGGGGGAATATTAGCCTGGCCAGCGTTTGGTAATTATGGGTTCGGCATCTGAAAATTTGACTTTCTGTGAACTGGGGTCACTGCCTTCAACATTTAGGACGTCGGACAATGTACGTTCCCTTAAATGCATGTATTCCATTTAATCGATACATGAGCCGCAGTTAGCATTACTACAAGAACATTCCCAGGAACAAGAACTATAAACTTGCAAGGATTGGGAGGAAATATCTCTCAAGCTCAAGTAAGTCTCCCTGTTGAAACATAGATAGGAGAAGACACCTTCCAGCATGCATGGGTATCAGGTCCTCATCTACAAAACATAATTGGAAATGACATCTTGAAACAAAGAGGTTACATTATAGATTTGTGTAACAGAGAATTGATTAAAGGACCATTAAATGAAGTATTAGTCATCTCTGAAGCATTATTCAAATACAGTGTCAAAAATCCAGGACAGTATGGTTTAGTTGAGTTATTAAAAACACCAGAGCAGGAGTTGGCTCAGCTAATCTATTGTTATCAGGATATTTTTGCCAAACATAGGAATGATTGTGGGCAAGTCCCTGACTTTATTCTTAAAGTAAGAGGCAGTCCCAAGAAACCTATAAACCAACATCCAGTAAAGAAAGAGGCAGAACAGGCAATACTAAATACTGTGAAAGCTTTAGAAATTCAAGGGGAGGGTTAGTGAGAAAAGTTAATTTACCAGCTAACAGTCCATACTGGCCTGTACAGAAGCCAGATGGAAGTTATTGTCTTACTGTTGATTACTGAGAACTTAATAAGGTGATACCTCATTATTTGCCAATAGTAGGACACATGCCTGATCTTGCTGCTCAGATTCAGGAAAAAATGAACATTTTCTACACTTTAGATGTGAGTAATGATTTCTAGAGTATTACTTTAGATAAAGACTCACAATGGAAATTTGCTTTTACTGTGGAAGGTCAACAATATACTTGGACAAGAATGCCTCAGGGCTTTCATAATGCTCCAACAGCTTTTCATCATGTAATGCAGGCAATACTAAAACCATTAGAATGTACACCTTCTATTTTTCAATACATGGATGACATACGTGTAGGAACAGAAACTGAAAGGCAGCACTTAAATGCAATAGCAGGAACTTTCCAAGCAATAAGACAGGCAGGATTAAAACTGAACCCTAAAAAAAGTCAGTTTATGAAAGATTCTGTTACCTTCTTGGGTGTCACGGTATCAGCAGGACAACAAAGCATTAGTGAAGACAAAAAGCAATTGATGAGATAGTTACCAATTCCAGTTACTGTCACATGGTTAAGGCAAGCCGTAGGCTTCTTTGGATTATCAAGGGAATGGATACTAGATTATACAGGAAAAACAAACCCCTTGACTGATGCTTAAATGAAGCAAAAAGGGAGATGAACCTCTCAATTGGAATGGTGAGTCACTAACAGCTTTCTCTAAGGTCAAAGAAGACCTCGTTTCTGCACCTGCTTTGAGTGTCCCAAAAAGGGATAAAGAGTTAAGCATACAGTTTGGAGACAATGTTCTAACTATGATGGCCATAGTGTTGCAAAAAAAAGGATTTCAGTATCAGGTTTTGGATTATTATTTAAGAACTATGAGTCCAGTTGAGAAATGAATGAGAGGATGTGAAAAGCAAGCCATCACAGCAGAATGGTCTACTGAAGTAACACACCATATGATTCAAGACTCTGCAGTTGTGCTACAGACCAAACATACCCCAGTGAAATACATATTAGAAGGAAATCCAAAGGGCATGAATAATGCACAACTTGGTAGAATCACTGCAAGTTTTGCAAGTCTGGAAGGTAAAATCAGAGTAGAAATCCCTCAGATTAAGTTTTTACCAGAACTGTTTAATTACCAAGGAGAATCTCATGAATGTCCTGACTTGGAACACGAGGAGGAGGAACACCTAAGGGTAGGCATTCAAACTACTGAAGGAGTGCCAGAATTGTATACAGATGGATCCAGATACTGGAGCTCTGAAAGAGGGTGTTTTGTGACAGGATGGGCAATATACAATTCAGAGACCAAAGAACACAAGAAAGGTAGTCTCCCAGGATAATGCAAAGCACAATGAGCTGAGCTAGAAGCAGTTAAACAAGCCCTGTTATTCCCCAGACCTGTACACATTTATACAGACAGTGAATATGTAGTCCGAGTCTTAACATCATCTCTTTCCATTTGTGCAAGGAGAGGTTTGATTACAGCTGATGGTAAACCAATCAGTCATCAGGAGGTGTTGACAGAAATTTGGAGTTTGATAAAAGATGACAATTCTTCTACAGTGGACCACAAAGGAAAAGAAGAAATCCACTAGTCATGAAACCAAGTTCACCAGTTTATTTGTGAGCGCTTTCATGCACCTTCAATACGTGCACTTCTTCAGACAAATAAATCAAAAACATGGCTTGCTTAAATACAAAAAAATATAATCATCAATTATTTTATTAAATAATTAATTAGACTGAATTATATAATTAACCTACTCAAGCTTTTGTTAAAAAGACAACACCTAAAATATTGCCTAAAATTCATACGAATGCAGTTATACATCCTGCAAATATATGTGTGTATATACAAATATACATACACACATATAAATAATTTTAAAATGTTTAAATTTATCTCATTTCAAGTTACAAAGAAATTATTATTTGAAAAAAACAAAAATAAATATATAACCAAGATAAATATTATGTGCTAAATGTTATTCAATAAACTTGATAACCGCTTTACCTATTAGAATTATCTTTCTAGAGCTTTTAATCTAAGTATACATTTTATAGAACACATATCATTGATACCAGGGAAAACATATGCATTTGTACGTAGTTGGGTGCCATGGTCCACCTCTTGGATTCTTAGGAACACTTTGGACTACTACAAACTGAAAACTATGCATGTTATACTCGTTAATATGTCTTGCTAGTGCATTAGCCTGAATATTTTTGGAAATCGCATAGACATGTTCATATATACGTTGTTTGAGTTGTCACTCTGTTTTCCCTAAATAAAACACTGGACACAATTTATATTTTGCTAAGTATACTATGCCTTCACTTTCACAATTATATTTGTCCTGCACAGAATACTCTTATCCATTAATAAAAAATGAAGGCCCTATTAAAATATATTTACAGTATTTACATCTCCCACATTTGAACATGCCTTTAATGTTCTTAGACTTTTGGTATGGTGTCTCAAATAATCTCTTAATATTGGGACCATTTCTATAAGCTATCAATGGTCTATCTCCAAGAATTCTATTTAGAGTTGAATCTTGTGTGATGAGACCCCAATTCGAATTCAATATTGCTCTAATTTCATGTGAAATATCATTAAATTGTGTTAAAAAACTAGTTATATACCTATTGGTTTTATTTTTGCTCACATTTGTTAACGACTCATCATTGTAAATACTTAATATGGAATCATCATTACCTTCATGTACCATGGCTCTATTATTAATAAAAATAGGACCCAACAGTTTTTTTGACCTTTTAAGAGTAATTTATTGGATTAGACCATTGACCAACGATGTAGGATAACCACGATTATTAAACATATTAAATAAGGCATTACATTCTATAATAAAATCATTGTCATGAGAGCACATTCTTGACGCTCTAACTAGTTGGCCCTTCACCACACCTCTTTTTTGAAAATATGGGTGGTTACTTGCAAAATGTAAAAAGGAATTACTATAAAAGGGTTTACGATATATTAAAGTTCTGTAACAATGATTAGATGCATCCTTACACAAAGAAATATCCAAAAAATTAATTATTTCACTGTTAAAATTAAAAGTAAACTCTAGAAAAGAGGTAAATGTGGACATAATGTTGACTAAATTTGGGGCATCTTCAGAATTACCATGAATAATAAAGAACATGTCGTCTTGGTAACGAGTATACCAGACCACTATATCTTTAAAAAGCTGATGTTCAAAAAGATAAGTACGTTCAAAAAAGCCATCACAGAATTGGCAAAATTGCCACCACAAGGCAATCCCATCGCAACACCTGATTTTTGTACAAATAGCTCGCCTTGAAACATAAAATAGTTGTTGTTAAGTACAATATCTATGAGTGAAATAATCAGGTCCACATCTTTGCCTGGAGTCTGTTTCAACAATAAGTAATCTCTCACCCATTCCATGCCTAAATTATGTGGAATAACAGTATATAGGACTTTAATATCTACAGTAAGAAACCCATATGATGCATCAAATAGTATCCTGTTTAGATGTTCCAATACATGCCATGAATCACAACATATTTGAGTTTCTGTTTTGAAAATTTCTTTTAATTTTATGTCGACCAATTTTGCGCATGCATAGGTAATAGATTTATGTGCATCTATTATTGGTCACAAAGGGAGATCGCTCATATTCTTATGGAGATTAGGTACTCCAAAAATGACTGGTGTCAAAGGGGTAGGTATGGTTAAATAGTGATATGTGTCTATGGATATAACCCCATCAATAAACAGGTCACTTAATTGTGATTTTACACGTTGATATGCCTTATTAAACTCATTTAATGAAACTTTATCGTAATTGGATGTAAATAACATCTTATACATTCTATTCACATAGTCATCATCATCCATAAACACCACCCCCCCTCCCTTGTCAGGTTGCATAACACGAATGTTATGGGCCTTTACATACTCAATAAACTGCTTATATTCTATTGAAATGTTACATTTATGAGTTTCAGGTTTACTGTAATAATTAGTTACCAATGACCTAAGATGAATCTCTGTAATTTTTTCAAAGGCTTTTATTAAAGGAAATTAATGTCCAACGGAGGATTAAAAACACTGGACACATATTCAGTTGTTGAAAAATGGCTAGAATTATTAAATAATGTACTTAAATTAAGCTTCCGAACAAACACTTTCAAATCACATAACAAACAACCAAGATTAGGCTTTAAATTGGGTAAAAAATTAAATCCCTTCGTTAAAAATTCAACCATATCTTGTGCAATGATCATCGAAGAATAATTATATACATTAAAGTCACCGTTATTACTAAACAAGATGGTCAAGTTATCAATATTGTCCATCATGGTTACCTCCTGTGTCGGTTGCTCTTCTTGCATTGTTGACGCTGGTATTTGTTTGGACCCATTGTATAAGTTGTTGCCTTGGGGCCACCTCTGTGAAAATCTTGATTATTATTTATGTTGTTGGCTTGTTGTTGGTTATAGTTTTTCTTTATAATTCTGTCGCTGCGACGTACACCATTGTCCGTCGCTGTATTATTTGGTTGTGGTAAGTCCATGATGTCATCAGATATGGACAAATGCATTGCACTAGTTTCCATGGCAACTGAAGGATCCACAAAGTCCTTGTTTTGATTGTACGGTGGATCTGGATAAGCCCGACCCTGTTGATAGGCAAGGTTGTCCCTATTAATTTTGAGTATTTTAGTCTCATGGATTTTTTGTAATAATGATTCAATACTTGAAAAACTACGCTTGTATTCGTATTGATAACGTACAAAGTCAGGGTCAGATACAATCCCATTATCAAGAGCCTCAAGTTGTTGTTGCAAGTCAAGTATCTGTTGTTCATATTGTTTAACAAGCAACTCTAAAAATGCTATGCCCTGTTTATCGAAAAACTGAATAAGTTGTTGGTAAAACTCTGTGTTTTTGATTACACCTGATGGGGATTTCCACTGTCGCAACCCCTTAGGTATAATCTGTAACTTGATACATTCCCTTAAATACAAAATTTCAATTTGCAATTTCTTAAATTTAAGTAATTTCTAGTCAAAGTTTTTAAGTCGTAAAACAATGTCATTGACCGGTTGTTGTGGTAACCCATTTTGTAAAGAAAAGATAAATAGGGATGGAGTTCCTCAAGCTCTTCTGGAAAGATTGAAAAATCTTGAAAAGAAGACGGCAAATCCTTTCTTATCCATTTAGAAATTTGGAGTCTCCATGGCCACCCTAAAAATGCCTCTGATGGGAGGTCACATGCTCAAATTTGGGTAGGAGGTCACTTAGATACGTATTTAATAGGGAATACATGCATATGGTCGAAGACGACATCACCGAACGTTACATACTCTGAACTTAAATGTCAAAACTCACTGTAGCGAACACTCAGAATGTTGTGCATAATGCTGAATTTGACATTTACGGTTGCAAAACCACCACAAGTGCTACCATGGGTTGAGAGGGGGGAATATTAGCCTGGCCAGCGTTCAGTAATTATGGCTTCGGCATCTGAAAATTTGACTTTCTGTGAACTGGGGTCACTGCCTTCAACATTTAGGACATCGGACAATGTACGTTCCCTTAAATGCATGTATTCCATTTAATCGATACAGGAGCCGCAGTTAGCATTACTACAAGAACATTCCCAGGAACAAGAACTATAAACTTGCAAGGATTGGTAGGAAATATCTCTCAAGCTCAAGTAAGTCTCCCTGTTGAATCATAGATAGGAGAAGACACCTTCCAGCATGCATGGGTATCAGGTCCTCATCTACAAAACATAATTGGAAATGACATCTTGAAACAAAGAGGTTACATTATAGATTTGTGTAACAGAGAATTGATTAAAGGACCATTAAATGAAGTATTAGTCATCTCTGAAGCATTATACAAATACATTGTCAAAAATCCAGGACAGTATGGTTTAGTTGAGTTATTAAAAACACCAAAGCAGGAGTTGGCTCAGCTAATCTATTGTTATCAGGATATTTTTGCCAAACATAGGAATGATTGTGGGCAAGTCCCTGACTTTATTCTTAAAGTAAGAGGCAGTCCCAAGAAACCTATAAACCAATATCCAGTAAAGAAAGAGGCAGAACAGGCAATACTAAATACTGTGAAAGCTTTAGAAATTCAAGGGGTAGTGAGAAAAGTTAATTCACCAGCTAACAGTCCATACTGGCCTGTACAGAAGCCAGATGGAAGTTATTGTCTTACTGTTGATTACCGAGAACTTAATAAGGTGATACCTCATTATTTGCCAATAGTAGGACACATGCCTGATCTTACTGCTCAGATTCAGGAAAAAATGAACATTTTCTACACCTTAGATGTGAGTAATGGTTTCTAGAGTATTACTTTAGATAAAGACTCACAATGGAAATTTGCTTTTACTGTTGAAGGTCAACAATATACTTGGACAAGAATGCCTCAGGGCTTTCATAATGCTCCAACAGTTTTTCATCATGTAATGCAGGCAATACTAAAACCATTAGAATGTACACCTTCTATTTTTCAATACATGGATGACATACTTGTAGGAACAGAAACTGAAAGGCAGCACTTAAATGCAATAGCAGGAACTTTCCAAGCAATAAGACAGGCAGGATTAAAACTGAACCCTAAAAAGAGTCAGTTTATGAAAGATTCTGTTACCTTCTTGGGTGTCACGGTATCAGCAGGACAAAGAAGCATTAGTGAAGACAAAAAGCAATTGATGAGATAGTTACCAATTCCAGTTACTGTCACATGGTTAAGGCAAGCCGTAGGCTTCTTTGGATTATCAAGGGAATGGATACTAGATTATACAGGAAAAACAAAACCCTTGACTGATGCTTAAATGAAGCAAAAAGGGAGATGAACCTCTCAATTGGAATGGTGAGTCACTAACAGCTTTCTCTAAGGTCAAAGAAGACCTCATTTCTGCACCTGCTTTGAGTGTCCCAGAAAGGGATAAAGAGTTAAGCATACAGTTTGGAGACAATGTTCTAACTATGATGGCCATAGTGTTGCAAAAGAAAGGATTTCAGTATCAGGTTTTGGATTATTATTCAAGAACTATGAGTCCAGTTGAGAAATGAATGAGAGGATGTGAAAAGCAAGCCATCACAGCAGAATGGTCTACTGAAGTAACACACCATATGATTCAAGACTCTGCAGTTGTGCTACAGACCAAACATACCCCAGTGAAATACATATTAGAAGGAAATCCAAAGGGCATGAATAATGCACAACTTGGTAGAATCACTGCAGGTTTTGCAAGTCTGGAAGGAAAAATCAGAGTAGAAATCCCTCAGATTAAGTTTTTACCAGAACTGTTTACTTACCAAGGAGAATCTCATGAATGTCCTGACTTGGAACACGAGAGGAGGAACACCTATGGGTAGACATTCAAACTACTGAAGGAGTGCCAGAATTGTATACAGATGGATCCAGATACTGGAGCTCTGAAAGAAGGTGTTTTGTGACAGGATGGGCAATATACAATGCAGAGACCAAAGAACACAAGAAAGGTAGTCTCCCAGGATAATGCACAGCACAATGAGCTGAGCTAGAAGCAGTTAAACAAGCCCTGTTATTCCCCAGACCTGTACACATTTATACAGACAGTGAATATGTAGTCCGAGTCTTAACATCATCTCTTTCCATTTGTGCAAGGAGACGTTTGATTACAGCTGATGGTAAACCAATCAGTCATCAGGAGATGTTGACAGAAATTTGGAGTTTGATAAAAGATGACAATTCTTCTACAGTGAGTATAAATATGGTCAAAGCTCACATGAAAAATTAGGTGCACAGTCAGGCTAATAAAATAGTAGATCAGCTATCAAAAGAAGGGGCCCTTGACTCCAAACAAACTTATCCAATACAAAATGTTCCTCAACACTGGGCATAGGAAGTAAATGACATGGAAGAAAAACAAATAAGAGAAATGGTGCACAATATTTTGAATAAGTACCAAATACAAATGGACGTACCTCTAAATCCTTTACCTTTACATTGTACACCTTACTTTTGCAAAGATCAGTCTACAGAGTATGAACATAGAGGGGAAAGTGAGGTCGGTAAAATCACCCAAATCCAATGTGATGGGATCATCATAACACCTACTGTATGTGGATTAGCAGTGATATGAACAGATGAAATGAAGTGGTTATTGGGTCCTGGATTTGAACAAGGTGCTCATATGACCTTAAATACAAAAACAAACAAAGATAGTCAGCAGTTAGGAAGCTTAGTACAATTTCTGAGAGGACAGCCAAACATCATCAAAAAAGAGAAAATAGAAAAATGTGAAATAGTACAAGGAACTGAATGGAAATGGGTTAGATTTCCAGAACGTCCAGGAGAATTCAAAAAAAGGTCCTTTACACAGAGTACAAACAACTGAACCTGAAAAAGGAAAAATGTTGTTAACTTATCATAATTTCCTAGTTCATCCAGGAAGGGAAAGACTACAACAAATTGTTAGTTCTATATTTAAATGGAAAGGAATGATAACAAACATCCAAAATCTTATAGATAGATGTGTCACATGTGCCATGCACAATGTAGGAAAATGAAATAGAAGAAAATAATATAGACTCCCACAAGCATTGGGACCCTGAAAATGTGTACAAATGGATTTTGTAGGACGTTTTCCAACAGCACCAGGAGGGTCTAATTTCTTACTTACTTTGATAGATGAATATACTGGATGGGTGGAAGCTCATCCAACAAGAAAAAAGGAAGGTGCCAACTCAGTAGTTAGAATAATAAGTGAAAGGATCATTCCAACATGGGGAGTACCCCGAGAACTACATAGTGATCAAGGGACTCACTTTACTGGAAAAGTGACAAAACAAATATGCAAAACCTGGGGCATTAAGCAAAGGTTTCATACTCCTTACCATCCCCAGAGTTCTGGAACAGTCCAAAGAGATAACAGAACTCTGAAGAAAGGATTAAAGAAAATGATTTCTGAGTATGGGAATCATTGGGTAAAACATTTACCCAACATTTTGATTAAGATGTGAAATTCTCCTCAAGGATGTGGGTTAACTCCACATGAATTAAGGATGGATCGACCTATGAATTTACAAGCAGGAGAAATCCCTTATGGGATACCATTAGAAGAAACAAAATTGTGGGACCAGCTCCAAGTCCAAATCAGTTGGGCAAAAGGGAGAGTCTGGAAAGCTGGACAAGCCCATAATCTAGAATTTTGTAAGAAAAATGAGATTTGGGAATCAAGGGAGGTACAATTGGAGCAAGGATATCTTGTAATGGTCCACCAGTTTGGAAACACAAGCAAATGTGATTCAAAATGGATAGGACCCTACATTGTTACTAAAGTGGGGTTAGTGGCTGTATAAGTCCAGCTATATAAAAATCAGTCACCAAAAATGGTTGGATTCATAAAGATCACATTAAAAGATTAAAATGGAGGTGAGAAAACTGAATAAGTTATGAATGTAATAACTGATATAAAGGGACACAATAGCAGTTAAAACCAATAAGAACATGGTTCTTTTCTCTTGCAGGTAATTTCAAGAAGAAATATTGAATCATGAAAATCTTGATATTAATCGTGATCCTGATGAGTTTTTACACCTCAATACAAGGAAAGGTGGACTTCAATACCTTTACCAAATCACTGCAAATGTGCTCAGAAACTTTGAATGCTAAACAATACTGGATCTGTGCTGAGATACCACAATATGCAAACAGTTAAATTCCATTATGACCTATTCCATTTACCCTTCTGGAAATGTTGAACCTCACAAACCAAGACTGGGTTCCAAGAAATAACTCTATCCCCAAAACACACCCTTTCTTAAGGCTTGTCCATACAAATGTAACTACTGGTGTTTGTTTACAAGGAGAAGGAACAAGCAATTGCCCACTTATTGGAAAAAGTTCTTGTAATATTATTTATGCTACCTGGAATGCCAGTGAACAATGTTTTGAGTGTTTTAGTAATGAAACTTGCTGGACATTTAAAAAAGCTAGAACTAAACATTGGATTACATGGATGGTTCCAATTTGAGCAGACATATATTACATATGTGGTAATAGAGCCCACAAATGGCTTCCTGAGAAATTGAATGGATTGTGTGATTTGAGACATGTAATTCCATCTATTAGACATACTACAACATTACCTGATTCCAATATTAGAAATGTTAGATTAAAAATACATATTAACATAGAAAAATGAATGTAGGAGATGATGTCCTTGCAGGACCAGCAACTTTTCCATTCTATGGAGCAGGGAAAGCTATTTGGGAAATTAGAAAATTGGCAGGATTATTGCAGGAATTAAGTAATGCTACATTTGAGGCAATAGAAAAAGTTAATTTAGAAATGACTGCCATGAGACCTATGGTCTTACAGAACCACATGGCATTAGATTTTGTTCTTGCTAGTAAAGGAGGCACTTATGCATTGATAGGAGAGGAATGTTGTACTTATACTCCTGATAATGAACCTGAAATCAGGAGTCATCTCAAGCTAATTGAGGAAGTTGCTCAAAAAGCACAAATAGAAAAAGAAACATGGTTCTCTTGGCTGAGTGTTTCTATCAGTGGCTGGGGAGGAAAAATAATTCAGCTTATACTGGTCATAGTTGGCATTTTAGAATATATAAGCCTAATAACTGTTGTCATCAAGTGTGGAAATGAATGTGTAAGACAACAAGAAGTATAGGGTTTGACAGTGGACCAAGTACATCAGGTCCAAGACATTGTACAATTTATGAAGTACTGTTATTTGATGAAGTCTTAGAGGATGAAAACGTATAAGGAAGTGTCAGCATTTATGTGTTATTTCCATGTATTAAAGAGCATTTTTTACAGTGGTTCATGCAGTGTGGTTCCAGCGACACTTTTTTCTGATTTATGAAGTACTCTGAACTAATGAAGCTTGATAATATTCATGGAATAAAATCAACAAACATGAGTCCTCATGTCTGTTCAGGGGGAACTGTTATAGTATTGGGATCTCAAATAATTTTGAGACACCAGCTTATGGAAATCTTCCCTGAGCAGCATGTATGAACAATCTCTTATGTAAATGCCAGTGAAATAAAATAATGCAAAGCTGCATGGAAATACAATGTCTGGCTAAAAGGGCATCAGCCAAGATAAGATAGTGGTTATGAATAATTCCTCTCTTTATCAAGACATAATTATTAAAATAAATAAATATTTATGTTGAAAATAATTCCTCTAATAATCAGATGTCAGACAACAAATGTAACCAGCTATAAGACTTCACAGTGTTTTTTATAATTGTCAGCTCAGCTATTTCTTAGGGAAAAATAGAATGGAAAGGTCACAGCAACTTTGAACAAGGGTCACACACTGACACACTTTGCTGTATTGTAACAGCAGTGAATGCTCTTCTATTAGAAGTTGTATAAAGATGTATTAATCAGTAATTTTCCATTTCTATCAAAACATTCTTAAACCATATATATAAAGAATAAAAATAATGTAAAATACATTATTTTTAAAATGTACATATATATGCTATAAACACCAAATAATCAGAAAATGTATGTTATTCTGTTTCATACATTGTCTATAGAATGCATGAATGACAGGAGCAGATGCTGATGTTGTGCCTTGCATATACATGCTGCAGATTTTATATGAAGTTTTTATTATGCTTTTGTATTGTATTACTTTGCAAGTTACAAATTTTCATTAATTCTGGATTATTCGACAGTAATAATAATGTAAATAGTAACTGCAGCTGTAGTAATAATAAATAGCATTTCATATTAGAAAGGCAATAATCAAGAAGTTATGATGACAAAGCTGAAGCAAGAAATGTGTATGTCTGTACTTGTCACCAAAAAAGGAAAACCTGTTGTAATAGTATTTTTAAATAAATACATTACTAATTTAGGACACATTGCATGACTAATTTAGGGCACAATGTATGTCTAAAAAGGCAGGACTGCATCTGTCAAAATAGTATATAAAGTGCTGTATTTGCTTGAAGTCTTTGTCAGATACATGAGAAATAAACTGTACTGACCCTGGGATGCCTTGCTTTGCTAATCATTTATCTTTCTTGTTTTTCTAACTGCCTGTATTTTTTCCTCATTGGTTCAGTGCTCGTATATACTTTTACCTAGTTATTCATATCCATTTTTATGTTGGACAATGATAAATAATCACATTGTGATTGTATGGCTCTGAAGTGGTTATTTGGGGTGCGTTGCATTGTTAGTTCTCCTGTGGCACGTGCATTGAGTACTGGCTTGTATAGCATACCTACACAGATATAATGTGTTTCAGTTCTGAGACAGTCTATGTACTATACATTGAAAACAGCCTCCTTGGCATATTGGACTGCTCAGTGCTGCATGGACAGTAACCTGCATAGCTCATTTTTAGCATTCTGACGAAATTAGATTGTGCAAATTATATTCATAAATCCTTTCTTATCTCGCACATTGATTTCAGTTATTTGTGACAGCTTCCACTACTATCTCCTGTTGCATGCACAGTCAATATAAAAGTCTATAGAGAGCCTAGTATCATAGGCAGGGGTTTGAATCTGGTCAAATTTGACTGTCAGACAATAGTGTCAGACTGCAGTGGCTTACACACAGAAAATATTTATGGCACAGTTGGAGTGGCATCCTTTTCAGGCCTTCTCCTATAACATATGGCATCCATAACCCTTATGATAGGAAAGTACTGTAAACCCTTCAAGGATGTTCTTCATGATGTTACCGATATGCATATTTCTGTGGTGTCCATGATTGATATGCATCTCTCTGATATCTGTCCTGGCATTTGTTTGAAATGATAAGATGCAAATGTTTATCACTGCATACAGGCATTGCTTATTTTCAAAATAATTATGCTGTTATTTGCATAGATTCATCCAACCATTTCTTTATTACTGCAGTTCTTTTCTTCTCACATTTCAGCTTAATGGCAGATGAGGAGTTCCATAAAATGTTTCTTACTGTTTGACATGCTAACAGACCAGTCAGTCATTCTTTTACTTATAAGGTGATAGAGAATGTATATAGTGGAATAAGGAAAGGCGACATTGAAAATATTACTGAATGCAGGGAGAGTGAGTGGATTGTGAACCTCCGTGCTGATATTGAGCCAGGCTTGAATAACATCATCCCACTGAAACCTATACTAAAAGCTAGAAGGCCAACTATCAGCTAACATGGAGGTGTGTCTGGCTTAATAATTCATGACTGGTCACACCCCTCAAAAGCAAAAGGTATAGGAAATGGAACGCCCCCAGCTGAGAGGAAAGAGGATCGGTTTGTTTAAACAGCTGATGATTGAATGGTTGTCTCAACAGTAAAGGAAGCAAACACTATAAAAAGGAACTTCCAGCCCCAATCTCTATGATCTGAAGAAGATACCGAAAGCGCTTGTCATTTGGAATACATAGGGACTGTTTTATTCTACATCAAGATTTTAACTTGACATGAAGATTTTAACTTTTCCTACAATAAAAGGATTTTAACTGCCATTAAAGCTAGAAGCTTTTATTTGATCTGTTAGACTGGTTAAGCTGTTATCACAGTTCATCACAGTCACACAGCAGCTACTACATCTTCAGTGTGGATACTTTGTATATCAGACCAAAAAGATTGGATACTTTGAAGCCATCATAAGACTGGAAACTTTGGAGCCATCATTTCGCTATGGTATAACTGCATTCACAGCGTGAATATCTTGTAAGTGCATTTAATTTAAGTACTGGAAATGTATGCAAGTTTTTTGCTATATATGTTGCACTTTTACATTTTATATCATTTAACCACACTACCTATTCTCCAAGAGAACTTTACTTCATTGGCCATTGTTGTACAGTGTTTCATTTTGAATAATGGTTTAAGGCTATGAATGCCCTTTGTTACTTTTTCTGGCATTCCAATTGTCTGGAACTTAACTGTGGATCTTGTTGAAGTCCTTGTTGTCTCCTCTTGTATATCCTCTCCAATTTGTGTAATCAATTTGGTGCATCTAAAAAATCTTCATGCATATTTAGAGATATTTAGAGAAACTATCTGGCCCTGTTAATGATGGTTTCTGGTGGACTCCTTTTGGAATATCCAGAAGTAAGTGAGCCAATTCTGCTTCATAATCAGACATATCTCAATTAAAATGTTTATGTTTACACTCCTGCAAGCTCACTTCATGTCTTTCTAATTTTATAAAAATTTGATTGTAGAACATTTTCTTGTAATTAAAGAGTTAATGTACAAAATCTGTGATAATGTTTTCAATGCCATTCATTAACATATCCATCTTTTTATTTTTAGAATTGTTAGTTGTCCACATTTTCAACAATTTTTAAGTATAGTTCCCCATTTTTTGCTTCCTCCACATTACAGCAAATCTATTGCCATTTGATTATTTCAAATTAAAGACTCCATATGCACAGAACCTGAATGGTTGACCAGTATTACAAGTTTAAAAAAAAGACTGAATCTTTCAAGGTTCTCTTTGGGAACATACTGACATGTAGGCCTTTGGCTACTTTATTAACTTTGACAAATACATGAGTCTTGGAAGTTCATGGCAAACCCAACAGTTATTTATTTAACATTTGTTTACCAGGAAAGTCCGACTGGGACAGAGCCCATTTTCAGCAGAGGCCTGGGGAAAAACACTCCAGCGACATGTATTTGGAATATGGGAGAAATCAAGAGCACATGGAGGAAACCCACACAAATGCAAGTAGGACATACAGACCCTATAGAGAAGGCAGCCCAGCTGAGAATCAATATGGAGAACCTCCTGGTGTGAGGCAACAAAGCTAACTGCTTAACCACTGCACTGCCAAGTTCACAGCCACTATCAGGCCTGCTTATCAGAACCAATGGAACCAATGAATAGCACAATACAAAGACAAGATGATCAGCTTTAACAATTGGCTCAAGTACTGGTGTCATTCTAAGGGGATCCAATGTCTGTCTGCCTGGGATGACATGTTGGACAAGCCACGCTGCTTCGCAAGGGATGGCTTACACCTGTCACCACTGGGCTTCCGGATATTGGCTAAGGCTCTTGCCACCCCCATAGTGCCTTTTTTAGGCAAAGCTCAAAAGACAAACCCACCTCTTTAGAAAACAAAAATGGAAAAAAAACTAATGGTAATGCTGCTCAATGCCAGAAGTCTAAATCTCAAGATTCAGGCACTTGATGCACTCCTCAGCATGGAGAACATCGACGTTTGTGCAGTAACTGAAACCTGGTTCAAGGCTCCTGAGAGCACCCCAGCACTACCAGGCTATACCTCGTATCATGCTTTTCAGCCCCAAAACCCGGGCCGAACCACAAAGGGAGGGGGAGTGTCCATATTCATCAAGGACACCCACACCTCCAGGTTAGTAGCAACACATGAAGCATCAGAGACCATACAGGTGCAACTAACCATAGGCAAAACTGCTATACAACTGGTAGCATGTTACAGACCACCCTCCCAATCTCAAGAACCCCACTCAGCCTTCCTGAAGACATTGGAGGATATGAATGTATCACAAAATACCATCATACTGGGAGACTTCAACTACCCAAACATAGATTGGGTACATTATTCTAGCCCTAATACCCTAGTCCACAGGTTCCTGGAATTCATAAATTCAAATGCACTGGAACAACTAGTCACCTCTCCCACGAGGGGAGATAATATACTAGACCTGATCATCACAAACATGGGGACAAAATGCTCCACACCGGAAGTATACCCCTCACTAGTGAGATCTGACCAGAAACTAATCACCCTGGATATACATATCCCACCTCCACCCCCAGCACGAAAGACCACAGTGAAAAACTTCTCAAAAGCAGACTTCACTCTTCTTAAGACTGAGATGGTATCCTTTAAGCCCACTGTGCCAGTGGATACCACATCCCACAATGCCGAATCCTTCACAAATGCTTTCTATGGACATCTCCAAGAATGCATGGATCATGCAATCCCAAATAAATCCATGTTCCTCTCCACCAAAGGTAAGCATCCTGTCTGGTGGACCTCAGCCATAAACAAATTGTATAACAAAAGAAGGAAGCTACTGCACGTCAGAGCAAAATCCCATGAAGGGAAGACATCTCTGATCAACATTAGCAGAAAACTACGTTCTCTCATAAAAACATCCAAGGCCAACTTTGAGAGAAAAATCGCTAAGGACACTAAAGATAACCACAAAGCCTTCTTCAGCTATGTTAGAAACCTGGGTGGAAACCCTCATATATGCTCAGAGTTGGTTCACAACAACAAAAAATACACCGAACCCACAGATATTGCCAACATTCTGGCTGACAGGTTCAGTGCAAATTTCTCCCCTCCCTCACCCCCAAAAGAAGAAATACTTATCCCAGCTGAATGTAATTTCCCTGTCATCTCAGATGTCCAAGTGAGAACCGCCCTAAACAAAGCAAAAAACACAGCATCAATGGGACCTGACGGTATCCTGGGTTGTGTGTTACGTGAACTCCAAGAGGAGCTAAACCCACACATAAAAATGCTATTTAACCTTAGCCTTACTTCGGGATATGTACCTGAACACTGGCGTACAGCAACAGTGGTCCCACTCCACAAGGGGGTGCCTCTACAGACCCTGGAAACTACCGCCCCATAAGCTTAACCAGCCTGGTCTGCAAAGCTATGGAAAGAATCATTATGGAACTCATAAACAGAGACATAGGGGACCTACAGACACTTGACCCCCACCCAGTTCGGCTTTGTAAAGGGCAGATCCTGCCTTTTAAACCTGGTTGACTTTTTTGAAACAGTCACTAGAGCCATTGATGAGGGCAAAGCAGTCCATACAGCATACCTGGACTTGGCTAAGGCCATCGACACAATACCCCACTCAGGCATCATAGATAAGCTCAACAGCTTAAAAGTAAACCCTTATGTCACTAGATGGGTTGCAAACTGGCTAAAGGACAGAACCCATAAAGTTAAAATCGCTGGAGCAATGTCAGACTCAAAGCCAGTCACAAGTGGTGTCCCACAGGGATCTGTCCTGGGACCCCTCTTGTTCGGCATTTATTTCTCAGATGTTAAAGCAAACATGGGAGGGCTGTGGCTGACAAAGTTCACAGATGACTGCAAACTAGGCACCATAGTCGATACACCTGCAGACACACACATCCTACAAAAAGGCCTCACAGAAACTGACAACTAGTGCCGGAGTCACAGCCTTAAACTAAATGCCAAAAAATGTATAGTCATCCCCTTTGGGAAAAACAAAGTACCCACAAATTATCACATAGACAGCAACCCACTGAGTACGGAAAAAGTAATCAGAGACCTAGGGACCCAAGTCGAAAGCGACCTCTCATTTGACACCCACGTTGCCAAAGTGGTTAGAAAAACATTCTACCTTGCACACCTCATCATGAAGGGATTCACATCCAGATCCAAGGATGTCATTGTACCCCTATATTCCTCCCTCATCAGACCCATGATTGAGTATAATGCCCCATTTGGTATGTACCTCACCCGGCATTTGCAACAGCTGGAGAGGCCACAAAAGTACCTCACCAAGAGGATCAAGGGTCTCCAACATATGTCTTATTCTGCCAGACTAAAGAAACTTCATCTCTATTCAGTAGCATACCACCTGCTCAGAGGTGATCTCTGCCTGACGTACAAGGCCATGTCCAATCAGGATCTGATGGACATGCTCAACCTCAAAAAATCCAAATCCATCAGGACCACGAGAGCGAAAGACTTAAACCTTGGCACAAGTATGAATAGGACATGCTGGAGGGATAGATTCATAACCCAGAGGCTTCCCATGCTTTGGAACAAGATCCCAGTTCATATTAGGCAGAGCCCCTCACTGACTCTCTTCAAGAGAAATCTTGATGAGTGGATGGGAGATCGTAATTTTACCCCAGGGGTCACATCTGTGTCACTGCTAGACAGGGGCACAGTAAACTAATTCTATTATATAAGGGGACCTTCATTGTGTCACTACTAGACAGAGGCACAGTATTCTAAATTTATTCTGTACATTTTTTGTACCATTTCATGGGGTGGCAAAAGCCACATCACTATGGCTAGCCTTACAAATGCCCCAGGGCAGATAGCCTAGTACTATACTATGAAACTATGAAACTACTGCAAAATCCTAACTGGACTTTTGAGCAATTCTCCTAAAAAAGGATCTGAGTCAGTGTCCTTGCTTATGTATTTCCTGAAGCTGCAGTAGTTTTACTGTTACTACAGCTTCTACTTCTGCATATACATTGTGCCATTATCAAGTCTCTTTGTTTTTTACCAGTGTTCATGTTTCTGTAGTTTGTATTTTAGTAAATGATTTTTCTTTTTGTTTTTCTTTTAGGGCTTCCTCTGTTACATCTTTTCTAGAAGAATGAAAATTATTTACCTAGATATTATTTTCAGGCCAATAAAGCTAACCATGGGCATTCAGAATCACCAATTAGCTGAAACACCTGATGTTCATAAGGGTCATTTGCATATATCCCATGTGCCTTTGATACAAGAGGTTTGGGAGGTCACTCAGTGGAAGTTCTAGCTTTGCTGGAGTTTTCGTTTTGTTTTTACTGATTGTTTTTCAGTGACCTTCTCACTTATTGTTTTAGTTTGTTGTTTGGAATATTTTTGCAGTGACCCTAATGATAATGGACATCAGCTGGATATAACAGCCCTGTGTTTTTTATGCTTAATCAAACACTCTGCTTGTGCTTTGCTGATAAGGCCGAAATATGCATATTCACAGCTATTGGGGATTGGTTTTATTGGCCTGAAATTGTCCATTAAAACAATGAAACAAGTCATGGACATTCAGAATTATCAATTAGCTGAAACACATGATGTTCATAAGGGTCATTTGCATATATCCCATCTGCCTCTGATACAAGAGGTTTGGGAGATCACTCAGTGGAAGTTCTAGCTTTGCTGGAGTTTTCGTTTTGTTTTTACTAGATATTATTTTGGAATCATATGCTCTAATACTTCATGCTATCATTTTAGTCTGTTGTGATTTGTTTTTTTATCTTACTGTATATGATCTAAGTGCACATTCTGGGCTGGATTCCAAAAGAAAGTCTCGGACAGTACATCAACAGCAAGTTTGATTTCATAAACCTAAAACAGAATCAAGTAATTATCTATTCAGTCTAGGATAACTGCAGACTCCACATGCCTGCTGGATTCCGAAACACAATGGGAGTGTCCACTGCAATTTAAATTTGCCACAATACTTCCCCAAATGTTTCTGAAAGCATTTAGTCAAGGCCGTATGTGCTTAACTTTAACATGACTGTATTCTGCAAATTCCGTAAGGAATCCTGCAGATTCTACAAACATAACTTAAAAAAAATGCAACTGGCATTTAATGGACTACACTAGGCTGGAATACTGCAAGTGATAACAGACATCCCAAAAGACAGCTATCTAGGCCCAGAGCCTGGCTACTGATAAGCCAGCTCTCCAAACAGGAACTAATGGATATATACAGATTAGACAGAGAACTGGTGCAGGATGTGTACACCACACATATATGCTCATAGTCAGTGGGGTAATCCAGTACTGGCAGAAATAAATGTGTGCCTGAGTCTAGATATGCTGGCATCTGGGACATTTAAGTAGCATATGGGAGATGCTGTAGGAGTGACCCAGACAGCTGCCAATCATATTCTTACACAGTTCCTGGCAACAATGTGCACCAAGATAGAATACATTCATTTCCCAACAACAGCCATGGAGTGCTGAAATGTCATGCAACAGTTTTATGACATAGCCAACTTCCTCCATATTCTTGGTGCAATGGACTGCACTGATATCCCACTCAAAATGACAGATAACAAAGAAATGTGTGCTGAAGTAATCAATGGTGGATGACTAAGATAACATGGTGTTAACCATGTAAACTAGCAATAGGTGTGAACATGGATGGAAATTGTCATACAGAGCATTACTGTCATCAGTATCTGTACTAATATACACCATTAACAAATAAGTAATACATATCACAACTTGAAGCTAGTCACCTAGATTAGAAAAATGATCGGAAAAAGCCTGTGGCATCAGTCATTTGAAAAAGCATTCATGATTAGTCAGTGGTCAAACAGTGGCATCATCGCCACAGGGTCAGAATGACACAAGGACACACATTGGATCGACAATCAGCATTACTGTAATGCAGTCTAGGGTGCCCACACTGACAGCTCACACCATGGTCCTGGCTGCCCCTGTTATGTCTGGAAAGAGTCGTCCCACTGTGATGTACTGAGGAGCTAGATGTGGTGACACCAGTATTGTGGGACACAAAGTGCATAGAAGCAGTAGTGTGATGCATCTGTCTGGATGTGACTGCTGGACTTACAGTTGCAAGACCTGTGTGACCAACAGCAAATGTGAGTGCATGTTGTAGCACAGCACAGAAATTGGTGTCTGAAGGCCAACTGTGGGTTTAATGAGAGTGTTTCTGCCTCTCCCCACTGCAGGTGATCTACTCAGTACAGTTATGGCATGTAATACCCAGTTAGTACTATAACACTGCTATAGCATCACTGTAACAAGGCTGTCAACTGAGCTTCCAACAGATACCATGCTGTCATGCTGTGCAGCCAGTGCTGCCATGACCTCTCCATGCATGTAGCACCTGGTTAATACTACAGCACCACTCTAACACAGCCATAACAAGGCTTTCAACAGAGCATGCAACAGATACCACACTGTCATGCTGTGCAGCCAGTACAGCCATGACTTCCCCATGTATGTAACACCTGGTTAGTACTACAGCACTGCTCTAGCACAGCCATAACAAGGCATTCACCAGAGCGTGCGACACATACCACACTGTCATGCTGTGCAGCCAGTACTGCCATGGCCTCTCTATGCATGTAGCACCTGGTTAGTACTACAGCACTGCTCTATCACAGCCATAACAAGGCTTTCAACAGAGTGTGCAACAGATACCACACTGTCAAGCTGTGCAGCCAGTGCTGACATGGCCTCCCCATGCATGTAGTACCTGGTTAGTACTACAGCACTGCTCTAGCAACAACAGAGTGTGCAACAGATACCACACTGTCATGCTGTGCAGTCAATGCTGCCATGACCTCTCCACCTCTGTGCTCATGATATTCATGTAACACGCACAGCTGCTGTGCTATATGATTAATAGACTGGGCACATGTGCAAAGGGCAGAGCTATGACATCACTGTGAACATTCATTTGCCTGTAGTAGTAGGTGGACACCCTCATGCACATCAGCTGCACTCATGGGAAAGATTCACCATCACTACTAAACTCTACATGGCACAGTGGGTGATGGTCATTATCATGTTCATCATCAGATATCCCCACATCACCAGAATGGTCGGACACATTATACTCCCTATCAAAGGCCACACCATGGATCACATATCTGTTCCTCTTGGTCAGGACAATGAACCCAGTGCAGTGGCCCATGCACCATTGACCATACAATCAGAATGAGGCACATCACATCCCACCTCGGGATCAATGGACAGGCTACTGTAGGAGGCAGGTAGTGGATGTGCT
The DNA here is from genome assembly GCF_019279795.1 of Protopterus annectens. Taxonomy (NCBI): domain Eukaryota; kingdom Metazoa; phylum Chordata; order Ceratodontiformes; family Protopteridae; genus Protopterus; species Protopterus annectens. The sequence goes on along the minus strand of NC_056736.1, from coordinate 775,052,510 downwards.
GCAAAAATAGACAGATGATACATGACACATACATTCACAAAAGTCAAATGATATAGCATAGGACTGACATTCAGACAACTATTTTATTACACTTCTAATGATTATTTGGATTAACCAGGTCATCATGCCTATGGATGGTTCAGCGACCCTATATAACTGAGATATGCAATGCCCAAAAGAACAAGAACAAAAGTGAAAAAGCCATAAATCTATAGCCTCCAACTGTATGAATATATAAATAAAAACAAGGATCTGGAAACCACAGAAAGAAACATTGGTTTATTTTGCTAATAAGAAATGTCAGTTTATTTTGCACAATAAGAAATATCTGTTTATTTTGACAATAAGAAATGTCAGTTTATTTTGCACAATAAGAAATGATGGTTTATTTTTCACAATAAGAAATGTTTTTTATTGTGGTTTTCAGATCCTTGTTGTTTTTAGATATGCCATGTCACTCAATCACCTATGAGAGATAATGTCATTGCATGTAGATAAACCTACCCGACATGTCCTCATCTGATTCTACCACCAGTGGTGAGGATTGAAATGACACTGTCATGTAAAAAATAAATGTACACAACTCAGTAGTAAATATGTACAAGGCATCCTGTAGCATTAAACCTAAAGTATAACCCACAGCAAATAAGAGATATACATAAAATATGGGCAATGGTGATGTTCTTATTGCAGGTGCCCTGTGTAGGGGAACAGGACCACATTAGTCATGAACAGCACATATGCAATTATCAATAGTGATCAGTAGCAAACATATAGACTGCCTTACCAGATACACTCTCCCTGGTTGGGCAGTGTATCATTTGACATAAAGCAGATCCTGTAGTATAAATTGGCAGACAAACAACCATGTGAGTATATACTCCACTGTCATAACAGCAGGTAGTGGCACACAATGACTATGGATCACATTAACATGATATGGAGACACTTACTTGACAAATGGTGCACACATCATGCAGATGTACCCATGTAGAGAAGAAGCCAACATTAATATCATAGATCACAGGTGTGTTAAATAGTGATACATAATAGTAACAGTATGAACGACCTTACCAGGTCTGCCTGTAGCAGATGCCACCTGGCCCATGACTTGCAATGATGTATTTGTAGGCTAAAATGGCACACAGACAACAACATGTGGGTATAATCCACAGCCATAACAGGAAGGAAAGGCATGCATCAGCTATGGAATCACACTAACAGCATATGGAGACGTATATGACGTGTGGTGCCACTGTTCTGATGTTGACTGTACGTGACGTGCTTCCACTGTTCTGATGTTGATTGTACATGGCGTGGTGCCACTGTTCTGATGTTGATTGTACATGACATGTAATGCCACTGTTCCGATGTTGATTGTACATGACATGTGGCGCCAGTATTCTGATGTTGATTGTACATGACATGTGGTACCACTATTCTGATGTTGATTGCACATAACATGTGGTGCCACTGTTCCGATGTTGATTGTACATGACATGTGGCACCACTATTTTGATGTTGATTGTACATGACATGTGGTGCCACTGTTCTGATGTTGATTGTACATGACATGTGGTGCCACTGTTCTGATGTTGATTGTACATGATGTGGTGCCACTGTTCCAATGTTGATTGTACATGACATTTGGTTCCACTGTTCCAATGTTGATTGCACATGATATGTGGTGCCACTGTTCCGATGTTGATTGTACATGACATGTGGTGCCACTGTTCTGATGTTGATTGTACATGACATGTGGTGCCACTTTTCTGATGTTGATTGTACATGACATGGTGCCACTGTTCTGATGTTGATTGTAAATGACATGTGATGCCACTGTTTCGATGTTGATTGTACATGATGTGGTGCCATTATTCTGATGTTGATTGTACATGACATGTGGTACCACTGTTTTGATGTTGATTGCACATAACATGTGGTGCCACTGTTCTGATGTTGATTGTACATGACATGTGGTACCACTGTTCTGATATTGATTGTACATGATGTGGTGCCACTGTTCCGATGTTGATTGTAAATGGCATGTGGTGCCACTGTTCTGATGTTGATTGGGGCTATGCAATTGAAAAGCATAACATTACCCACATATTGCCAACAGTGTTATGTATGCACTGTGTGGGTAAGATAACATGCTATAATACTTAACTAGTGCATCAGCATAAGGTGTGCTGTCATGACTAAGGCATAGTTCTACTTTTGTAAAACAAATATAATGATACGTTAAGAAATGTGAATGGATGTCCTTCAATGAGTATTGCCTGCCTGTCCAAGCAAGTTACCTCCATGCTTGCCCAATGCCTCTGTTATAATGCGAGAAATTTTCTCTCATATTGTGGTTCAACATCTCAAAGACAGGTTGATATGCACATCTTAGATTTTCTACAGGAGCCCACATATTTACATGACAATGTTAAAAGCATACGTCAAATGAATGGCTGAACTTATAGTTACAGTGCATAGCTCTGCTAAACAATCTGTGTTAAATATATGGCTGTCGTGTACAGATAATTGGAATGCCCATTACAAACACATCTTAAGATATGATCTATATAACCTAACATCATCAGCATACATGTGCACAGTTATCAATCCATTCAACAAATCTGCATAAGTTATATATGCAGTGGAGAGATTTAAACCCATGTCAGTGGATATTGTGATAAGTAAGGTCCAAACACATAACCAATACTCCACAACTCCAGTACTGTAACAACTGTGTTGTCACAGATACATGCACATCCAAAACAAATAATTTTACCTCAGTAATGAAGGACACATCTCAGATATTATCACACTCAGAGACAGAAAGCATCACAAATGTGACCATCATGATAGGCACACAACACAACTATTGACATTTATACATAAAGGAGGCAGTAAAACAACAGCATTTGAAAATGATCTGTTACACAGCCCTGACTACATATCACCATAAGAAACAATGTAAGTGTTAAGCCATCCTAATACTGCCTCTATATCAGTGAATGTTATCACAGCTATTACTACATGATTTAGCATCAGACAGTATCTATTAATCAGTCACAATACATATAACTTGCAGATAACCCCATAAGTCATCGTTCTCTGCAAACACACCTCAGAATTTACAGGTTATGCTGCATTAACTATAGAATTAGGTTGTTTCTGTCTGTATCTCTTATTTACTGGGGATGGCTTGTTTGTAGCCACACAACTGCATATGGGAAAAACCTCCTGTGATGTCCCCTGTCTGGGCCAGTAATCAAGGAGCATGAATCCTCACCACTAACACTGGACAGGGACATTCACTTGGAACAAAAATAGATACACACAATATTTCCAGATGCAGCTCTCTGCATCAAGCACAATTTCCCTTAAGAGTGCACAGGGAACACAATCAGTCCAGGGTCTGGGTTTATCTGTCTGTCTCCCTCCAGGTCCCCAGTAAGACTCCCCACTGGCACAACTATAGAGCTGAGTCCTCAGCTGATTGTCCAAGCCAAGTACCCCAGCACCCTCTCTCTGAAACCAGTGCTTCGTATTCCTGCTCCAAGCAGCTGATACACACACACACACACACACACACACACACACACACACACACACACACACACACACACCTGGGAAAGGCTGGCACAGACTTACTAGCTATGCCTCCTTCTGCCCAGATTATAAGGTAGTTACTGCCACCATACACTCCAAAGCCAGCTACTCTTACGCTCTTACAATGGTACCCAATTACACTGAGTGAGATTAATATTAATAAAATGGTACTGTTTGACCAATGCAGTAAAGCTTTCAGGAGTGGCCATAGAGTCACCAAATAGATATAAGCACTCTCAAAGGTTACAATATTTTCTAAAGGACCAGTCACAATAATAATATTAAATATATTTAATAATAAATAATAAAATAACATGAACTTACTAAATATCTATTAGTATAAACACCAGAGTTTTAATCACAGGAAATATTAAAATAACACAGATGAATAGACTCAAACAGATATAGAAAAACAGTACTTAACTAATCTCACTATATTTTACTGACTGATCTAAAGAATTAATATTCTTTGGTTACTTACTAGAGCAAGGCAAGATGAAGTATGTGAGTGATCTTCCTTCTTTATCAGGTTCCAAAAATAGACTGCTCTGAGACTTCAGTCTCATCTATTATTAAAACATAATTTCAGTCTGGATTAGAGAATGACATCACATAGATCTGGTCAACTGACTTATAGTTCCTATACTACCCCCTGCTACTGGAAACTGAACGAGAATCTCACACATTTGTTACCATACACACAGATAGAGCTTTGCTAAGATGTACTATAGCATCTAGAAGCCAAAAAATAATTTCAACACTTCCACCCTTCCAGGGTAGCAATTAGTTTGCTGCTATGGACAATACACCAAGGATTTCTAGTCCTTATTTTCACAGACATTTAATCTCTGGCTGCAATCAGAACTGTAAAATACCATCTTTATGACCTACCAGGTAATTTAATTTAAAACTATTTTCAAAGTTAGCTGGACTGAGATTAATCTCTTCTCTTCCAGTATCCTCTGTTAAAACATATACATTTAATCAGTTACAATACAGTCAGGACCCACTATTGGTACATTTGTTAACACTAGCAACTTTACAAATAGATTTTTTAACAAGCATCTGTACAAATCAGTTTGATATATGAATGGCATATAATTCCAGCTAGCTGTGCTGGCATATTTTGCACATCCACTGCCCTAGTTCTCCTGGCATGGCTGGCAATACCTCACATTGTCACACCTTGTTACTTTTGGACATGTACCCATATCCGTGAATATTGTGTAAGTCTGTCCCCCTCCTTTATGTAACTGATAGATTGTAATTCAGAGAATTTCAAACAACATATGCATGAAAGCATGTTTCAGTTGTTTTACACAGCATGATGTGATTATACGTATGTGATAATAGCATTGTATTCCACCACAAGAGTGTAAGCAGGTGATAGCTTAACTTTGGAAGCTATCTGTCAGCTATATCCCATAGTGAGGTTAGCTAAACAAATACAGCTTGTAAGTACAATTTGCACCACACATAATTAATGAGGTTTATCAGCATTCACTGTTTTGGAATCCCATTAATGAATGTCTGCATAGGTTCATGAACCTCAGTGCATTAACCAATAGCTCAGTGTATCTCTACAGTATTCACTGCAACTGCCCAATAGGTATCAATAAATGGGAATATCTGTAACATGTGCCAGATGCCCACCAATAGTCTGCCCTCATCCTATATGCACCATCTTTAAAATGCAATATCGATACATGTTTCATATATCTATATATATATATATATATATATATATATATATATATATATATGGGTCTTCTTCATATAACTGACATTTCATTTGACTGAATTTCATTTTACTGAGACCATAATACCGAATTTTCAAAATACTGAAAACTCATTTGACTGAATCTCATTATATTGAATTGTAAGCCATAGACATGATGTGGGTTTCCTTTCTCCTGTGACTTGCTTTTCATAAAAAGAATAACTGTAACTTATAGTGCTGCTTATCAGAATACCGATAGTCATGTAGAAAGTAGTGTTGTAGTGTTACAAGTATGGGTATGTCTGTTTATATTTTTATGAGAAGTATCTCAAGTAATATGGTGGATGTTTTGTGCATACCCAGCAGTAGTAGCAGCATGTAGACCACTATAAGGAAATTAAAAGGTATATGCCCTTTTTCCCACTGTAGTGCTGTCCTGGAGATAGTATATATAGTTAGGGGGTTTGGGGGGTGCAGTCCCCCACCTAGTTTGGTTTTATATCATCTGGTTTCTGTTAAGAGGGCACATAAGTAGTTTGTAAGTTCTGAAAAGAGTTATTCATTGACGGTGTAAGTGTGTGGTTTACAAGTTAATATTTTGAAATTTAGCACTGTAAGGTTTCAGTATTATGAGTGTCAATCAAGTGAGTTTTCAGTATTTTGAAAATTAGGTATTTTGAACTTGGTCAAATGAAAGTCAGTCAAATGAAATTTCAGTCATGTAAAGTAGACACACATATAAATACCTATCTATATATATATATATATATATATATATATATATATATATATATATATATATATATATATATATATCCTACCATTGCTACCATTGCTACTTGTGAACTGAGAGGGACCTCAGTTAACATTTTCAGAGGGTGTTTTTCTGCAAAGAAATACTACTTTAATGAGGATGTCAACTGAGAGGCAGCTTCAGTGAGTCAGTGAGTCTGGGTGCTGAACAGGACAGATGAGGAGACAGCTATCTATGCTGGATCTGAGTAGAGGATGCTAGCACCCCCCGGGAACTTAGTAATGATCAATATCTAAAACTGGATTGCAAAGAAGCACCGCAGATGTATTGGGATTTAACAGACTGGCATGCAGGTCCAAGAATCTTATGATGACCTATAGGTTCATATGTTTATGGGTGTTTACTAGGCTATGTGTTTACTAGGCTAATGATTACAAGACCCATGTTAAGCCTAACAGTTCTGGTACCCTTGATACGATGAACCATTTTCAGGTTGCTTGTGTCCATTGGAGACATAAGTGCCAAGCTAGGGATGAATTTCCTGTTCCCTAGCCAATTGTCCAGGTTTGACTTGAATTGAGTTAGATAGGACCTCTGATTGACATGGATGGGGAACCTGAATTAGAGACAGGGTATTCACTGAGATACATACCTGTGTCTCCAGCAGGTCCTATTTATAACACATACAAGGTGTAAGTCTTTAGAATGGGTAATGCTGGTGCACTTTGTTTTACCTTGTAGATCTCCCATAAGTGTTGTGCAGTAGTAGCTTCCAGCATTCTTTTAGTGAGGAACGTCTGTGGACATTCCAGTTGTTGGATATGGCTGGTTAGGTACATACCAAAGGGTGTATTGTACTCAATGATAGGTCTGATGAATGCCAAATACAGTGGAACAATGACTTCCATGGACTTAGATGCCATACATTTGTTGGTAAGTTGTGCAACATAGAATGATTTCCTCACTACTGCAGACATGTGATGGTCAAAGGCTAGATTACTATCTGTGTGTGTCCCCAAGTCCCTGACTACTGGGTTAGCTCTAAGGGATGTGTTGTCAGTATGATAGTTACCAGGGGTGGATGACTTCCGAAAGGGTACAATTATGCATTTCTTAGCATTTAGTTTTAGTCCATCGCTCTAGCACTAGTTGTTTGTCTGTGTCATCCCTTCCTGGGAGAACATTTGTGTCAATCTGAGATTCAATGACAGCTCCTAATTTGGAATCATCTGCAAATTTAGTCAATCAGAGACCATTGGCATTAGTCTTGACTTCAGATAAGCAAATGCCAAAAAAGAGTCATCCAAGGACTGATCCCTGAGGGACACCACTTGTGACTGGCCTCTTTTATAGGTAGACTCCCCATTTTTAACTTCCTGGGTCCTGTCTGTGAGCCAGTTGGCTATCCACTGGGTGTCATATGGGTTTGTACCTAAGTCTTGAATTTGTCAGCAATGCCCAAGAGGGGATTATGTCAAATGCCTTTGCCAGGTCAAGGTAGGCAATGTGAACCATTTTACCCACATCCATTGCTTTGGTGACCTTAAAGTCCACCAGGCTGAGTAGGCATGACTTGCCCTTGATGAGACCAAACTGGGTTGGGTCCAGTGTCTGGAGGTTTACTATATCATTATTTAACATTTCCATGATAATTCTATCCATGGCTTTGCATGTAAAACTAGTGAGACTTATGGGTTTGTAGTTTCCAGGGTCTGTAGATGGCCCACATTTGCACAGAGGTATGACTGTTGCTGTTCTCCATTCATGAGACATGAAGCCTGTTTGAAGGCTACAGTTAAATAGTAATTCCAGAAGGCCTGATCAGCCATGTTTTATGCTACTGAGAAGGCATCCTGGGATATTGTCTGCACCCATTGATGCAGTGTTCTTGGCCTTAGAGAGAGCATTAAGTACATGTTCCATAATGATAGCAGGGAGAGTTATATTTGATGGCATTTCTTGAGGAAAGGTTGAGGGGGAGAGAAGGGTAAAGTTAGAGCTGTAATTTGTTGGTCAGTAGGTTTGCTATATCTTCTGTGTCAGTGTAGTTGGCACCATTTACAATGAGCTCTGCACACAGTTGTGTATTGCCTTTGAGGCTGAGGTTGCGGACATAGCTAAAGAATGCTTTGTGATTGTCCTTGGCCTGGGAGGCCAAATTTACCTCGCATTTGACTTTGGTAGACCTCATTTCTCCTCTGAGTTGTTTGTTTAGTTTGATGTCAGTGCTTTTATCCTGCTGGGTGCTGCACCTCCTAATTTTTGCCCTGATTTTCTTCCTCCTGTTATACAGCCTATTGAGGTTGTGATTCCACCAGCGTGGCTTGTTTTTTGAGTTAGTTCCTTACCTCTTCCTGGTGGGTACAGCTGCCTCTATGCAGCTACTAATATGCTTGTATATGGTTTATGTGACTAGTTCTGCATAGGTAGCAGTGTTCTCAGGGTTTATGGGGGCTTCAAATTTTGAATTGTTATCACTTAATAGCAGAAAGTTAGCCTTAGAGTAGTTCCTGAACATTCCAGGGTTAGCTGGATTAGATGGATGTAGATGATCTCCACAGGAGGGTCACAGAGGCCTGACCCCAGCCAGCATTGCCTACAGTAAGTTATATACTCTACATTATAACATCCACATTATTATATATGTCTGTAGAAATTGTCAAGCGTATTCCATGGGCATCTGTATTAATAATAATAATTTACATGGAGTAAATTTTCTTCTACTTATTAAAGTTAACAGTTGCATGTTGATGCATTCTGAGGTTATCCGCAACTACACCAGGCCAGTGGAAATATAACTGTAAATGAATACAGACTTCAAACTTACTATTGCTATTCCATAATACCAGCTATTAAAACATCCGCTTAGCTGTTATGTCTCTTATCACAACTGATTACGCAAAATAGCAAAATAAATGCTATTTGCTTATGTGTGGGTTCAATTCCCAGTATAGCTTAATTTTTAAACAGTATAAGTAATTCATTTCACAACACATATGGGAGATCTTTACTTGTTTGGTTACTTCTATAGTACAGATTTTTACACAACTAGCATGGCTGTGGTGTACAGATGTCTATAATGCTTTGGTCGTGGACAGCTACTCATTTCTCCATTATCCACATAGCTTCTAGAACATCTTATAGGTATACTTCTATATGTGTGAATGCTGGTAATACATGCATTAGTAAACCCTACACTTTAAAATTCACAATAGTCTTTTAGAATCTATGTCTGCTGTTATCAGTTTAAAGAATATAAGACCAATGCAGGTTATCATGGCTAAAATATGCATGAGTCTTATTAAGACAATGCAAGTATTAGACGTGTGTATCTGTAAGCTTTATACTGTCTTAGGGCTGTAGAATTAGCACAGTATGTGAAGACTTCCCTCATATGTGATTTACATGTGTAGGTTTTGCTCTTATGGTTGAGCACTAATTCATTTCATGGCTATTTATTTTTTTAAAATCTACACAATGCTTTTTTTGCAAACTATGAAAGTTAAACTCATTGTGTTGACACATGATAGTTTTATACTGCTGGTAAATGCATATTCCATTATTATTACATAGACTTTGACAACATTAAAGAAGGTGATGTCCATTAGCTCAAATGGTTTAGCAACAGGACAGCACAACTATTATTTGCTTATGTAGCCTGTTTTGGAGGATATCTTGACAATTATGCATTTACTACTGCACAACACATATGGGAGATCTACAATTGTTTGTTAAGTTATACATTAGAGATTTTGCAAATCAAGCATGGCTTTGGTGCATTGAGGCTTATAGCACTTATGCTGCAGATGTCCATTATCAGCAAACCCTTTAGAAACATCATACAGTATACTTTGGTTAATAATGCTGCATGTGTGAATGCTGGGTAATGCATACATATGCTACCTCTACAGTTTAAAATTCAGAAGTCTGTTATAATCTAAGATTTCTTTTCATTGACTGCAAGGCTACCTACTTTACATGTGTAGGGTTGAATCCCAGCAGTTGAACAGTAATTTCTTTAATGGCTATTTATGTGTTTCAAGTGCAGGCAAATGTTTTCTTGCAAACTGCGACAGCTGGAAATCTGGTGGGCTATAGCAGAGGGATGTGATGACATGCAGTGACAACTGTATCATTTTATTCACCAAATCCTAACACAGACATTACATCTGTCATTGGCCAGATTAAATATTATTACTCAGGCATACCTGACTTGCAGGAAATTTTAAATAAATGGCATTACTTTTGTTCAACTACATTAATCATTTTATGTTTGGATGTCACCAGCTCATGTTGTAGAATTCATTTTGGATATATTATGTACAATGTGGTGTTTATAGCATCCTGTGTAGGACACATGGAAACAACTGTAATCTTCTTTTACTTGTCATGTACTACACATACAGCTTCACGTTTGGCTAATACATGTATGTACATGTTCAGATAAAATGACAAACGCATGTACATCTACTCATAGGTATATGTACTGATCTCTCTCTCTCTGTATATATAAATATATATGTGTGAGTGTGTGTGTGTGTGTGAGTGTGTGTGTGTGTGTGTGTGTGTGTGTGTGTGTGTGTGTGTGTGTGTGTGTGTGTGTGTGTGTGTGTGTGTGTGTGTGTGTGTGTGTGAAGCTCTCTGTTTCTCTCTTTCTTTATATATATATATATATATATATATATATATATATATAGGTTTACCTTCATAAGTCTGACAGCCAGATGCTTGAAACTGCTACTGCGAACTGCAAACTACAAATTCTCAAAACCGCGAAAACCGAAGCTCCAAATAACAAAATCCCACCCCCTTTTTGACCCATGGTAGCACTTGTTTCAGCTGTGGAGTGATTTCCGATTTTTTTTCAAAGTTTAGGGAAGTTGGTGAGACAAAATTTATGGAAACCATTTGCGTATCTGCACATTCGAAGGATGTGCTTTCAACCATATGAAGGTAAACTATGTATATATATATATATATATATATATATATATATATATATATATATATATATATATATATACACACACACACACACACACACATATGTATATATATATATATATATATATATATTGATATATAAATGTATGTATATGCCTATCTACACATATGCATGTATCAAAAGGTATACATGAATATGTACATACACAAGATTTCAATGTTGCGGCATCAGTCATCATATACATGTGTGTGCACTTTATTGATATTGACATAACACTACAATAATTTCAGCATATAATAACTGTGTACATTGGTAAATCTTTCTCCAGATTGATAGGTACATCTGTACACTTAATGTGTGCAATGTTTCCCTGCAGATTCATAGCTGTAAGTTGTTTGACTACCAACATTTCATTCAATTACAGCAAGGCTCACTTAACTAGGTAAGTAGGGTTCTGATTTGTATTATGAACATTGATGACACTTGCAGGTCTGAGGCTAGGTTATTCCTCTTTGCCTACAGTAATGTGTGCAAGTACTGCAAGTGAAATATCATGACTGGATATGCAAAATGTGATATTTTATTGTATATGGCAATGCTTGCTAATATGTACTAATAACTACTTTTTCACTGCGCTGTACATAGCAGTAATTATCTACTGAGCTTAAGCAATCATTCCATTGGTGGAACACTATACATCACCATTTTCTGTTTGTAGCTGTTGAAGATCACACCAGGAATACATACCTGCACAGAGCATATGCACAGACCTGAGGAGCAGTGGAGGGAGAGAGGTATGTGGTATAGCTTTTCACATTTATGTATCTAGAAATACTACTGACATCCTTAAATATTCAGGTTTAGATATGTAGTCCTGTGACATTCAGGTTCTAAGGTTATTTCAGACTTCCCATAATGCATCTGTGAGGTATGTCTAATATGTGGGATTTATTGTGAATAACATTAGTGTTTATATAATTTTCAGTGGAATATAGTTTTATATGTTATCAGCAGGTGTTTGTTATTACACTGAGCATATGTGCTGCTTGTTGACAAACCCAAATTACAGATATCTGTACACCTAGCATATTGGCTCTAACCTGTATGTTTTGCATATGTGCTGCCTGCACAGTAGGTAGTTGCAAACTTCTCTGTATGGCACTGGGTCTCAAACAAATTTGCATAGGTTCATAGGTAGGTACTAGGCTAGCTGCCCGAGGGCATTTATAAGCCTAGCCAGAGTGTGTCAGCTTTCACCGCGCCATTGATTAATTAACTGAGCCTCTGTCAAGAAGAGCCAATGAAGTGATCCCAGGGGTGTATTTTCTGTTACCCATCTACTCGTCAAGGTTTCCTCTTGAAGAGTGTTAGTGAAGGGCTCTGCCTAATGTAGTTAGGAATTTTGTTCCAAAGCATGAGGAGTCTCCGTGACATGAATCTATCCCTCCAGCATGTTCTATTTATTGTTGTGGTGAGGTTTAGCTCACTAGAGTGAATGGCTCGCAGTGACTTGGATTTCTTTAGGTGGAGCATGTCCATCAATTCTGAGTTGGACATGGCTTTGTAAGTCAGGCAGAGATCACCTCTGAGTAAGTGATATGCCACTGAGTACAGCCAGAGTTTTTCCAGTCAGGCTGCATAGGACATATGTTTGAAGACAGTAATCCTCTTGATGAGGTACTTTTGTGGTCTTTCCAGCTGTTGGAAGTGTCTTGTGAGGTACATCCCAAATGGGGCATTGTACACTATGATGGGCCTGATGAGTTAAGAGTAGAGGGGCACTATAACCTCTTTATTTCTAGATGCAAACCCTTTAGTAATTAGATGGGTTACATAGAAGGATTTCCTAACTACTTTGGCAATATGATTGTCAAAGGACAGATTACTATCTAACTGGGTCCCCAGATCTCTTATTACCTCTTCTGTATTAAGGGGGTTACCACCTATGTGGTAATTCATGGGTGTTTTGTTTTTCACAAATGGGATGACTATGCATTTTTTGGCATTTAGCTTGAGACCATGACTTTGACACCAGGTGTCCATCTCAGTAAGGCTCTTTTGGAGAATGTCCTTGTCAGCCGGAGAGTCAATTATGGCTCCCAGTTTCCAGTCATCTGCAAACTTGGTTAGCCATAGCCCTCCTGTGTTTGCATGTACTTCTGAGAAGTATATGCCGAACAGTAGTGGTCCCAGGACCAAGCCTTGTGGGACACCACTTGTGACTGGTTTAGAGTCAGACCTGGAGCCCGCTATTCTTACCGTGTGAGTTCTGTCTGTACGCCAGTTGGCAACCCATCTCGTGTCTTAGGGGTTTATGTTCAGGCTGGTGAGTTTTTCAACAATTCGTGAGTGGGGAATGGTGTCAAAAGCCTTGGCGAGGTCAAGGTAGGCTGTGTGAACCACCTTCCCCTCATCTATGGCCTTGGTGACTGTCTCGAAGAAGTCAACCAAGTTTAGTAGGCATCATCTGCCCTTAACAAAGCCAAATTGGGTTGGGTCAAGTGATTGGAGGTTCCCAATGTCTTTGTTAATGAGTTCCATGATGAAGCGCTCCATAGCCTTGCAGACCAGGCTAGTCAGGTGTATGGGGCAATATTTACCAGGGTCAGCTGTGGCCCTTCCTTTGTGGAGCGGAATAACCAGTGCTGTGTGCCATTCTATGGGTATGTAACCTGTGGAGAGGCTGAGGTTGAACAGTGTGTTTAGGTGGGAGGTTAGTTTGTTCTGTAGTTCATGCAAGACACAGCCTGGGACATCATCTGGCCCCATTGAAGCTGTGCTTTTGGCTTTTGAAAGGGCTGTTTTTACCTGTGCAGCTGTGATTTCCGGGGGACTACACTTTTCCGGTATTGTTGTGGGCCCTTTTGGGGGTGAGAGGGGGTGATGTTTGCACTGAATCTATCTGCCAGGATGTTGGCAATATCAGTAGGTTCAGTATATTTTGTGCTATTTTGTACTAGCTCAGAGCATATCTGTGAGTTGCCACTTAGATTCTTGACATAGCTAAAGAAGGCTTTGTGGTTATCTTTCAAATCCTTGGCTATTTTTTCTTTCAAAGTTAGCCTTGGATGATTTTATGAGGGACCTTAGTTTCTTACTGATACTGATCAGGGATGTCTTTCCTTCTTGGGATTTGCCTTTTTTCTGAACTAGTTTCTTCCTTCTATTGTATAGCCTGTTTATGGCAGGGGTCCACCAGACTGGTTTCCTTCTCTTAGGGGAGTGAGTCTTGGTTTTGCTAGGGATGGCACGATCCATGCATCCTTGTAGGTGCTCATAGAGTGCATTTGTAAAGGTTCCTGCATCTTGGACACTGTTATCATTTAGCATGGGGGCTGTGAAACTTACCACCTCTGTCTTAAGTAAGGTAAAGTTTGCTATAGAAATGTTTTTCACTGTGGTTTCCTTGGTTGGGGGTGGTGGTGTGGTGTGGACATACAGAGTGATTAGTTTATGGTCTGATTTAACCAGTAATGGGTTGACCTCCAGTGCGGAACACCTGTCGCCCATGTTGGTGATGACTAGGTCCAATATTTTTTCACCTCTGGTAGGGGAGTTTGCAAGCTGATCCAGGGCATTTGAGTTGATAAACTCCAGGAAGCGCTGGACCTGGGAATTTGTACTTGAGTAGTTTTCCCAGTTAACGGTAGGGTAATTGAAATCACCCAGTATCATGGTGTTCGGTAGTACCTTCATGTTTTCCAGTGTCTCCAGAAAGTCAGAGTGGTGGTCCTGGGTCATGGAGGGTGATCTGTAGCAGGCCACAATTTGCATTGCAGATTTGCCTGATGTTAGTTGCACATGGATGATCTCAGAGGTATCATGCTGTGCCACTAAACTGGAGGTGTAGGTATCCTTGATGAATATGGATACGCCCCCTCCTTTTGTGTTTCGGTCCATGTTCTGTGGTCGAAATGTGTGGTATGAGTTGTAGCCCAGTAGTGCTGGGGTGCTCTATGGAGCCTTGAACCAAGTTTCAGTTACTGCACAGATGTCAACATTCTCCATACTGAGGAGTTCTTTGAGCATGTGCATTTTGAGATTTCAACTCCTGGCATTGAGTAGCATAACCCTCATTTTTTTTGTTCTGTTTACGGAGATGGGTTTGACTTTTGAGCCTTGCCTAAAAAAAGCACTATGGGGCAGCAAGAGCCTTGGCCAGTACTCGAAAGCCTAGGGGTGACAGGTGCAAGCTGTCTCTTGTGAAGCAACAAGGCTTGTCGAGCATGTTGTCCCAGGCTGACAGAACTGGATCCCCTTTGAACGACACCAGAAGCTTAGCCAATTGTTGAAATTGATAATTTTTTCTTTACACTGCGGTATAATTCTTGGTGAGGGCAGGATGCTACTCAGGGTCAGGGTCATACCTGTCTGGGCTACATGATCAGAGAGCTCATCCATGCCTCTTTTCATGTAGTCCAGGGAAGTACATCTCAGGTCATTCACACCAACATGAACAATTACAGAGTCATATTTGTACTTGTTCTGGAGTGACCTGAGTGCTTGTGTTATGTGGCGGATTCTGGATCCCAACAGGGAGCTAACAGTAAACTTCTCCTTGTCCAGCCTAGTGAGTGGGACATCAGTGTGCCTGACTATAGAGTCGCCTATTACTAGTGTGTTAGGTATGTTATTTCCCCTTAAGGGCTGTGATTGTGTGGCACACTGATTTTGTGTTTTATGTGTTGTCTAGTTTGTGATGGGAGGTGCAGGTTTTTTGGGTGTCTGCTTTGTAGGTCTCTGATGCTTTTGCAGGTTTTTATTTAGAGCCTCCAAGTATGATTTAATGTATTTATGTGTATTTTTTGCCAGTGCTGGTTTAGTATGTCTATGTGAGGCTGAAGGCATGGAGCATGTGTTAACCTTCTCCTCATGACTGCCTGTTCCAGTCTTGGGTGGAGAGAGCTTAGCCTCCAATTTAGCTATATAATTGCATCTCTCGCATATGTTAATATTTTTGTGGTAGGAGGAGAGGGTTGTCTGTGTACATGAGGCAGTTGTAACATTGCCTCAGGATACAAAGGTTCACCGGCTGGACTGGGGAATATACCTGAAATTGCCCTTTGGTCAAGCCTGAATAGTAGGGTGAGCTGCTTAGTCGCTTGATTGGTGAGAGGTGAATAATGAGCCTTGCCCTGCTGAGCAATCTAGTGTCGGGGTATATTAGTAATTGCTATTAGGTCTGAGCAAGTGCTGAACTGTAGGATGTTTTTTACGTGCTTAGGTTGATAGTTAGACTACTTTCAAGGGGAAAACTGAAGAGGAGACTTGGTGGAGTTGGGAATAATTTAGCCTTAGATAACCGACGCTGCCCAGACATGCAAAACCGTGCAAATGCGGTTTTTACAGCAGGGAAATGAAAGAGATAGAAAATTAGCCCAAAATGGCCTATAAACTACTAACTTCTGGGCTGGAACCACTCCTCCAGGGACAGATGGCTACTCAAAGCTCCCTCTCTCACAGGTGAACAGAGTAACCTCCTTCAATCCAAGTAAGGTATGGGCAACTCAGAAAGTTGTAACACAGCCCTGAATTCAGCACTAGCCTGAAAACTGAACTATACTAACTTAGAAAGGTGGGAAGCAAGGATATATTTTTTTAAAGATAAGGCAAAAACAGTAAAAAATACACTTAAAACAACTTTAAATGACTACAAACGGTAAAAAATATACTTAGCTTTAGATGACTACAAGCAATCAGAAAAGGCTTTTAAACAAATTACCCAATTAACCAGTAAAAAAATTTCAAAACTGAGCCCTGTTCCTGTAGTCTTCAATCAGACAAGTTCTAACTGCACACTCCTGCCACTGGGGTGCAGGGGAACCTTCTCCAAAAAAGAAGGCCTGGATTAGTGCTCAAGTTATACAAACAAAGCTAGATTCAGCAGGCCTGAATCTAGTTTATGTGACAGCAAACAAGGCACACCAATTTCCGTAAGAAACAGTTCAAATATAAAGGCACTATTAGCCTCTAATCAGAAATTCCCAGCTCAGAAGGGCAGAGTCCAGCCTCTGCTCCCACAAGAGTGCAGACCACAAACCTTCTTAATGTAAAATGACTGGCCTGAAGCCCAAGTACTTAAACCAGAACTAATACACTTTTAGAATAACAGACACTGAGTCTACAATCAGCAGTTCCCGACTTATAAGGATGTAAGATACCTGTCCTGCCACAACAGGGCAGACCACAAACCTTAATGTAAAATGACTGGTCTGAAGCCCAAGTGCTTAAACCAAAAGGCTTAGAATGACAGCTAATCAGGTTTCTACCAAGCAGTAATAAATAAAATAGAATACTTTTAAGAAGGTCTGGATTAGTGCTCAAGTTATACAAACAAAGCTAGATTCAGCAGGCCTGGATCTAGTCTATGCTACAGCAAAAAAGGTGCACCAATTTCAGTAAGAAACAGTTCAAATATGCAGGCACTATAAGCCTTTAACCAGAAATTCCCAGCTCAGAAGGGCAGAGTCCAGCCTCTCCTCCCACAAGAGTGCAGACCACAAACATTCTTAATGTAAAATAACTGTCCTGAAGCCCAAGTGCTTAAACCAGAACTAATACACTTTTAGAATAACAGACACTGAGCCTTCAATCAGCAGTTCCCACCTTAGAAGGATGTAAAC
The DNA here is from genome assembly GCF_019279795.1 of Protopterus annectens. Taxonomy (NCBI): domain Eukaryota; kingdom Metazoa; phylum Chordata; order Ceratodontiformes; family Protopteridae; genus Protopterus; species Protopterus annectens. Next base: position 775,034,862 of record NC_056736.1, on the reverse strand, counting down.
TACCTGTCCTGCCACAACAGTGCAGACCACAAACCTTTTTAATGTAAAACAACTAGTCTGAAGCCCAAGTGCTTAAATCAAAAGGCTTACAATGATAGTTACACCAAGCAGTAATAAATACAATTGAGTACTTTTAAGATGGCGCAAAAGCAAAATAAAGTAATAAAGTAGGAAGAAACACAAATACAGTAAATGCAGATGAATAAAGTGCAATTTTTGTTTTGAGTGAACAAATGAGATGGGCCCAGGAGGAGTATCCAAATGCAAATTTACAAGAGGGGTGGGCAGTTTCAAAGCCACCAAGATTAATACCAAAACAAAAGCAAGGCGGGTGGGTGGGGAACTAACTGAAAAAACAGAGCCACAACTTCCAGCTAGATAGTATTCAATGCAACACAAATAAATCAATTTAAATGCTGTATTATTTGAAAAAAGTGCAGCTAAAGATTTACTTAAATCATAGTCTGGTAATTCTATAATTGAATGGGTGTCTGCTAATCACCAGTGTTATGGCTATCCTCAGACTTGAATTGGCATGTATTGTTCGCGTTCCACTTGTAATGCTATATAAATGCACTTTAATGGCTTATTAAACATAACATTGCACACCATTTCCTACTATTGGGGTGCTACAAGCCAGTTCTAATTTTATTGTCTGTCTGAAGTGTTTCTTAGTATATTCATGCTCATTATATTGTTTTAACTGTGTAAGTGCATATGTAAGCATAAAACAAATATAGGCAGTGACAATTATAGATTTGTTGTTGGACAGTTATGTATGTGTGTTTTAAAACAAATATAGGCAGTAACAGTTATAGATTTGTTGTTGGACATTTATGTATGTGTATCTTAAAACAAATATAGGCAGTAACAGTTATAGATTTGTTGATGGACAGTTATGTATGTGTGTCTTAAAACAAATATAGGCAGTAACAGTTATAGATTTGTTGTTGGACATTTATGTATGTGTATCTTAAAACAAATATAGGCAGTAACAGTTATAGATTTGTTGATGGACAGTTATGTATGTGTGTCTTAAAACAAATATAGGCAGTAACAGTTATAGGTTTGTTGCTGGACAGTTATGCATGTGTGTCTTGTACATAACTTTTATATATTACATGCTGCTGTTGTACTCTTGTTTAGTTTCTCATCAGCTTTCAACTTCCATTCCAATTATATACTTTTATGTCACCTATTAACCATGCGGCATTGCTCATCTCATCTCATTTGCATATACATTTTACGTTTACCATGGATTGTTAAGCTTATATTTTTACATACATATTTTAACCATGGTAGGTGAACACATTAACTTCACTTAATGACGAGCTGTAGTGGACATTTTAAATCATATATTAATGCTGCAAGATAAATTTATGAGGCAAATGCTGAGTAAAGAATAGAGGCTGCAGTACTACAGAGTAGCAGTCAGAGTTTATGACTTACCAACATTTTAAAGATCTATTATTATTATTTGCTTGTACTGCACTAAGTCTTTGGGAATTGAGTCCTATGTCAGTGCTGCATATTAGAATAGTATAACATGCCTGCTTTACAAATTAATGATATATACCTCTATGTGCTGTGTGCATGTGTTTTGCATTCATTCTGAAGGCTGATAGATCAATAAATGTACAAGTAATAACAGAAGTATGTCTGATAGCCTGATTGCTGCATGCCATGTAATGTTTCAGTGTCCAGTATCACTTAATAAGAGCATATGATGTGGACATTGACCCATTCCTGGTGTTCTATTTATATCATCAGTATATGACTATTATGACATTTAGAATGTTGCATAATAATGATATTACACTTGTTGTTATTATACCGTTGTGTCTTTTGTTATACAACATATAAATAAACCTGTTGGGCCAGATCTGGTGACCATAACATTGTCACAACAAATGCCCCATAATGTGATGTAAATTGGGCAAACATTAAGCATGTCTTGCTTCATACAATTTGACCTTGTTAATTGGATATCACATAATTTTGCAATAGAGATGACTTGCCATGTGTATTACATCCACATACATGTGAGAGTGACTTCCTTTCAAAGACTATACTTCAGTAACATTTACTGTGAATTGTATAATCTCTAGTTTGTTACACTAAATGACTAGTATCATATTGTGTAACCTGTCATACCAACACATTGTACAGGGTCACACCATTTGTATGATATTTGCCTTTATACATACATAATGAAATGTATTTTAACAGGTATATGCTACATATGGACAAGGGTGCTGGTCCTTCAATTTGTACATGTGTGTGTGCATGTGTGCATGTGTGTGTGTGTGTGTGTGTGTGTGTGTGTGTGTGTGTGTGTGTGTGTGTACTCCTGTGCATGCAGTGAAGCATAATATGTTTATGTCTGATACACTTTGGCCCTGTACGTGATAGATATTGCAGTTAGCATAATGCAAGCGGACACAATTATTTTGCTTTTGTTGCATTTATCTATACTTATGTTGGTTGACAGCAACTCACACATTGAGGTTAGTCAAGTGTGTTTATTTGTACAAGTTATACTTGTATAGGTAATGCATATTTGTGTATTGATAGTTAGTGTCGTATGTCTGTTCAATAACATGACATATCCTTGATTTTGTAACTTAAGTAACATTTTTGGGTAATGCTGTCCCACTGTCACAATCATCTTGTATGTGCCAAGTACTAGCAATTATTGTGCCATGTTGCTGTGCCAGCTTGGGGCACATATTCCAAGATCTCCATGATGTCTCTCTGCATATATTCTAGGGCGGTAAGTTTCAGGTCATTTACACTTATAAAGACTATGACTGACTCATACTTGTACTTGTGGTCCAATGACCTGAGTGTGTGCATAATGTGGCAGATAGTGACCCCTGATAAGCAATTGCCCAAGACATTCTCCCTACTCGTCCTGGTGAGATGAATATTGGTGTATCTCACAATGGAGTCTCCAATGACCAGAATGTTGGATTGTGTGATGGCTTCCCTTATGGGATTAGAAGTAGAGGCTCCATGAGATGTGACTGTATATGTTGGTGCGGGTGCTGTTTGGAAAGAGTTCATTTGGGGCTGTTGAGGGTATTTGTTGTTATGTATACTTCATCTAGGGAATTTTTGTGATTTAGGAAAGTTACAATTATATGCCTCAGCATATTGAGGTCTATTTCACTGCTTTGTACTGTGTGTGATGGGTGCAGCAGGTGTACTATGGACAACTCGAGTCATATTAGGTGTGCTTTTATATGAGAGCTTTTCCTCCTGTAACATTGTGTAAATGGCTTACTATCATATTTATAATCACTACAGTGTCAAATTGCTAAACATGATCAGAAGGTCACAAAATGAGAATGCCGAGGACCACTTGTTTGAACACCCGGACTTGCTAACCTATCTGTACCAGTATTAACCCTTGTTTCTGTGTCTGCACAGGTCAGGAGATTTGATGTTCAACATTGTTCAAACAAATAGTCCTTGGCATTTTCAGCTTGTGACATCATGTTCATGTTATTTAGCAATTTGACATTGTAGCCATCACTAAAATGATAGTAAACCATGAAAATTCATCTCTCACATACCTTATTAGTTTGTTTGAGAATGAGCTGTCTGTCAGTAAACATGAGGCAATTTCAACACTGCTCAGGATGCCCATATCCACCAAGCTGGTAACAAAGATAGTGGGAAAGTTCAAATCCATAGCAAGAAGCCCTTTTTATTGATTAGACAGTTGAAGTGAGAATATAAAGTAATGCCAGGAGTATCTGGTTTGTAACTCTGGGGCAGTATTTGGCACTGCAAACTAGTTGCCCTGTGTGCAACTAGGTATTGGTGAAATTTCAAGAGTGCTTTTACAGGAAACATGTCAACTCAAGGTACCTGAATCCACACAGGTCACTGCCAATACTTAAGGGGAAACTACTGAAGTAGACCATTATGATTTATGGTTAAATATTTAGACAGGTATTCTGAAGTTAGATTAGACAGCAGCTGGTCAAGCAGTACTTACTGAAAAGAAAGAATTAGCTTATCAAGAATGATGAAAAAAGGGGAGTCACCAGATTGGCTACTGCCTGACTACTACTAGTGCTGGTTTCACTACAGCTTCACACTGCTGGAATACAATGCCCTTTTGTTTCTTCTCCTCACAGAAGTAAAACAGTAGCACCAATCCCAAGATGAGAAGCAGAACAAAGGCTCTTTGATTCTCAATAGTTTTGGTCCAGATGATGCAGAGGACAATAGACTTGTTGTAGCCTTTTTCTGGTAGATGCCTTGAATAGCAACCAAACCAATCAGAGAGGTTCCACACAAATGCTAACTGCCCAATCAGAGACAATCAGGAATCAATGCTGTATGTTCCTTCTTTCGCCAGCAGCAAACTATAAGCACAAATTCCAAGCTGGCACCTATGAAACAGTTACCAGGCTTTCCAGTGATCAGCATTCCCCAGGAAATAATGTCCCTGTGCTCCTTCTGTCACTAGGAGAAAACAGAAGCACTAATCCCAAGATGAATACTGAGAGGCAGAATGAGTGCTGTTAGACTAGATGTTGCAGATATTAAAGGTAAAATGGAAAAAAAACTGGGTTAATATCCAAAGATCTGCAGTGTAGAGTAAGTGGTTATAAATGAAACAGCAGGTAAATCAAGCTTTAGCAATCTAAATGGAGAGACTCTAATTTTAAAAGAGCAAGACAGATTGGAAGGGGGTGGGCACTTGGTATAAAAACACAACAGCACCTTACCATGGCGGGATGGTGTGGAAATTTTTAATTTCTCTGTGACTCACATGGGGCACTGCTGTGGTCTCTTTCACATTTTAAATATGTAATTATAAGCAGGATACAATTAAAATACAGTGCAAAGAAAACACACCACAATATACAAAACAGAAGAAGGCATTGAGGCAATATAAATTATAAGAAAGCAGAAACAAACTAACCTTTCCTTCATAGCAAATTATGGCAGAGTCCGAGTGAGGTTTACCAGATAAGCCTTAAATGTTTTATTTTACCCTTAAATACAAGGTTTAGTTCTTAGCTCCACCCTCAGTTCACAGGTAATTAACCCTAAATGACCTATTCTAATTTCTGTGTGACTCACAAAGACACAGTTCTGGTCTATTTCCTAGTTTAAATATGTAATTGAAAGCAGATTATAATTACAAAGACATGCATTTGGGTGTTTCTCCCCAGGCCTTCACTGAAAATTGGATTGCTCCAAGTTGGACTTTCCTGGTAAACAAATGTTAACTAAATAAATAAATAATAAATAAATAAAATAGGTAAAACTCAGTGCAAAGAAAAATCACCACAATATACAAACTACAAGAAGGCAATGTAGCAATGCAAATTCCAAGAAAGCAAAAACAAACTAACGTTTCCCTCACAGCAGTCTATGGCAGAGAATGAGTGAGCTTTTCTATTAAAGACTTGAAATGTCTTATTTTACCTGTTAAATATATAAAGTTTAGCTCATCTCTCCACCCTCATTTCACAGATAATTAACCTTAATTGACCTGTTATAATTTCTGTGTGGCTCACAGGAGGCAGCAGTCTTGTCCCTTTCCTAGTTTAAATATGTAATTGAAAGTACAATACAATTAGAACACAGTATAAAGAAAACACACCGCAATAAACAAAATAGAATGCAATGAAGCAATATAAATTACAAAAAAGCAAAAGCAAACTGACCTTTCACTCACAGCAACTATGGCAGAGTCTATCCCTGGGATTCAGCAAGCCCTGCACTGATGCAGGAATAGTACAAGAGCTGCTGCACGCAATATGGCTGACTAGCAATCCAGGAACGAGCTCCCGGGACGTGTCTGAGCACTCCTACACTACTCCTGCATGGACACCACTGCTATATGCTAATTACCCCATTTGTTGGTGAAAATAATGCAAATGAGATGAATTAGTGATCTAGGAAGCAGGCAAGCGTCTGTGCAGGAATAGTGCAACCTGCAGAAATGTATTCGGTTACTAACCAAATACATTTCTGCAAATTACAAAACTGAGGCATGACAGCTCCAAAGAAAGCATGAATTCAATGTAGTAGGCATGCCAATGGCCAAATATATGGCCATTGGCATGAGAAATAGTTGCAAAATTATAAAAAATAACTTTTATTTTTTTGGCCGATTTCAGACGTTTAAGCGTAGGGCAGCAGCGAGCAAACGGGATCTGCCCAAAAATAAGAAAAAAAGTTGGAAATAAGCTTTTAAACCCAAATCAGCATTTTGCCATGATAGTCAATGGCATGCAAGACAGCAATACCAGAGAATAATTTTTGCTAAGGGAGAAGGCTCAGTGTGAGTGTGGTAACTATGAATTAGCATTGTGTTTTATGCAAATGCGGGGACTGATAGCGAATCACAGAATTCTTCTCAGTGTTAGCTTGCACCCAACCATGTAGGTGCAACAACACCATGGTATAAGTATAAGAGGTAGATGACCTCATAAGGGGGAGTGTCATGCATGCTGTAAGCTTATTGGAGCTCTGGGGCCCATGTTTTCCCTTAGTTAAGCACAGCTAAGGAAGGGGGTGTGTCTGAGGCTGCCTAGCAGTGTTTACATTGCCTAAACGGGTGTGCACGCCGCACACCGGGTTTTAAACAAACAAAAATAAAACAGGAAATAACAGCTCTGTTCACATCTGAGCACTGGGTATGCGTGCCGTACCTTGGGGCTTAAACAGGAAGGCAATGGGAAGGGAAAACAGCAGTAGGAAGGCAATCAAGGAGAACTAGCATAGCTGGCAGGTGAAATGTATCAGAATCAGCCAATTACACAGGCAGCAGCCCAGTCCAGCACACTACTATAAAGTATGCAAACACCTTTCACTCTGTTTTTTCCCACAAACTCTACACCACCGGTGTACACAGATGGGGAAATTTTACCTGACAAAACTAACAAAATGTTAGGGGCTGCTGTCACTCTCATTCATCAATATGTGGAAGTGGCTGAGGGTGGTGAGGATGTGAATGCTGATGACCAACCCACAGTGAGGAGAACGAGAAGAGTGTACAGACCCAGGTTAACCTACCAGTGGCTACATGATCTGGAGATAGTGGAGCACTCTAGGGTGGACAGGAACATTCTACAGCAAATTGTTGAGCTGTGCCAGCCTTGGCTCACACACAGAACCAACAGAGGGGAGCCCATCCCAGTGGATACCAAGGTATGTGTAGGCTTAGGAATACTAGCCACAGGTACCTTCCAAAGGCCAACTGGGGATATCATGGGGATCTCACAGGCATCAGCATCCAGGGTACTCCACCAGTTCCTGGATGCCATGTCAGCACATGCCGGTGAGCACGTATATTTGCTCAACACTCGTGAGGCATTGACCAGCAATATGCATCTCTTCCACCAAATAGCAGAATACCCTGATGTAGTGGGTGCTATAGACTGTATGCACATACACATCAAAGCACCACCCGGTGAGAGGGGTAGGGTCTACATAAACCACAAGGGCTCCCCCTCCATCAACTGCCAGGTCATGTGCGATGCCCAGGACATTATCTTTAATGTGTGTGCTGGCAGCCCTGGAAGCTATCATGACTCCCACATGTGGCATATGACACAGCTGTACCGGACATTTGCCAGTGGGGACATCCCATATGGCCACCCAGTGGGGGATGCTGGTTACGCACTGGAGCCGTGGCTGATGGCACCCATCAGAAATGCACAGACACCCAAACAAGAACTCCATAATGAGGCACATGCACAAACCAGACTCATAATAGAGCGTGTGTTTGGGATGCTCAAGTCACGGTTCCACTGCCTGGACATATCCGGTGGAGCCTTGCAGTACTCTCCAGCTACATGTACACAATTATTCATAGTATGTGCCATGCTACACAATATGATCCTGTGGAAACAGCTACAGCAGGAACAGCACGGGGCAAAGCCACACAGCCCCCCACCATTGCCAAAGACATCACAGGCACAGAGGGACTCGGAGGAGGAACAACCTGAGCCTGCCCATGTAGGCAGAAGGAGGTGTGCCCAGTATTCCCAGGCTTTGGCAAAGAGGCAATGCAGAGAACATATACTGACATAGTAGGGACCTAAGGAATGACACCTCTCTCTGTCTCGCACATACAGTAAAAGGGATGCCAAACATGACACTACCTGTGCTTTACCATGTATACAGAGTGTACTATCTGTATCCAACATATTCAGCCCTCCAGCACCTACCTCAACACTGGCACAGCCACAAGGTAAGTCACTCTTACTATCAATTGGTGAATGGAGTAGTATGTTCTGCTAGTTGTATCTATGGTATGGATGTGAGCATGCAAGGGAATTGGGTGGCTAAATGGGATGGCAGCAGATAGTGGACACCTATATGGGCAGCATAAAATCCATAGCAAGTACTGGTGTCAACATACTAGGAAGTGCTAGACAAGGTGACAAATCCCACTGCAGTACATGTGGTGGCCCAAATGTGTGTCCATAGGACACACACATGCATGTCAGTGAGGCTCACATACCCAACACCAGCCTCAGCCAGCAGGACAGGTGTAGATGACCATAAACAAAGGCTGGGCTAAGGCCTCCAATTGATGGCAATGGTGAACAGCTCCCCTCCAGACCTAAACAGACAGACTACAACAGGTCTGGCAGTTGTATGTTAGTTCTGAAGGGTAAGAAGTCGGAAACTGAAATGTAGGTCAATAAAACCTAAGATCTGTACTCTACTGATTTGCCTCTAGTCTGCATGATAGGTCAAAAATGCAAAATGAAATGGAAGCCAACAGAGTACCTGAAATACCAACACTGTCATAGCAAATGTTTAAAGTCATCAGGTGTGCCCCCCCCCCCACAATCCTATGTAGAAATGCAGTCACATGTACATGTGGGTTTAATAACATTGGAGCACAGATTACCTGAGCTGGCCCAATTTACAGGATAGATTGTTGCATGTGTACAATATGCAGGGGTCTGTACGTTAGGTTGTTGTGTGTTCAATATTGTTTGGAAGTGGTCAGCATGTAGGCATGGAGGGTTGTTTCTCAGTGGTCTATGGCCAGTACTGTTGATGACAGGGTCATGTTCTGATAACTGCAGCGACAAACGCAATGCTTCTCAGCAATATCCATTTCAGCAGTCATCCATACTCACTGTCCAGATGTCAATATCTGTCACCATCTGAAAGATGGCATGCCATGAATGTGGGCCCAGACATACACACAGTACACAGGTAGAAGTACCCTAGACAGAGTACATAAAATGTAACTGTCAACTGCACACAACTGTGGAATTGTACATATAGGTTAGCAGCACATTAGTTGTCTGTGTAGTATGGAATAGTGATGTAATCTAGCCAATCAGTGGCAAACCACAAAAGGCACAGTTATGAAGTAATAAGAGACTGCCTATGTCCTTGAACAAGGCAGCATAAGGGGAATATCCCAGGTATATCTGTGAGTCAGCTGCAAGAAGCTTTCATATCACACATGCACTCAGCTCACCCCACCATCAGCCACATGTGTATCACAGGTCATATCCTTGCTGTTGGGAATTAGTACGGTATGACCCCCCACTTCTGTATGGGAATACCCACAGAATGCAGCATGCTGAAGAGGTGTCCCATGCCGGTGTGTCCCTAGCTGTAAGCAGCACCCTGCCAGCATCCAGACCAATGGATTAATATGGACAGAAACTCTTTCCATTCACACCTTGCACACTTACCCTGTCACCCCCAGGAGAATCCAGTGGCTCACAGCCTGGGAATGTAGGAGTGACAGAATGCACTGGCCTGCTACAGATGCCCTGCATCACTACCAAATGTCCTATAGTCCTCTGTCAAAGGCCTGTGCCTCACCTGTAGTGCCAATGTATGCTATCTCATGGGGTCCCAACTAAAAACATAACACAGTCAACAGAACACAAATGCAAGGCCATGTTGACAAATCCCAGTAGGATGCCCACCATGTCCTACTGCATGAAATGTGTACCTACCCCTAAATACCGCGGGATGAAGGGACAACTATAGGGATACTTCTCAGATATCATTTGCATAATGTTAGGAAGAGGATAGAATAACAGAGTTGGGGGGTGTAGAAGCATGGACATCATGGAATGTGTGAAGTCTGAAACTCTGATGTGTGCCCAGACTACCCTTGCCTGCAAACCCAGTAATGGATGGCTACAAACCTGCTCATAAACCACAATGTGAAGTGGAACTGACCAGATATATGAGCCCTGCCTCTGGGTAACCTGGGTGAATCTGTACAGCTGAGAGGTATGGCTACAGTAGGATATGGCCATTATGTTACATCGATATATGTACAAGCAGGTGATCCTCAGCCATCACAGTACCAAGGTGCTGGACCATTTACACAGACATATCAGCAAGGTCTGCAGCTACCCCTCCAGAATGGCATGAGTAAGCAAAAATATGTAGGCTGCAGACCACAATATTGGACACAGCTTCATTCATCTTGTATTTCCCAGGAAATAACTGTGAGCAAATAAGTATATCTATCAGTATTGATGGCATAATACATCATAGTGTAAAACAGTACATATGTCTGAATATTTCTAATACCAATCATGTAACACATGCAGCACAGACACAATAGTTACAGTATCCCACTTCATGTCACCCATTGTGACTCCATATTGTCAACCTATCTACAGATATCCCGCAGAAACAGATTGCTAGCTGTAGGTGTAGAACACCAAAACCTGGACTGGAGTGCAACCTACCTGGAATGGATTCACGCACTCAATACAGACGGTCATACTGGGCATGCTCCTACACTTAGAGAAATGATGCCCATGTCTGACAACACAGTGGACGATACATATCTGTCAGTCGCAGATGTCTATGCACACACACCACATTGTACACCATTCAATGCTTTTCACACACATTAGATAGGAATACTCAGACATATCCAAAGCCAACACACTATAATATGTCAAGCATACACACACAGAGATGTGGGGAAGAGAGAGACAGACAGTGACAGAGATATTTCCATCATGAGGCCTGTCCCACCCACCACACACCAAATTGGTTAATATGACATGATGTACTTATGTCAATCACTGTAGACATTGCTTTTGGTAGCCCTCAGCCTTATAGTGTCTGTGGTGCTTGTGATAACTGTGTAACATGATAGTACAAATCAGTATTCATCTAGCATTTATATACCCAGTCTTGTCAAATGTAAAGTTGTGTGTGACTGAGTGTGTCTGTGTTTCCAGAGGAATGGTTTATGGCCCATTCACATACACTACACTTCCCGTTGCCCATGTTAGCACTCCTGCTGATGTCAGTCACCTTGAAATAACCCTTTGGGCAAATCTCAGCCATATAAGGTGCATGGTGCTTGCAATATGTGTGTAATACTGTAGTGTAGAAATCTAGTTAGGTAGGAGTTCTAATCCCAGACATAGCAACTGTGAAACTCTGTGTGTCTGTGTGTGTGTAAAAATGAATGATTTTGAGGCCATTCACAGTCACTACTCTTCCCAGTGTCTTACTTTAAAATGCCTGCTGATGTCAGTCACCTTGAAATAACCCTTTGGACAAATGCCAGCCCCATAAGCTCTGTGGCACTTACCATAACTGCGTAATGCTATAGTGTAGCATATTAGTTTGGTAGGAGTTTTAATCCCAGATATGGCAACTGTGAGTGTTTGTATGAGAAAGAGTGTGTGTGCCTTTGATGATACCTGATTTTATGGACATTGATACTTACCACTCTCCCCTTACCCCTCCTTTAGCACTGCTGCTGATGTTAGTCACCTTCAAAGATACCTATGGAAAGCTCTCCAACATATAAGCTCCATGGCACTTGCAATAAGGTTGTAATGCTATAATGTAGCATACTAACAGCTGATATCAGATCCAAACTGGAGTCACCACATGGAAGAATCGAATGAGTAAAAAGTCTTTTATTGTTCCATAAAAACACAAGAGCTTTCACGTAGATAAACTACGCTTCTTCAGGTGTAGCATACTAGTTATGTAGGCATTCTAATCCCAGACATGGCAAACTCTGTGGGTCTGGGGAGATAAATGATTTTGAGGCCATTCACAGTCACTACACCTCCCACTGCCCTACTTTATGCCTGCTGATGTTAGTCACCTTGAAATAACCCTTTGGACACGTACCAGCCCCATAATCTGCATGGCACTTGTAATAACTGCATCATGCTATTGTGTAGCATACTAGTTAGGTAGGAGCTCTAAACCCAGGGATGGCAACTGCAAAACTGTGTGAGAGAATGCGTGTGTCTTTGATGATACCTGATTCTATGGACATTCACACTTTCTACTCACCCCTTACCCCTCCTTTAGCACTGCTGCTGATGTTAGTCACCTTCAAAGATACCTGTGAAGAGCTCTCTACTATATAAGCTCTGTGGCACTTGTGATAACTGCCTAGTACTATAGTGTAACATACTAGTTAGGTAGGAGCTCTAATCTTAGAAATAGTAATTGTGTGTGTTTGTGTGAAAGTGTGTGTGTGTCTTTGATGATACCTGATTTTATGGACATTGACACTTACTACTCTCCCCCTACCACTCCTTTAGAACTGCTGGTGATGTTAGTCACCTTCAAGGATACCTTGGCAGGCACAGCCCTCCAACACTTAAGCTCCATGGTGCGTGCCATAAATGTGGAGTAATGCAGTAGCAGGGACTACATATGTATGGGTTTGAATCTCATCCATGGCAAGTGTTTGTGTGTGTACATATGTATGTCTGTACCTCAAAGATGTTGGCCCCATTTACACCCAGTACCCATCTCAGAGCCTGACTTTAGCAGTCCTGCAGATATCATCCACCTTAGAAGTACCTGTTGCCAACCCTAAACCATGTAAGATCAGTGGTGCATGTGGTAAATGTGTAACATAATGGTATGCAAATATTGTTAGAGATTTGAACCTCACCCCTGGCAAATGTAAATTTATGTGTAGGGTAAAATTATTTTTGGGATCTCTCACCCAGTCCCAGTATTTAAAAGGGCTGGTGATGTTCCTCACCTTAGAAGTACCTTGGGACAACATCCCTTCTATAAGCTCCGTGGTGGGTGTGATAAATACGATACACTATAGTAGCAATACATATCTAGGTAAGGGGTTTGAATCTCAGTATCAGCAAGTGTGTGTGTGTGTGCGTGTGTGTGTGTGTGTGTGTGTGTGTGTGTGTGTGTGTGTGTGTGTGTGTGTGTGTGTGTGTGTGTCATCAGTATCCTGTGTGAAGGTTGCTGTGATTGTGTAATAACAGGATTCATTGTGGGGTGGGTTTTGCTAAATTATTATGTTGAGGACCTAATATATGTCACAGATGTCAAATACTGGAGAGGCTGGTGTAGACAATCCATAGCCCTGCATGTGACATTATGGATTGATGAACAATATAGGAAACCCTTCTATTACTCAGAGAACACTCTCCACCCATGTCTCATACACAAACACACTTGGCTAGGCAACAACCACTATATTGGTAGTTCCTTGCGTATTGCCTCACAGATAGTAACTATGGTGTGATTGCAATGGACTACATGCCTTTTGAATACAACAGTGCCACTGACATCAGGAAGTACTTTGATATGTTACATTTCCTGACTGAGTGTGTGTTATCCAGCAAGTAAAAGGACATGACACCCTGTTCCATCCCCTCAGAAGCAAATGAATGTGTACAGTGGCCCTTTTGCTGTGTTCCCCACTGGAAGCCTGCACCAACTGTAGAGTCTAGAAACGTAACCCACAAAGGGAATACCATGCCTTATATACATGCTCTGTATGGACAGATGCCACTAACTCCACTGAATACCTGTATCATGCTGTCAATGTAGGTGCAAGCACGACCTCAGTTACATAACCAGGTCTCACCAAATGAGGTCAGGAATGCCACATCAGATGATAACAATCTGTCCACACAACATGCCCCAGAGACCTCAAGTACACTTCCACACATCAAAGAACATGAGTGTGGGACATGTGCATAACCCAGACACTGTCCATGTTATGGAATATAGATCACATACATGGGAAGCAGTGCACATCACTGGCCACCCACAATAGTAACCCAGATGAGTGGATGGTGAATACTATACCCACCCCTGGGGACCACTCCAGGAACTACACCCCTGAGCCACACTGGGGACTATTGTCATGTGGCCTGATGCCAAGGTATTCCCCGCCTAGCCTTGTACAGCCTTCAGGCCCATTCACCTACTACACACCTGTAAAGCAATGAACCTATGCATCTCAGTACTGGCATTGTGTGTCTGTGTGTGTGTGTGTGTGTGTGTGTGTGTGTGTGTGTGTGTGTGTGTGTGTGTGTGTGTGTGTGCATGTGTGTGTGGAGATGAATGATTTTGAAGCCATTCATACTCACTACACCTCCCATTGCCCTACTTTAGCACATCTGCTGATGTCAGTCACCTTGAAATAACCCTTTGGCTGTGTTTCAGTCCTATAAGCACTCTGGTACTTGCGATAACTGCATAATACTGTAGTGCAGCAAATTAGTTAGGTAGGAGTTCTAATCCTGATCCTGCCAACTATGATAAAGTGTTGGTTTCTGTGAGAGAGTGTGTGTGTGTCTTTGTTGACACCTGATTTTGTGGACATTCACACTTACTACACTTCCCTTACCCCTCCTTTAGCAGCACTGCTGATGTCACTTACCTTTAAAGATACCTTTGGACAGCTCGCCAACATGTAAGTTCTGTGGCATGTGCAATAACTTCGTAACACTGTAATAACGATGCATAGTCAGGTAGGGGTTTGAAACTCAGTACTGGTAAGAGTGTGTCTGTGTGTGTCATCAGTATCCTGTATGGGTGTTGGAGTGATTGTGTAATGGCAGGATCCATTGCAGTGTGAGTTTTGCTACATCATTATATTGAGGACCTATATGTCCCAATGTCCACATTACAAGGCCAAGAGTTTTCAAACACTGTAGAGGTTATTGTAGACAATCCACAGCCATAAATGTGTACAGCCATGTGCAATTACTATGAAAAAGTATGGATTAGTAAACAATATATGCAACTGTTATAATACCCAGATACCACTCTCCACCCACGGATCATACACAAACACGCTTGGCTCTTACTCCCTTCCTTTCTTACTTTCTCTCTGTCTCTCTCTCTCTGTCTCTCTCTCTCTCCCTCTCTGGTGGATGTTGAAAAGTACATCTGTTTTGCATAGGCAGCAGCTTGACTTTTGTAGGTAATGCTCAGGATCAGCTTATGGCCTGTGCTCGAATTGGAGTTCCCCACTTGCTAATTGCATGTGGAACAACTGTGGTATCATTAATATAGCCAATTGCATGGAAACACACTACTATAACTAAGCATTTCATGTGGGTATTGGCCCTTTTCCTTCACTGTGAGCAGGACTTTATATGGGTGTCTACAAACAGCATCACAGAGGGTAGTTGGAAATGCCTCTTAAACATACACTGTGGAGACAGGCCAACAAACAGGAAGGGGGTGTTCCAGACATGGGGACAGAATGTAAGTCTTGCTTTTCTACATTTGAAGTAATGTTGACTTAACAGGGTTTGTGTGGATATGGCTGGTCTACATGATTTAATATCTGTCATGACAGTGTTATGTGGTTGAGGAAACTCTCACCTGTAGGGCTATCTGCAGACTGGCCACAGTTTGGAGTCTTAGATGTGATGTGTTACTCACACATTTCCTATCTTTAGATATGCAGTAGCTTACTCTGATAATTGCAGTCAGTACATGTTGCCATCCATGTGAGTTACTGACTTCATATCCCTCAGAAGAGATATTTATTTTTATTTTATTTATATTTGTTGACTGGGAATGTCTGACTGGACGTAGGTCCATTTTCAGCAGAGGCCCAGGGAGAAAAGCTCCACAGTTAAAATAAACAGACAGTAGTTACATTGGATTACATAGCGATTAACAATTTACATAGCAATTACTTGCAACATATTTACAGATAGATAAAGAACATAGTACATCAGTAGACAACTAGAATCTTTATCTGTGAAGTACATAACAGACATTAACAAATGTTACAATAAAAAGTTCCTGCTGTATAATAAGTAGTAGGCTTATGAGCATCTGAGCTTGCTATAATCAAGGTAGTTAGTGGAGTGGAAAGAAAGGTAGTGGTTGGATGGGGTGGGTGATATTAGAGTGAGAATTGCAAGGGCATAGCCAGCATGTTTTTAGGTGTGCTTTTAGTAATGTTTTGAAGTGGGTGCATGATGGTATGGAGGGTATTGTGGGTGGGAGAGAGTTCCATAATTTGGCTATGGTGCAAGAGAATAGTGCTTCACCAGCAGAGTTATTGGCTTTAGCGATCTGCAAGTGATTTTTGTTGCTGGATCTTAGTGGTCTGGTGGTGCGATAGGGTTGGAGTAGATTCTGGAGGGATTGGACATTTAGTGGACGGTTTACTAGTTTGTGGGTGAGTGAGAGTTGATACCATTGAAGGAGGTGAGGGAGTTCAAGCCAGCCCAGTTCAGCAAGTGAGAGACAGTGGTGACTATGCTAGGATGCTCCTGTGGTGAATTTGGCGATTTTGTTTTAGCAGGTCTCTAGCTTGTTTAGATCGCATTGCCTTAGGTTGGTGTATATTGGAGAGGCATAAAGTAGGGTGGAGATAAGGTGGGAATTTGCTATTGAAATCTTTGCTGCTTTGGTGAGCAGTTGCTTATTTCTGTATAATGCTCCTAGTTTTTGTGGACGTTTTTATGGTCATGGATATGTGAATGTCAAATTTTAGTTTATTGTCTATTTCCACACCTAGCAATTTGGTGTGTTCAGTTGGGTATATAGTGGTGTTGTCTTTTGCTGTGATGTTAAAGTGAGAGTTGTTTTGAGTATGTTTGCTGGGTTGGAAGATGAGTAGTTTAGTTTTGTTTGGGTTGAGTATTAATTGGGCATCGGATAACCAAGCTTCAACAGAGGAAAAGGCTTTCTGTGTGACTTTTTGCAGTTTGGGTAAGGACTGGGCTGAGCAGATGATGGTTGAGTCATCTGCGTATTGTATGAGTGTGCCATGTTTGGTGGCAGAGGCTAGATTATTGGTGAAAACAGAGAAGAGTAGTGGTCCAAGGACGGATCCTTGGGGAACCCCTATGGAGACAGGTAGTTGGGGAGATATGTAATTCTGCCATACAATAGATTGTTGGCGGTCAGACAGGTAACCCTGAAACCAGTTGGTGACTGATTGTGAGAAGGATAGGTTATTGAGGACAGAGATAAGTTGTTTGTGTGGGACCATGTCAAATGCTTTAGATAGGTTTAGGAAAGTAGCAGAGGAGAGATAACCATTGTTTTTCTGCTGAAGGATAGTGTTAGTAAAGGAGAGTAAGGCAGTGGTGGTGCTATGGTTTGGTCGGAAACCATGCTGAGTACTGGAAAGGAGGTTGTTAATAAGGAGATAGTCTGAGACCTGAGAGTGTATGCATCTCTCTAGTATTTTGGAGAGTGGAGAGAGAATAGCTATGGGGCGGTAATTGGTTAGTTCTGTGGAGGATCCGCCTGTGGAGGGGAATTATATGTGATATTTTGCACAGTGTGGGAACGTAACTTTCTGAAAGAGATCGGTTAATCAAGATGGATACAGGGTAGGCCAGAGCATCAGCTGCGATTTGTAGGTATTCACTTGGGAGGTTGTCTGCTGCTAATTTGGTGGGCTTAAGTTTAGTTAAGAGTTTTTTATGTTGGAGGTAGGTACAGGAGAAAAATAGAAGGCAGTGGGGAGATTACTAGTTGAAGGTGTGGGTTGGAGGGGAGGGGGGTGTGCCACAGATATGTTACAACAAACCCTGTTGCACCTGGGATTTTCTCAGTTTATCACAGCAATAAGTCAATATTGGTCCTGTGTTTGTGCCTCTGTCCCCCAAGTCTGTCACCCTTTCTCCATATGTCATGCAGTAAGAAGTGCATATGTACAGTATATCATTATTTACTGACATCATTCCTGATAACAAGCCAGTGATATATCAGACTGCTAGACATGTTATGTATAGTAGGACTTGTATTTGAAGAAAAAACCTGGACATTCTGTTGTAGTCTATACAGTAGTGAGGGTTGTGTACTTGTGGTGATTGTTGACAGAGTGTCAGTATTGTGAAGCAGTGTATTGTGAATATGTTACTTGGCCTGTGTACAGACTGTGGTAGATGTCAATGTTCTTGGTCCTGTTCTATCTGACATTGCATGCTGCTCCAGTTTCTGGTACCCTACCAGCGTATATGTTTGTAGGGCCAGACTGAGACATGTTCCATACCACAGTCAGGCATCAGACTACACTTTGAATTGGGCCAGTATATGTAGGGTTAGTGTGTGAGTGGCAAATATGAGGATGGTTTTGTTCACACAGTCCATATACTGTATTATTAATTAGGCTTACCATAATGTGACTGTGACTGTGCTGAGATTGGTTGTTCATAGGTTCATAGGTTCTTAGGTTCGTACTAGACTAACTGCCCTTGCGAGTCATTTTAAGCCTAGCCAATTATTCCCTGTGAGATTCAAACCCTGTACCTTGTGTTTGTAAGGCAAACACCTTAACCATTAGGCCAACCTCCCAATCCCAGTGGGTATGCACTTTCACACTGGTATCTGTTACTCCATGCTGTTACATGCCTGTAGTGCCTGCTATATTTGCAGGTACATGTGTATTCCCCCATAAGAAATGTAGGCCAGTGTTGTGGCAGTCTGCCTGTAGTTTGCACGGTGCTTTGTGACATGCCTAGCAGCTCAGTGTATTTACATAGCGTGATGTTATGTCCAGATATTTGTCAGATGTACTGTTGCCTGGCCACCATATGTGTTGTTTATTTCTGAAAAAGCAGTGGGATGCTGTGAATACGTATGTCACTAGCTAGGGGGAAGTATGTGGGCTTGGGACCTCTGCTCCTCTGGTTAATATGTGTTAGGACAGACAGGATGGTGTGAATGCATCAACTGTGTGAGCTTATCAAGTCCAGTATTTGAGTGATATCTCCATTTCATGGCTGTAAACATCTCTTTTGTCAGGCTTGGTCCACACATCTTGCACTAAGGAGTTCTGTGTATACCTCTGGACTGACCAGATTGTGTCAAACTGTCCACGTTTATTGGTCATATTTGTCTGTATTCCACAGGATCATTACTGCGATTTGTGTATTACTTCACTATGATGATATTATGATGTCTGTCAGTAACTGATGGCATACATGTCAGTATCAGAAGTGACTTCCTACACAACATGTCTGTTGGCACAACCCCTGTTACTGTAGCAACATTCTACATTTATACCTGCAATATGTACATTACATTCCTTTGCACTAAGAGGTTGTGACTTGTGGTGCTGAGGTATGACTCCATTACATGTTATGGGCATATGTTATACACACACACACACACACACACATATATATATATATATATATATATATATATATATATATATATATATATATATATATATAGATAGATATATGTGTGTGTGTGTGTGTGTGTGTGTGTGTGTATGTATATATATATATATATATATATATATATATATATATATATATATATATATATATATATATCTGCATATGTGTATATATATATGGGTCTCCTTCTAATGACCGAAACGATTCGACAGTGAAATAACCAACACGAAGCGACCGACAAGCGAGTTGACCGACACGCTCGAATCCGACAGACGGAAGACCGACAAGGGAATGTGTAAGCGACCTGGTAAGTATCACGATAGTGAAGGATTTAGGAGTAGGGAGCGGACAGGTAAGTGTGCAATACTCAGGGATGTAGGGTTAGGGTGTGTGATAGGTGAGTGTGCGGTAGTGTCGGAGTTTGGGGTTCGGGGTGTGTAAGTGAGTTAGGGTTAGGGTGCAGGTAGGGAGAGTGCGGTAGTGTCGGAGCTTGGGGTTCGGTGTGTAAGTGAGTTAGGGTTAGGGTGCAGGTAGGGAGAGTGTGCGGTAGTGTCGGAGCTTGGGGTTCGGGGTGTGTAAGTGAGTTAGGGTTAGGGTGCAGGTAGGGAGAGTGTGTAGTGTCGGACCTTAGGGTTAGGGTTTGGGTTAGGGCTAGTGGATATGTGTTGTAGTGTACTGTGTTGTTTACGTGTAGTGTGTCGGTGTTATGGTGTTCGTGTTTCGTTGTCGGGTTTGTGTGTTGTCGGTTTTCTGGCGTCGGTTATTTCACTGTCGGCGAATCGGCGTTTCGGTCATTAGAAGTAGACCCATATATATATATATATATATATATATATATATATATATATATATATATATATATGTATATATACATACATATTCTTATGTGTAAACGTGAGTGTTGTATATAGCTTCCCAGATGTATCACGCCATATTTATCTGATATGTGTATATTTAGATATAAAAACATGACTGATTCAACACTATTTTCACTTACAAGTACTAAACAATTGCAGTAGTCAAAGCAGTTGTTCACTACTATTCAGTATGTGTACTGAATGATATATTTGAAAAAAAAAAAACAGCAGCCATCTTCACAGTTTCAATGGCTTAGTGGCTAACTACTGCAACTATAGTGTAAGGGTCCAGGGTTCAAGACCTGCAAGGGCTGTTTATTTTCTTGCTAGCCAGAACAAGGACTGCTGGATACAGAGTGGTTAAGGTTTTGAGCAGCTTTAAGTAGGTTTGTGCAATGGTAAGCAGTGTTAATGTACGGTTAAACGAATAGGAACTTACACCATGTAGGCTTCTCTTACCAGTGCGCAAATGTGCATAGCATTTACATTTAAGCAATGCTTACACCCACTAAGCGTATCTCAGCCCTGGTAACCAGTGATCACATTCCAGTCTGATAAAATAGCAGAGTAATGACATTTTCAGTAAGTGTATTTAATTCTATGTACATAACATGCTTCTATGTGCTGTCATTACAGTAGCAAGGGGTGTGAATATACTGTATGGGACATCTGAGTATACATGGCTAGTACAACAATCTTTTCTCTTTCTTTGTGTTTCATACATGGGTAGTATCCCAGGTTATATGCAGTCACACTTGCATGTATTGTATCATTACGTTACTACTTTTAACAATGCTTTTCCAAGTAAGAGTAGATTGCAGATTGTTGTACTGGAACCATACACCCCTGCATGGAAAGCTGGACACTGAGTACTGACTATTGTGTTCTTGGTGTGTGAGTTGTATGTTATTAAGTATCGCCTATTGGATATTGATCTATATGGCTATTAACTGTAGACTACTATGTGTTTTGGACATGTCATTGAGGGCTGCTGTCATGTAGTAGTGGCATACCTATCAGTGTCAGATGTCTGTCTGTCAAAACAGTCATCCTAATGCATAACCTGTTGGCTAGCTTATTTCTGTCTGTCCTCTGCACAGATGTGCAGATGTCAGGTATCTATCTTGGCTGCTTACAGGCAATCTATGATTGACTGACACTGACATGTCTGTCCAGCTGTGTTATGAATGTCACAGCTAGGAAACCCCACCCTGTATACACCATATGCCATGGATACCTCAACCAGACTACCACAGTCGACAGAACATGCCTAGGTACAGGTCTCTAACCCAAACACTGGCTATATTATGTAATATATGTTGCATGGATGTCAATTGGAGCACGTCCCTGGCCCTCTGCAAGAGAAAACCAGATGATTGGAATTTGAATTTAACTGTCACCCTGGGGATCACTCAAGTGGCATCGGTTGATAGATGGCCTGCTGACAAATGGTGGGTGACATGATGCCAGTGTACCCACATGCCCTACACTTCTCATCTCTCCATGGACATTAGCCTGGTACACACCTAGAAAAAACTGCACCTATGGACCCCAGTACTGACAAATGTGTCAGTGTGCATTACTGAAAATAACAGTGTCTGTGTGTTTGTAAACTTGTAGTTGACAATACCCTGAGGGCCTTCTCACCCACTACACCCCCATTGCCATACTTAGAAACATCTGCTGCTGTAATTCACGATAAACATACATTGTTACACTCTTCACCCTATGGGCTACCTGGAGCTTCAGTACCAACATAACACTGCTCTACAAAGGGGTAGATAAGTGTGGGTTACCATCTGAGTCCTGGCAAGTGTGTGCATGTGTGTGAGTGTGCATATTTGTAGGAGACAACATTCTGAGGCCACATTCTCCAAATACAATAAACCTTGTCATACATTATAAGGGATAGTGATGTTGCTGACATTAGGAGAGCCATGGCAAACCCTCACCTTACTATCCCTGTGGCATGTGCAATAACTGCATATCCCTGTAGTAACACTGATTAGACAGACAAGGTGTTGTGTTGCAGTCCTGGTCAATGTGTGATTGCGGATATGTCAGAGCATTATCATGGGTTTCAGTGAGTACAATATCCAATGTGGTGTGTGCATGCTGGGTATATTGTCTTTACACCATGGTTCCCCAGTACACGTCCCAAGGTCCACTGTATGAGGACCGCTGTTGCCATCAGCCATACAGGTAACTGATTACACTATCCAGCCCAATAATGGATGTGCTGTGTACAACATCTCTGTAACAGAATGGACTCACCGACAAAGTAGTTAGCACTGCTAAGCCCAGGTCTGTCAAATGTGTCTATGACTGTATGTGTTTGACAATGTGTATATGACAGTATGTCATACTATGTATTGTTCATTAACAGCCAGTACATCCCCCATTACAATATTGTACAAGGCTTGGTGATGTTCTTCACTTAACAGGAAACTCTGGATACACCTCAACCTAAAAGCTCTGTGGTGTGTGCAATTAAAGCCAAACAGATTAGTAGCAATAAGTACCTAGGTAGGGGTTCTACTCTCAGTATTACCAAGTAAGTGTGTCTGTATATGTGAAGGGATCTACTTCTGTTTGCAGAAAATATTTGTTCCAGGAGATTATTTGTCTGAGAACTAACTGGCTAAAGGTAACATTTCAAAGCAATTATCTTGTGGAAATACATTCAAGCAAAACTAGTAGTGAATGTGTACATGCCCTCTTCCCCACTGTACAGCTGTACAGTAATACAGGAGTTGGTATATATACATGGCTGTGGTTGTTGTGGCCACAGCCACCCACATTGAGGTTATTGTTGTGGGTATCCCCCCACTTAGTGTGCTGTTATACTGTACAGTTTATGTTAACAGGATAAGTAGTTGTTAATCATACTATGTGTGGTTCTACGCCACTCTGCACCCTTCAAATTGGGGGGGGGGGGCTCTGCCACCCACACCAGCACAGCTATGTTTACCAACTCCAGGATTGCACTACATTGGGAAGAGGGCATATACCCTGCCAATACCGTCATCAATGACATTAAACTGGCAAACTGATTATTTCTTAATGTGATGTTTTGGCAGTTTGGTTTGGGTGGAATTCCATAGGCCAAAATGAGTTCATTGCAATATGAATTACATCCATGTGAACAGTATTCTCTGTGTATTGAATCAGCAACAAACCCTGTGTGTGTGTGTGTGTGTGTGTGTGTGTGTGTGTGTGTGTGTGTGTGTGTGTGTGTGTGTGTGTGTGTGTGTGTGTGTGTGTGTGTGTGTGTGTGTGTGTTATTCATGGACATTTGGTTTGTGCCACACAGTACACTTACAATTGTCCACTGTAGAAGAGCTGCTGACATTAGCCACCATGCACTCACCTGTATACATCCCTCAGATGTATCAGCCATGTGGCACATGCAGTAACTGTTATACAGACCTGTTGCCTGTGTTCAGTTGTACCTGGGATATGACACAGTCAATGTGTTACCATAGTGCTACACCCCTTGTACAGACCAACATCCTACTGATACATAGACACCTATAACACAAACAGAATACATTATGGAGACTACAATCACTCAGTGTTAATAACAGCTATAATGCATCATGGCTGGACAGCTACACACCCTGACATGTAAGCATTAATCATTCCAGCTGAAAACATGTTAAACAGCATTACATTGCAAAACCTTAGGACATTCATCCTGTGCAGCAGAACCATATCAGCATGTCCCTGCATCAATAGTATGGAGTATGGATGACAGGGATGTGGCACAGGTATCATCATATGCACAGGGTGTGTTGCAGGTTTGCCAGAGGCCTACGCTGAGCCATTTAGTTGACATCATGTCTGTGTGGGTTAAGGGGTTCTTTATTAAATGGGCTGTGCAGATGTGGTGTGTGTAGGTATGGAGGTGCCCTAGCTCTGTTGGTGTAGTGTGTGTGCGTGTATGTATGCACACATGTCTGCCATGTGGCTGCCTTATACTGGGGTTTGTTGGACAGCTGCAGACTGTACATGGTAGGGTGCACAGTTCACTGTCTCTGGCCATGGACATGGGAACTGTGTCTGCCAGGTGTTTCACGGGCACTACCAGGCAGAAGCCCAGATATGTTACTCTCCCCTGATAATGACAATTGTCTACTGGATCCGCGTCCCGGTTGGGACCAGCCAGGACCACGTGCATATGGCCTGCTGCATTGTGGTGTGGACAGCATCCCCCTTCCAGTGCTGTTGCTGGTACTGCCACTACGGGAGTGGCCATGAGTTATTGCACATCCACGTAGACTTTCACCTGTTGGTGTTGGTGACCTACGTCCATGTGGCCGCCGCCCTACTCCCACCACATGCTCTACCACAGACACCACACAGTCGAAGATTCCCACCGTCTCACCCAACCATCTATCCAGGACCTCTGCAAAATAACGGTGGGCACCTGCAAGATCACGGATGTTGTCAAGTACAGCAGAATGAGTAGACTTCTGGAGCCTCAGACTCTGTCTGGTGTGATGTTCCATAAGTGCCTGTGCCTCCATGACAGCCCAAAACATGCGTCTGGTGACACCTGTTGTGGCACTTCTGCCAGGGGCATGATGGCCAGCAGACCTCCTATGAGCACTCCGTACATCTGCCTGTGTGGTACCCTGCCAGTCATCTGGCTATGCCTGCTGTGTACAGACACACTTGCCATAGTCACCACACTGTCCTGTCCCATGCTACCACCCGCCAACTGTCCCTCATCTATGGCCACTGGTGATGGGGTATGCATGAGCATTGACACTGTGTGTGGGGATGGGGTGGATAAAACTGGGATGTCAACTGATGGCACAACTTTAGCCCCTGACAGTGCTGCCTGTGCCTCACCATGCCTATCATCATTGTCAGAGTCTGTATGGACACTAACATCAGTTTTCCTGCAGGAGGGACCCTGACCCACCTCACCAGCTGTGAGGGGCAAATAAAATGTAATTTAAGACCTGTACATTATGGTTTACCTCTACATACACTCAAACACACACACACACAAACACACACACACACACACACACACACACACACACACACACACACACACACACACTTACAGGTGAGATGGCACAAAGATATTACACAGACCTGTCATTACCCAACAGTCAGCATGCATAACATATGGCACTCAACAGCATGCACTGCAGCCATACTCAATTCTTGTTACCAACATTATACATATATGTGATGCATGAGTTGTGTTAGTAGGTGATGCCCCTTCTCCTGGAACACACTTCACCCATGAATACAGTATTGTTGTGCACCTGTACAGCACAATGGCATGTACTGTGCATCATACCTCATGAGTGTACACACCATTGCTGAATGTGAATGCAGACTAGGTTGTATATGTTTTAGAGCAATGATATGCAGTGTACGTGTCACAGCTAAATGGTGTAATTTGTAACAGACACTGTGCTATTGATTGTTATGCCTACTTCTGAAGGATGTTACATGAAGCTTGTGTGCTAGTCTGTGTTATGCTTCTCTGCTGCTTACCTGTTAATTGTGCATTACTCTCACCTGCTTTACATACCTCTGAAATATATACATTTTTGATATTTACATATCTCTCTCTGTTTGTAATATTTTTTTCTTTCTCCAGCTCTCCATCCTTCTCTACCTAACTTGTTTTGCCTTACGGCCCTGCCCTCCTGGACATCCAAGCCCAGTCACAGTAACAATTTCCAGCCGGTTGGTCACATTCCCCAACAGGAAAAGTCTTAATCTTCTCCCTGAAGTGAACTCAAAGAAAGTTAAGAAAGTATGTTACTTGCAGTTTTACCTTTAATTTGTATGTGACATTGCTCTACTATTGTACCAGGAGCTAGTATAGGATCCCGGCCAGAATAGCCAGCAGCCATACCCTTCTTAATGTGAACTCCCCTCCATACCTGCCTATCCTAGCATCCTACTTCCCACTATAGAGCCTTATCTCTGCCTTACTCCTTTCTACCTCCTATAGTGGCCCCACTTTCCACCTTTACAGGACTTGTCCACTAGATAGCTGTCTTTAACCACCTTTAACCTTCTTTTTCCCTCACTCCTTCTCACCTTCTTTTATACAAACTCTGGTCTCTCTCCCTTCTTCCTTAACTGCTTGATAACAGTCATATCTACCTCTGTAATCACTCAAATCCTTTCCCTTATAATATCACCCAAGCATCCCTCTATCCACTGTGATTACCTTTCTCTGTACTTACCTTCACTACACTGATTGGTTTTCTCACTGCCTTGCTGCCTTCTTTCCTTTGGTCTACCCACTATGTTTGCCTGTGGGCTCACTCCACTCCCCTATAAAACCCTCAGTTCCCAAACACCCCCGGTGCTCTTTCTCTTTTCCTAGCCATCAATCCCCTCCCCTCTATCTCACCCAATCCAATATCATCTCCTCACTATCCCCTCCCATCCTGCAATGATTTATAACCCCCTCCCCATCCCAAACCTTACAGCACTAGATACACATCTTTACACCTCCCTCCTACACTGTCATACTCACCAATATCCCACTACTTCCTAAATACCTAACCCCCAACTATTCATTAATACCTGAACCACACCATGCCTTTTCAAACCTTGCTCATCCCTTCCCTTAGCCTACTACCCCCTACTTTCCTATCCCTTCTTGACCCCACCATCATTCCTAACACCCATCATCACTCTGCCACATCTCATTTCCACACTATATCCTCCTCTCTATTTCATCCAAACCCACTTCTCTACTTCAAACTAAAACTCTGATGCTCCTCAATGAAACATCATATTCCCAAAGCATAATTGTACCTCCCACAAAACTTTAGGAGTAAATCAAAACCCTTGCTGTCATTCCCCTTTGATTACCTATGTCTAGCAGGAGACATACACCCCAACCTAGGACCTATTACTAGCAGCAATCCATCTGCCTCCATTACCACCCATGCTACTAGCCCTAAAACCTCAAACTCTTGACCATCAATACCCAGAGTCTAAGAAACAAATTAGGTAACTTTCACGCTTGGCTATCCCATACCCAACCTGACATAGTAGCTGTCTCTGAGACATGGCTAAAACCCAATATGTCAGACTCTGAAATCCTACCCCCAGGGTTTCATGCTCTTAGACATGACCACCTAAAAAAGAAAGGAGGAGGAGTAGCTTTAATCTACTCTAGCCTACTCTCCATCACTCCCTACCAAAATCCTATTCCACAGTTCAACAATGCTGAACTAGTCATATGAAATCTCATAGCCCTCTATATCCCCCTAGAAACAATATAAATACACTTGAGGAAATTCTTCTATGGACCTCAAATAATATCAAGCTTGAGACATACATCCTAGGAGATGTAAACACTGACTGGAACAAAATTTCTGCCAATAATCCCACTATTTCAATCAATCTATGTAAATTCACACAACTTACAAATGCTATTACCAGACCCAACAAAAAGAACCCCCCAGTCTCCATATTGGACTGGATCCTTGTCTCCCATCCACATAAAATCGCCCACACAGGCACCTTACCAGACTCCATCAGTGATCACTTGCCAGTCTTCATCCATAGAGCAACCCCCTCCTCTCCTCACCTGCACCAATATATCCATACTCGGAACCTCAAAAACTTTAACCCCACAACTGTCTCCAACTCTCTCAAACAGGTAAACTGGGACACTCTAAAAACTTTTCCTCTGGACAGCGCTGTTGAATTCTTCAACTCAACCTTCTTAAATACCCTTAACTCCCAAGCCCATCCAAGAATAAAATGTATAAAAACCAATTCAGCCCCTTGGCTTACTAAAGATACCAAAACACTCATGCAACAAAGAGACAAGACCTGGAAACTCTACTATCATAATCTACACACTAACACCCTACTTAAATATAAACAACTCTGCAACTTAGCCAAAAAACACATTATACAAGACAAAAAAGCATACTATACTAAACTGTAGTCTAATCATTCCTCAAACCCCAAACAGTTCTGGAAATCCATCAACTCTCTTCTCAACCCAGGCATCAAACACAACCCTTGCCCTGACACTAGCAAATCTGACCTAGACATAGCTACTCTGTTCAACTCCTTTTTCACTAACTCTATAGCAGAACTCACCAAAACATTCCCATACAACACCTCCCCCAACTGAATCCCTCTGCCCAACCCTCCATCCCAAACTCTCCTCCCATATTCCATCTCAAACCCATCCCCACCTCATATATAAAAAAACTCTCTAAGCTTAAGCCTTGTTCCAATGCCCCTGACAACATCCCCTCTCTCTTTCTAAAAATTGCAGCAGACAGCATCACCATCCCCATTAGCATACTCATCAATAGATCCATATATGAATCATATGTCCCCAAACTGTGGCGTGCAGCCTTTATCCTACCCCTCCATAAAGGAGGCAAAATAATAACATCTCCAACTTTGGAGCAATGGCGATTCTCTCCCCTATTTCAAAAATTCTTGAGAAATGTATCTACCTCCAGCTCATGCCATTCCTTACAGATAACCAACTCCCCACCCCAACACAACATGGATTTCATCCTGGCCATAGCACAATAACAGCTCTTCTCTCTTTTCTAGATATCGTAAACCATACCCGTGACTCTGGAGAACTTGTATCCACTGTCCTCTTTGACCTCTCCAAGGCTTTTGATACAGTCTCCCACACCAACCTTCTTCACCACCTTTCCAATCTTAACCTATCACAAAACACCATTTCCTGGTTCAGCAGATACCTCTCTGACAAATCTCAAGCTGTAAAATGGAACACAGACACCTCAGCCTTCCTTTCGACCCCAACTGGGGTACCCCAGGGATCCATACTTGGCCCTATGCTCTTCAATATCTTCATTAATGATTTCCATTCAGCCATTCCTAACACTAAGATAGTATAATATGCTGATGACTCAACTTTAGTTTGCTCTGCATCAAACCTCCCTGAGCTCCAAACAAAAACTCAAACTGCCTTCTCAACTACTGAGAACTGGATGATTCAAAATCACCTCTCCCTGAATGCCAACAAATCAAAAATCCTACTATTCTCTCCCTCAAAATCTCTCCCCCTCATCAAAACCTCTTTCAAAATTACAAGCCATACCAACTCCACTACAGAAGTTGTTCATTTTGCTAAACTTCTTGGAGTTACTATAGAAGAACATCTAAAATTCGATACCCATATTCAGTTAAATATTAAGAAAACCAATCAGAAACTTGGCATGCTGTATAGAAAGTCCCACTTTCTCTTCCCTTCTACAAGACAGACCCTCACCACTACTTACTTATTACCTTCACTAATGTATGGTGCTCCCCTACTAACCAACCTATCTTCCTCCATCTCCTCTAAATTAGAAACCTGTTACAACAAAATTTCAAAGTTCGCCTCCACATCCAAATACTCCACTCATCACTGTATACCTCTCCACCAGCTGCAATGGCTAGAACGTCTGAACTACCTTGACTATCTCGAACTCATCACCACTCACAATCTTATTTTTAAACCAACTATATGTCCAGCACTAACAAACATCTTACCACGATACACCCCAAACAGAACTAAGATTGGCCCAACAAAATCTTATCTCTGTATATAAACCAAATTGTCCCACTGGTCAGCTCCTCCTATCTTATTCATAGGTTCATAAGTGGGTACTAGGTTATCTGCCCAAAGCCATTTATAAGCCTAGCCAGAATGTGTTGGCTTTCTCTGCCCTTTTAGATTAGTTCCCTGTGCCTCTGTCCAGCAGAGTCACTGAAGTGATCCCCATGGTAAACTTTCTGTTTCCCATCCACTCGTCAAGGTTTCTTTTGAAGAGTGTTAGAGAGGAGCTCTGCCTAATGTAGATTGGGATCTTGTTCCAAAGCATGGGAAGTCTCTGGGACAGGAATCTATCCCTCCAGCACGTCATATTTATTGTTGTGGTGAGGTTTAGATCCCTAGAGCATGTGGCTCAAGCGGATAAGGTTTTCTTTAGGTGGAGCATGTCCATCAATTCTGGGTTGGACATGGCCTTGTATGTCAGGCAGAGATCACCTCTGAGTAGGTGGTATGCAACTGAGTACAACTGTAGTTTCTTCAGTCGAGCTGCATAAGGCATCTGTTTGAGACCATTGATCCTCTTGGTGAGGTACTTCTGTGGTCTTTCCAGCTGTTCATAGGTTCATAGGTTCATACTAGGCTATCTGCCCTAGGACATTTATAAGCCTAGCCAGAGTGTGTTTGGCTTTCGCCACCCATTTTAAGTTAATTTTGCTATGCCCTTTTTCGAGGTTAGTATACTGTGCCTCTGTCTAACAGTGACACAGAAGTGATACCCAGGGTAAACCTACGATCTCCCATCTACTCATCAAGATTCCTCTTGAAGAGAGTCAATGAGGGACTCTGCCTAACCTGGACTGGGATTTTATTACAGAGTGAAGGGAGCCTCTGGGTTATGAATCTGTCCCTCCAGCATGCCCTCTTTATTTCAGTGCTGAGGTTCAAGTCTCTCAAGCTCGTAGCTTGATGGGATTTGGATTTTCTGAGGTGCAGCATGTCTATTAATTCCAGGTTGGACATGGCTTTATACGTCAGGCACAGATCGCCACTGAGCAGGCGGTATGCCACTGAGTAGAGCTGGAGTTTCTTTAACTGGGCAGCATATGGCATCTGTTTGAGCCCTTTGATCCTCTTGGTGAGGTACTTTTGGGGTCTTTCCAGTTGCTGCAGGTGTCTGGTAAGGTACATCCCAAAAGGGGCATTGTACTCACTTATGGGCCTGATGAGGGATGAGTAAAGAGGCACGATGACCTCCCCTGATCTAGATGTGAATCCCTTCATGATTAGGTGGGGTATATAAAAAGTTTTTCTAACTACTTTGGCCACGTGATTGTCAAATGAGAGATTGCCATCAACTTGGGTCCCCAGGTCCCTAATTACTTCTTCTGTACTTAACGAATTACCACCTATGTGGTAATTTGTGGGCACTTTGTTTTTGCCAAAGGGGATGACTATACACTTTTTGGCATTTAGCTTGAGGCCATGGCTCTGGCACCAGTTGTCTGTTTCTATGAGGCCCTTTTGGAGGATGCTTGTGTTGGCTGGAGAGTTGATTATGGCACCCAGTTTGCAGTCATCTGCAAACTTTGTCAGCCACAGTCCTTCCGTGTTGGCCTGTACCTCCGAGAAATATATACCAAACAAGAGAGGTCCCATGACTGAGCCTTGTGGGATGCCACTTGTAACTGGTTTGGAATCTGACATGGCTCCAGCAATTCTAACCATGTGGGTTCTGTCCTTGAGCCAGTTTGCAACCCATCTAGTGACATAGGGGTTTATATTTAAGCTGGTGAGCTTATCTATAATGCCCGAGTGGAGTATTGTATCGAAGGCTTTTACGAGGTCCAGGTAGGCTGTATGGATCACCTTCCCCTCGTCAATGGCCTTGGTGACTGTTTCAAAGAAATTGACCAGGTTTAAGAGGCAGGATCTGCCCTTAACAAAGCTGAACTGGGTAGGATCCAGTGTCTGTAGGTCCCCAATATCTTTATTTATGAGGTCCATGATGATCCTTTCCATAGCTTTGCAGACCAAGCTAGTCAGGCTTATGGGGCAATAGTTTCCAGGATCCGTTGAGGCACCACCTTTGTGGAGAGGGACCATTGTTGCTGTACGCCACTCTTTGGGTACATATCCTGTAGTAAGGCTCAGATTGAACAGTAGTTTTATGTTTGGGTTTAGCTCTTCTTGGAGTTCATGTAGGATGCAGCCCGGGACACCGTCTGGTCCCATTGATGCTGTGTTTTTTGCTTTGGAGAGGGCGGCTCTTACCTGAGCAACTGAGATGTCAGGGGGGCAGCACTCTGCTGGGATAGATATTTTCCCTTTTGGTGGGGAGTGGGGGGAGAAGTTTGCGCTGAACCTGTCAGCTAGGATGTTGGCAATGTCTGTGGGTTCGGTGTATTTTTTGTCATTTTGGACTAATTCTGAGCATATCTGGGAATTCCCACCCAGGTTCCTAACATAACTAAAGAAAGCCTTGTGATTATCCTTAGTGTCCTGTGCAATGTTTCTCTCGAAGCTGGCCTTAGACGATTTGATGAGTGCCCGTAGTTTTTTGCTAATACTGATCAGAGATGCCTTCCCTTTTTGGGATTTTGCTCTATCACGTAGTAGCTTCCTCCTTCTATTGTATAGTTTGTTTATGGCTGGGGTCCACCAGACAGGATGTCTGCCTTTGGAGGATTGGGTCTTGGTTTTATTTGGGATTGCATGATCCATGCATTCCTGAAGGTGTTCATAGAATGCGTTTATAAAGGATTCTGCGGTCTGGGCCGTATTTTCCACAGGCCCAGGGGCATTGAAGGATTCCACCTCGGTTTTGAGGAGTGTGAAATTTGCTTTAGAGAAGTTTTTCACTGTGGTTTTCTGGGCAGGGGTTGGGGTCGGGATGTGATTCGGGTCGGGTTTATTGTTGCAGGTGTCTTGTAATGTACATCCCAAATGGGGCATTGTACTCTAAGATGGGTCTGATGACTGATGAGTAGAGGGGCACAATGACGTCTTTTAATCTGGATGCGAACCCTTTTGTAATTAGGTGGGCCACGTAGAAGGATTTTCTAACCACTTTGGCAATGTGATTATCAAAGGTGAGATTACTATCTACTTGGGTCCCCAGATCCCTTATTACGTCTTTTGTATTTAGGGGACTACCACCTATGTGATAGTTTGTGGGTACTTTGTTTTTTCCAAAGGGGATGACTATGCACTTTTTTGACATGTAGCTTGAGGACATGATTTTGACACCAGCTATTTGTCTCAGTGAGACCCTTTTGAAGGATGTCTGTGTCAGCTGGAGAGTCAATCATAGCCCCTAGTTTGCAGTCGTCTGTGAACTTGGTCAGCTGTAGTCTTCCTGTGCTTACCTGTACCTCTGATAAGTATACGTCAAACAGGAGGGGTTTTAGGACTGAGCCCTGGGGAACGCCACTTGTAAACGGTTTAGAGTTTGACCTAGCTCCCGCAACTCTCACCATGTGGGTTTTGTCCATGAGCCAGTTGGCAACCCATCTTGTGACATTGGGGTTTACGTTCAGGCTGGTGAGCTTGTCTATAATACCAGAAAGGGGAATGGTGTCAAAGGCCTTAGCGAGGTCTAGGTAGGCTGTGTGTACCACCTTTCCCTCATCTTTAGCCTTGGTAAATGTCTCAAAGACATCCACCAGGTTTAGGAGCATGATCTGCCCTTAACAAAGCCAAACTGGATAGGGTCCAGTGTTTGGAGGTTCCCAATGTCTCTGTTAATGAGTTCCATGATGATGTGCTCCATAGCCTTGCAGAACAAGCTAGTCAGGCTTATAGGGCGATAGTTCCTGGGGTCTGTTGTGGCTCCACCTTTGTGGAGTGGAATAACCATTGCTGTGAGCCACTCTATGGGTATGTAGCCTATGGAGATGCTGAGTTTGAACAGTGTGTTTAGGTGAGGGGTTAGTTCATCTTTGAGCTCATGTAGGATGCAGCCTGGGACACTGTCCGATCCCATTGATGCTGTGTTTTTGGCTTTGGAGAGGGCTGTTTTAACCTGAGTGTCTGTGATTTCAGGGACTCTACATTCTTCTGGTATGGTTATGCGCCCTTTTGGGGGTGAGAGGGGGTGAAGTTTGTGCTGAACCTGTCTGCCAGGATGTTGGCAATATCAGTCAGTTCAGTGTATTTTGTGCCATTCTGCACTAACTCTGAGCAGATCTGAGCATTGCCACTTAGATTCTTGACATAGCTAAAGAATGCCTTGTTGTTATCTTTGAAGTCCTTGGCAATTTTCATTTCAAAGCTTACCTTGGATGATTTTATGAGGGATCATAGTTTTTTGCTGATACTGATCAGGGATGTCTTCCCTTCTTGGGATTTTACTCTTTTCTGTACTAGTTTCCTCCTTCTATTGTATAGCTTGTTTATGGCAGGCGTCCACCAGACTGGTTTCCTTTTCATGGAGGAGTAAGTCTTGGTATCTTGGAATGCATTAGTAAAGGATTTTGCAGCTTGGACAGTGTTATCCTTCAGCCTGAAGGCTTTGAAACTTTCCACCTCCATCTTAACTAATGTGAAGTTTGCTTTTGAAAAGTTTTTCATGGTGGCTTTCTTGTCCGGGGGTGGGGGCAGAATATGAATATCCAAAGTGATTTGTTTATGGTCAGATCTAAGCAGCTAGGGGTTGACCTCTGGTGTGGAACACCAGTCGCCCATGTTGGTGATGACCAGGTCCAATATGTTGTCACCTCTGGTGGGAGTGTTGACCAGTTGAACTAGGGCATTTGAGTTTATAAATTCTAGGAAAAGTTGGGCAAGGGCATTAGTACTTGAGTAGTTCTCCCAGTTAATGTTTGGATAATTGAAATCACCCAATATTAGGGTGTTTGGTAGGACCTTTATGTTTCCCAGTGTTTCCAGAAATGCGGAATGGGGGTCGTGGGACATGGTGGATGATCTGTAGCAAGCTACAATTTGAATTGCAGTTTTGCCCATTGTTAGTTGCACGTGGATGATTTCTGAAGCATCATGCTGTGCCACTAACCTGGAGGTGTGGGTATCCTTGATGAATATAGATACGCCCCCACCTTTTGTATTTCGGTTTGTGTTCTGTGACCAAAATGTATGGTATGAGTTGTAGCGTGGTAGTGCTGGGGTACTCTCTGGAGCCTTAAACCAGGTTTCTGTTACTGCACATCTATTGATTTTCTCCATACTGAGAAGTGCCTTGAGTGCATGCGTTTTGAGGTTTAGACTTCTGGCATTGAGTAACATTACCCTCAGTTTATTTTTACTTGTACTATTTACGGCGGTGGGTTTGTCTTTTGAGCCTTGCCTAAAAAAGGCACTATGGGGGTGGCAAGAGCCTTGGCCAGTATTTGAAAGCCTAAGGGTGACAGGTGCAAGCCGTTTCTAGCGAAGCAGCGTGGCTTGTCGAGCATGTCATCCCAGGTGGACAGTCACTGGATCCCCTTTGAATGACACCAGAAACTTAGCCAATTGTTAACCAATTCCATAGCCAAAAAATGGAATTCTTTCCCTCCATATCTAAGAATTCTGGAGAACTTTGAACACTTCAAAATGCAGCTCCACTCTTACCTCTCCCACAAATGGAAATGCAATTGCACTTTACCTACCTGACCTGATTAATACTTTAATATTTTCATTACACACTAAGTTTATTCTTCCTTACACATTACAGATTAACCCTATGTACTGCCATCTTGCAAATTTTTACCTCTACATCATTCTGAGATGATTTAAACCTTATATTAATTTAACTCTTTACAATTGTTCTCGACCAGTAAACATATAAATATGCAAATATGTATTATACTATATTTGTCTCTAAGCTGCTGCTTAACCTTGATTAGATTTTGCCATTTTGCATGTAAAATGTTACTTACTTTGTTTCTATGTCTACTGTGTAATTTGTACTTCATTTTATGGAGATTGTACTATGTTTTATTGGAGCTTTTCTCTCAAAACCTCCACTGAAAACTGTCTCCTTGAGCCCAGTGGACCTCCCCGGTCATCAAACTGGAAATAAATAAAAATAAAAATAAATAAATAAGTGTATATGTGTGGCAGTTATGTTTGCTCTTTTGCTCACAGCCCCTATAGGTTTGTCTGACACATACCTAGGATGATATGAGGACTGATGTCAATAGTTAATGCCTGACCTCTGATTTGCAGATCTCATCATCAGCAATGCATGTATGAGCAATAAAATCTGATTACACTGACAACCTTCAAAGCTCAATGTGGATATGAGGAGTATACACACCCTTGTTGACATGCCAGCCTCTTCCATGGTATGCAATGAGGCCACAATACTGCATATGTTAATATTACACACACCTGATATGTGACATATGACCTGTGCAATGCAATGCAGTATAAAATAAATGTGTTAGTTGTGCAGATGCTGAATGAAATGTATATAATATATAGGTTGCATAAGTGTGCACACCCTTAACAAAAAATGGTTTGTTGCAGCACCTGTTAAGAGAACTACAGCAGTCACTATTCCTGGAAGGGTTATACTAGCATGATCCATCTTCACTTACCATTATTTGGTCACTCCACCCTACAAATGTCCCCCAACTCTGCCGGATTGCAAGGTGAGCTCATGCGCACAGCCTTTGGAGGTCACACAGTGGCTTCACTATTGCTGTGGAGTCAAGATTATGTCTGACACAATTTATGACCTGTACTGTGTTCAGATACAGCCATTCTTAGTGAGCTTTGGATATATGCTTCAGTTCACTGTTGTGTTTCAGGATGACACCCCTTCCCATCCTCAGCCTTATTGCAGAAGCTTGACAACTATGGGCCACACATGAGTGTTATTTTGCAGTGTTCCAAATTCTGAATGCCATGTCTACCAGCCTAGTTCCGGCTAATGAACAGCAAACCTAAAGGTGTACTCTGGCACCAGCTAGGTAAAAATGGCGATGGTGGCCCTAAGGTGGAGTGAGGTGTTGCTTTTGCACCACATGTATCTTTATGAATACTGTCTGTAAGTTTCAGCCTTGGTCTCATGACACCATTACACGTTGCAACGCATGCCTTTGGGAGACTTGATGTTCTGCATATGCTATCTATAGACAACCCTGGATGATGTTGCCTGTGGAACAACTCTTCCGTCTGATTACCCTAACACATAGGCCACACTTATGCAGATTCCAGGTGATTGTCGACACAGGTACTGCACAGGCAGTACTTGCTAGACATTCCTGCAAGTCCCTCAGTGTTGCTGCATGTTTCTGGGCAGCCTCCATGACCAGTTTGCAGCATGTGTTGTCATCTGTTTTGTAAGGGCATCTGTTTATTTTCTACATTAATGTTGTCCCATACTTCATACACACATACATGACTGTCTGCATTGTTTGCCATGGTATATGTAATGGTGAGATAAGGCTACTTTTCCCACTCCTGAGTGCTACCTTTTGGATATGGGGTCCATTTCATGGTTTGTAAGATGTGTGCAAGCCATGGCTGCCTCTGTTGCAGGTGACTGGGCAAATGTCATGGACATATGTCTTGGACAGCAGACCATTACTTCATGTGACATTGAGGCCTTGTACTTGATGGAAGATGTGTACTCTTAAGAGCGAATGCTGTCAGTACCTCACAAGCTGCTTCCACAATATGTTATTTGGAGTGTGTGCATACATATGCTTCCAGTGTATGTTAAGATATATATTCCCCATACTTGTTGTCCTAACATAGGATTCCATATTACACATTCATTGCTCATGTTAGGATCACATTAAAGGTTGTAAAAGGT
This sequence comes from Protopterus annectens, assembly GCF_019279795.1. NCBI lineage: Eukaryota > Metazoa > Chordata > Ceratodontiformes > Protopteridae > Protopterus > Protopterus annectens. Next base: position 774,997,317 of record NC_056736.1, on the reverse strand, counting down.
ATGGAATGTGGTATTGTGATTTGCCGTTGTTTAGATCACGAACAGTTGCCATTGTAATAGTGATATATACACTGTTGTAGCCACTGTATAAGGGTAATGTTTCAGACATGTCCCTACTGTAGGCCATTTGTCCCAACATTATGTTCATCTCTGTCCACACATCTTGCACTGACAGGTTGTTAGATATACTGCAGGATTCTTACATACACTTTCAGATATGCCACCATGGTGACCACTGTGATGCAGTGGAGTTAACAGCAACAGTAAGTGAACATGTACATAATACGTTATGGGTAGGTGTGTTACAGGTATGCATGGCAAATAGCATGACCATAACATGGCCGGTGTATTGGAAAACCTGAACAAAACAACTCCATACTCACCAGCTACAGGCTGCTGCCCCAGTTGTATGCCAGAGGGACCTAAATAGTTGTGTGAGAGACGTAATGGCAGTAGCCACACCTGTGGCATTGGTACAGGGTGGGAGCAGCATTTCAGCACATCAACAGTACAAACCCCCAATACTAGTGATTATGCACATCTGTTCATTACTACATTGCAGCAACAGACTATCTTATCTGACATATGCATGTTGATACTTTACAGATGAAAATGGATAAGCAACAGTGGTCTAATAATGTGCCCTGGGACCTTACCTGCATGCTCCTCGTCCATTGTGTGGGTGGCACCCACCTCCACAATGCTGTCTTCAGCTTCCTGGCTTGAATGGCAGGCTGGTGCCCCAAGGCTGGCGTGGAGTTCCTCAACATGTGTCAGTGGGAGCTGGATGGCATGACCCCCACCTGTGGCTAGCTGGTCCCTCCTAACTGCAGTGGCACGCTGATGTGCATGGTGCTTCTGATCTGTGCAGCGATGTTGCACCTGTTCATAATTGCAGTTGTGCAGGCGGACATCATTTAGCCTGTGGACAAGCTCATTCCACAGGATGGTCCTCTCCTGTAGATCCTGGGACCTGCACCCAAAGAGAATGGCATGATGGACTATGAGGAACTGGATTATAGCATCATTTTCCAGGGGTGAGTATGCGGGCAGGCATTCCCGGGACATTGTACCTGGAAGACATCAACAGGAAAAAGGTCAGAGGACCTCATACAGTTGTCCACGTGCACATCAACAGTGGGTATTACTTGCAAATAATCCAGACTATAACATAACACTGTAAGCTGTCATGGCTTGTACTTCTTGAATTACATTCCTGGCTCTGACCTGTCCAGTTCCCCCAATGTTTGACACTTAATGGCATAATCCACTACACACCATTCATTTCTGTGTAGAGGGATGACAGTGGCCATCTTCCATGTGGATGGTGGCATGAGTTTGTTTGACTGTAGTGTCTGATGGGACTGTGAGCACATGCCTGTGTTAATGTAGGAGCAAATTGTGATGCTTGCATGCCCCATGGAGACTTGTGGTTGTTGCCATCAATCGGCATTATGTCCATGCTCACCAATGATGTGGGCAGGAGTGTGGGTGATGTGCGTATCCCCCTGTACTACAATTGTGGACAGTGTGCCACTGTTCACACCTATTCTGTCTGATGCAGGTTGCCTGTATCCATGGCATGTGTATGAGGTATGCTTTACCCCCCAGTACAGGTTGACTTGTGTTACTGGCTCTGAGACTGCATACGTATGTGTAGACAAGGTTACAACTGGCCTTGGTGGTTTGCATATGTCTGATTTCTAGTCATAGTCAGCCTTACAGGAGATCATCTGTGAACCTATATGCTTGTGCAGATAGAGGTGCACTTGCTTCCAAGTTGTGGTCTGCACCTTTGTGTCCCTGTACAGCCACTATAGTAACCTATTATGTGCTTTGTGTCTTGGTGGTGTCCACCAAGGAGGATTACTTTATTGTAGGTGGAAGATGGTTCTACAGATAAGGTACTACTGATTCCATATAGCTACAGTGGATATGAAGTGTACACACACTTGTTACAATGCATGGTACTTGTGCAATTGAAACATGACCCCACAAAATCACATGTCAGCACAATGCCCACCTGTGATGTGTCCTATAGCCTGCTCAGTTTAATAGGGAATATAACAACCTGTCCTGTGTAAACATATAGGTTAATAGGTTCATAGGTGTGTACTAGGCTAATGGCTCTTGAGCCTTTGCAAGCCTAGCCCATGGGATTACCCTGGCATCATGCCACCTGACCTTAGTTCCCAGTGCCTCTGTTGAGTAAAGCCACTGGAGTGATCCCTGTCATGAATTTTCTATTTCCCATCCACTCATCAAGATTTCTCTTGAAGAGGCCCAGTGAGGTGCTCTGCTTGACATGTATGGGAAGTCTATTCCATAGCATGGGTAGTCTCTAGGTTATGACACTGTCCCTCCAGCATATGAAAAGTAATACTCAGTACAGTAAGCCAGATGAATGTGTTTGCACACCCTTACACTGGTATGTTGTGTAAACACCTGCTGAGATTACAGCATCCAGTGGTCTTGATCTGTATTCTAACGTCATATCACTTCTTCACTTGGCAATGGTTGCTCACCTTCCAGGAAACAGCTTTGTTTCTTTTTAAATAGAATTTTGCAGGTTATGGGTCACATTTGAAGTGAGAAACATTTTGACATGATTTCCTGTGGTCTCATTGGCATACAGCAGACAGACCTGGCATTCCAACAGGGGTGTATACACTTTGATAGCCAGTGTATATGGGTGTTGATGTAGCTGTTAGTGGTAGGCATGGGCAGTGGGTCATAACACAGTTGTACACTTCTCTAATTACTACGTGATAACAAATGTAAAATAAAATAAAATAACTAAATAAAATAAGCACGCCTGTTGTAGTACTGATATCAGTGTCATGGCAATGCAACAGGCAGTAGCAATACACATTTTATTTGGTTGTATGAAGTGACAGTGTGGGGGTTGTCCCTTACCTTTCCTATATGGAAGATATCCTTCCTGTGTGTGGGCACTGGTGTTATAAACAGCAGTTAGCTATACCTCTTACAACAGGACTTGGGCACACAGGCCAACTACATGTTTGTATAACGTTCCAAACCTAGGGACAGTGTGTTAGTATTGCTGTTATATGCATTGAATGCTGCTAGTTTTACAGGTATTGTGTGTACATGCTAGTTTTGCATGGAATGCAGCCTGCCTGCATAGCTCTCAACTGTGGGCCTAGCCACATGATGACCAGAAGATTGGCTGTTATGTTTTGTCTGTTCCCCACACAGGTCTTGTCTCTGACACATCAGTGGCATTCTCTCTGTTGATTGCTATCAGTACATGACAACATTCATTTGTGTTTCTGACTTCATATTCCTGGGTAAGGGTATGTTGCAACCAATCCTGTAACACCAGCAACTTTCCCAGTGTATAACGGCAATATTTCAAATATGGCCCCATGTTTCAGCCTCTGTCCTCCACCTACCAGGTTTTGTCCAGATGTCATGCAGTAGAAGGTTGATAGTTAATGGCCTATCATTATTTAGTGCTGACATTCCTGCTATCATTCCAGTGATGTTGTGGACTCCCACACAAGTTGTGGGGTAGGGTCAATATATATATGATGGCTACAGCTGGACAAAACATGTGTGACCCTGTACAGTCTGGAGGTCAGTGTATGGAGAATACTGTTATATGCCCTTGTAAGACAATTTATGGGGAAGGGGTATTAAATGTTTTTAACCTAGGCTGTTACAACATGTGAGGGATATCAGTAATAAGAAACTCTAAGGTATATGGCTGCACATTTTCATATGTTTCACCATGGGAACAGTGGTGGGCTAGAGCTTACTGTCTTGCACACAGCTCTGTTTGTCAGTGTGATAGTGACGTTTTAAGTTAAGCATTATTATGTAACAGATACATTTACATTGTGACAACTGATACTTTCCCCCCTAGGGGGTTGAGTGTAATTGGAGGCTGTTGAACTACATCTGTAATTAAGTGTTGATTGATTCTTATATTCAAGGCAAGTGTTTTTTTACTGTTGTACTACTTGAAGGCTTTAGTTTAGACAGCAAAGTATGTTATGTTTTGCAGATTACTGTATCATATGTTTTCTTTGAGAGTTGCTTTAATCAGTTATTATGTATTTCAAACACCTAAATGCTATAAGAAATGACATAAACTACTGAAATAGTACACAAATAAACATGTATATGTATGCAAACTGAGTGTGGTGTCATGCCCTTTGCATTGTGTGTGGGTTTCATGGGTTTCATGCGATAAGCCTCATTTGTAGGAAAGAATCAGACACTGGCAATTTTAAAAGGTGGCAGCTGTAGGAATAATGGCTGTTTGATATGCTGTTCATCCTCTATATATACTCTCTTTATATATATCTATAAGTATTTATATATATCTATAAGTATGTATATATTTATATATATATATATATATATATATATATATATATATATATATATATATATATATATATATATATATATATATATATATATATATGTGTGTGTGTGTGTGTGTGTGTGTGTGTGTGTATGTATATGTACCATTTGAATGTTTAGTGCTGCCACATTGTACATTCCATATGGTAGACTGACTGTTCTGCATATGTTGGAGAAATCACCCCAACATCTTACAGCTGAGATGACTTACTGGTAACTTGTTGTGGCTATGTTGTGCAGGGTCCCAGATTCAAGACTTGCAAGTGCTGGTTATTTTGTTGCAAGACAGACCAGTTCAACTGTGGAAAAGGGGATAATGGCAATAATTACAAGAGATCCCTATTTTGGCCCCTTCACCCCCATTTACAGTGCCTTTGGTCAGATGTTTTGCAGTGAGAGGTTCAGAGTGTGATCCGATATCTGAATGCAATATATATATATATATATATATATATATATATATATATATATATAGAGAGAGAGAGAGAGAGAGAAATACATTTTCCCTACTGTTGAATGACTGTGCTGCATGATATGTTTGAGACAGCATCACACATATCTGCAGCTCAAATGGCTTAGTAGTAACTTGCTGTGCCTATGGTGTGCAGCATTCTGGGTTTGAGACCTGCAAAGGATGATTATTTTGTTGCTGGGCAGAAGAAGAGCTGTTGGATACAGAGTGATTAAGGTACTTTTAAGCAGTTGCAAGCAGGTTTGCACGGGTTTGCGGTAAGCAATGCTAACTTCCAGTTAAATTAGCTTACAGACAGTCAGCCTTAAAAGTGCGTAATCTGTGTAGGCATTGCTTAGCACCATGCAACAGGCTTAAACTCACTTACTACTGCTTAAAAGTGCTTACTCCCGCTTAATCCCACACTCATTTCTTTAAAAGAAAAGAAAAAAGGGGTGATAGGAAAGTGGTGAAAAAGGGGGCACAAAGAGGGAAAGACAATAGGGAAAGTAGCTAGGGATGTGCAGGACAAGTGTAGGGAAGGTCCATAGCTGTCCATTTCTTCAACAGCAACAGCTGTGCATATATACTGAATTTAGAGGTATATTTGGACACTCAAACCCCTGAGAGAGGGGTGAGGACAATAATAATGTGTTTTGAAACTAATTAGACCAGATTACATGTGTCCAGTGGACATGTGTGAAATAGACAGTGATGTATAGGGCAAATGTTATTTTTGGGAATGGATTGCCCTTTTTTTTTAAGGTGAGAGTGGGATGTTGGGGAAGGATAGTAGATATATTTGGGGAGGTAGGTTGGGTAGGAAGACAGACAAGAAAGACAAGACAGCATACTGGGGTGGTATATGACACATGTGGGGGTAAACACCTTGGGTGGGGATGGGTGTTTGGAAATTGGAAGCCCATGATCCCCCAAATGGAAACAGTGGGACTGAGGTCCCCACCCATGGGCAGTCACCACTGCAACTTCACAGCTGATCCCCTAAATGTGCCACGTGGACCTCAAGCTGGAGTAGCAGCTCTCCAAACTCCCTTCAGAGTATGCCATGCACCAATCCCTGGACCTGACTTTGGGTGACAGGATCCTGTCCACGCCTGCTCCTGGGGGGGATGATCCCCCTCCCCTGAGGCGGTTCTACCTGAAGATGGTGCAGGACCAGTGGATGAGGAGGTCCCGGGGTGGGTCTCAGAAGTGCTGGGACCCAGTGCCACTGCCAGATGAGGTGGGAGAGGTGGGTCCGCTAGGACCAGCCTTCACAAACATTCTTTGCTGTTGCAGTTTTAGAACATGTGTGGGTTAGTAATAGTCAACACAATCCAGGATTAGTTATAACAGCATGCATAGATATTCCCATTAACCCAAAACACCACATTTGGAACAGTTGCATAGCAAACAGAACACATGCATATATAGAACCACAGTGGCCATTACAACAGCATGCAAGTTACTTTGATAGCAACAGGCCACAAGTAATTGTATTTCAACATGGAACATTAATAGAAACACATTTCAATATTTGCTGATCAATAAGACATATGCCCAGACAGTAGATTTGATGTAAAACATAAACATTGATTTGTGGTTTAGATTGTTGCAGATATGGTGGGGCGGGGGGCAGATGTCAATTAACAACTTATATATCCTTGCAGTACTCACAACTTTAATTATCATTGCTTTAATCATTACTCTACCGGTATTATTACAATACCCTATGGCCTTGGTTTGGGCAGTGGTATGTCTGTACACAGAGTATACTTCAACTGTCTTATAGCTAAATTCTACTTCTCTTGCCTGGTAGACCTGTGGAGGGAATGTTTGTTAACACTACCTGACTGTTTCTACACATATTCCCAGATTCCTAGTTGTAATTATGCACATACCTCTCAATCTCTTAATGCACACACTCTGGTCAAAGCTTGACAACACGGGGCTACATAGGGACATATTTTGAATATTGCTCTTATGAACTTGGAGAGTTGGTAGAGTAACAATATTTGTTTTAATATACATTTTCGGAAGGATTTGAGGTCCCAAATGTATGCCATTATTTAGTGACTACAATTCTGAGATCATTTTATAGATATATATATATATATATATATATATATATATATATATATATATATATATATATATATATTTATTTATTTTATATATCTATCTATATATATATATATATCTTTTTACCATTAAAAGTGGGAGTAATGAGTTTATACAAATGTACAACAAACAGAGGAACATACCTATGGAAATGGGGTGGTAAGAATGGGAGCGGAGAACTGGAGAAAGGGTCTGACTATTACTTCCAGGGCCAAGCACCCAATGTTCTTCTTTTCAGAGAAGAAAAGATGGGAAACAATGAAATGGCAGGGGCATAAACCAAATATAAAACAGACACAAAGAATGACATAGGAGGTGCTGACACACCTGACAACTGCTGAATTATAGGCACTCACACAAAAAGATGGCATTGGTTTTGGGGAGGATGTGACAGCAAATAGAGGAAAGAGATGACACACAAGAAAAGGGAACAAAAGAATGGGGGTAATATGATGGATATAATACTCCTTTATTCACACTGCCTTGGCTAAGCCCAGGGAGAAGTCAGTCATCACCCTGATCACCCCCTCACCACTGGGCCCCACCAGATATGGTGAAGGCAGAACCAGGCAGTGGTGTGCATCTTGAAGCCACAAAATGACCCTCTCATGTAGCCAGTGTGGGATTCCAACCTCTGGTCCACAAACTCTTCTACCACATCTGCCAACTCCCCTACACATTACAAGTTGTGCACCCCATGGCAGTTCCACTGGAGTGCCACTGGAGGCAACAGTAGCATTATCCTTTGGTGGGTGACTGCCAGAGGCCACAAGTGAAGCAACTTGAATGCCCCCCACTGTACTCACCTTGAGGTAGGCCTGGGCCTAAGTTGATTCGCTGCAGGGGTGGGGATAGGGGATGTATCACTGGCTTAGCAATAGCAGATTCCATGGGAAATGGAAAGATAAATGAAGAGGAATTTATTTATTTATGTTTGTTTGTTTACTGGAGTACTGCAATGATCAAAACTGTCCCTTTGCATGCACACCACGGGATAATCAATTCATAACTGATGGTACAGTGTAGAAACAGAAAATAATATACAATGCAAAAACAGGAAATATACAAAACATGCAAAATATATCATCAGCAGAGTCATGCTTAATGCTCATTTAATAATAAAACAACAAAGCCACAAAAAAGAATGCATGTGCGGGTGTGTATGATGAGTTGTGGGCAAGGCAGTTTTATAAGCAAACAGTTGTGGTCTTTTTCTGCACTTCCATGTTTGTCATTCCCCTATAAGCACATTACAGGATAATGGTTACCAGCGCATATAAAAGGCAATATATCAATACAAATGTGAATGCATATGTAAAGTATTAACAACAGTAACATCTGTCAGACCAAAGCATGGGTGTATTTTTGTCCATGGAATCATATCCAACAATTAATATTCTAGTGGGTCTTAAATGGTTATATAACAATTACATGACAAACTATCCAAAAACCAAGCCTTGAACACTCAATCCTTGCCAAACTATACATAACTAATCAACATGCTACAATGTTTTGAAATTCATGTAAATAATTTTATATGTGTGCATTATCATGTGAAAACAAGTTTGAAAATATCATAATAAATAATATGTACATATATTAAATTTAAAACCCACTTTGCTTGTCAAAAATAGTAAAATTAAATACATATTTAAAATTTCAAATGTTAACAGATTAAATTGAAGTGCAGATAAGACTGCAATTTTTGTCCAGATTCCAAAAGAATTGTTCTCAGTGAAAGTCTGCCTTGATTTCAGTGTGGCCAGACTCCAAAAGACCTGCTCTCAGCCTTTTCTCAATGTAAGTGGTCACTTACACTGAGAGCAAATCTTTTGAATGAGGGCCCAATTTATTACAATTTTTCTGCTCATCACCTTAGGACAATTGAAATAACATCTTTCAAACTGGGCAGTTGGTAGCATTTAACATAAGCTTCGAGCATTGCTACACCCCATGACCCTTTGATATGTCTTACGGAACAGCAAATTGATATTTTTCAAAGACTGAACAGATTTTGGGGGGTGTTTGAATAATGCGTTATTTTCATTTCCTGTGTTTATACTGTAACAGTCTTCATGGGTTTACTTTCATAAAGTTTGTTCAGTTTTTCCAACATAGAATGCTTTACAACAGTTGCATACAGCTAAGTAAACTAATCCCGTAGTACCACAGTTAAAATATTTGTCTAGCTTTATTTATTTTCTAAAGTCTTCTACTGTTTTTAAAGTATTCTACTGTTAACATGTCCCACTGTAAAATACATTTACACTAGTGAAAACTATCACATGTAGAGATCCCTTTCTTACTGATGGAGTGATTTAACTTATTTGTATAGTCACACTTATGTTGTAAACAAAACATGGTTCACTTCTGCAAACAGCACTGAGTTCTTCAGTAACTGCAGTCCCCTAAGACCTAATTTTTTTTAATGCAACATAAATATGACAAGTTGGAGAAACATATATGTTCCGCAGAGAATTCCCATTCTCTAGAACAGGCTCCCCATCCATGTGAGACAGAGTTCTCCCTAATTCTATTTAAAGGCAACTTGGACAAGTAGATGGGTAATCAGAAATTCACCCCTGGTCTGGCACCTATGTTTCTGATGGGCAGAGAAGGTGAATAAATCACCCCTTATATAACTCAAATTTGTGAGTCACACTTAGGCTGTATGGCTAGGTTTATAAGGGCCCTAGTATGGTTGTTAGCCTATATACCTACAAACCCACCATTTTTGGCAAATGATATGATTAAAATACATTGTATCTGTTTTAGCATACACTGTATCTATAGTCTAGGTCAATACCATTACTTTTTCAAAAACAGTTTATTTTGAGTTTTTGATGCATTTACCTTACTCTGTGTTTGGCAAACCGATAGTGGTAGACAATTTCTACCCCTTCCTTTTATAATTTCATTTTTAATATCTTTTGAAAAATTTTATGGATATCCCTTTGATTAGATATAAAAATTAATTTTTCAATTTCGTCTGTAAACATCTCATCTCCTGAAATAATTTAGGCCAGTCTGTGCATCCGCCCTGTTACAAGGCCTCTTTTACCTTGTGAGGTGACTGCTTTTGTAGTGAAAATAAGAGTTTGAAAAGGTGGGTGTCCTTAAAAGGACGGGATACAAATTGTGTACCACTATTGGGTTGTCAAACACAGAGTAAGGTAAATGCATCAAAAAAATCTAAAAACCCTGCTTTTGAAAAAACAATGATATTGAGCTACAATATATATATATATATATATATATATATATATATATATATATAGATATATATATGGTTTACTATTAAAAAGTCGAACGGCACTACGTCAACTTTACTATAGTCAAACACGAAAGTTTGAAAATAGTAATGTCGACTTTAGAAAAACAATCTAGGACTGTGTTTTAACATGGGTCGAGGTAGGGTAGTTCAGAATAATACTGAACACCTACCTCGACCCATGTTTAAACCATTCGTAAATTGTTTTTTTGAAGTCGACATTACTTTTTTCGAACTTCCGTGTTCGACTATAGTAAAGTTGACGTAGTGCCGTTCGACATTTTAATAGTAAACCAGTATATATATATGCTAAAACAGATACAATGTATGTTAAACATACCATTTGCAAAAATGGTGGGTTCATGGGTATATATTAGGCTAATAGCAACATCTACGTAATTACTCTAGTCATTACAATAATGATATGTAAATTAAAAAAAATGGATTTCTGTTAAACATATGCCAGGAATTCCTTTAATTTAGTCTTGGTGTCTTTCATTGGGAGACAAATGTCATATGGAAACCTGACATATAATTTCCAAGACATATCATTAGCTGATTTAAAGATAAAGTTTTGTTTCCATGTCCAGATAACAAGACTGGCATATGCACACAAGGCATATTAGAGTCAGAGTGAATGGCTGAGCCAAGCAATGCAACAAAAACTCATGGTGGGAAGCTGAGACACACAGTTAATCATGGACTGAGAGTGTCAGTCTGGGTCACAGAGGCAACATGAATTCACATTGAAAGGCTGTGTCATGCAATGCAACATGGACTCGCACTGAAAGGGTGGACCGTACAATACAGTGTGAGCTCACAGTGAAATAGCAATCAATGAACATCGTCTAGAAATAAGATCAAAATGAACCTATATAAAGTGAAGCACTTTTGTTCCTTTAATGCAAATGGAACTCCATCAAAACAAACATTGCAAATGAAGCATAGCATTTAAATAAAGACAACTCACATGACTGAACTGACATATACACAACAAAATTCATTCAAAGAGAAACTAGACAAAATATATGCCTGTATAAACCCTTAGCAATGTTAAAATACAAAACAACCATCATATAAACAAGCAATAACATACATAAACAGTTATGCTTTATTAATGCTGTCCCTTTAAAATATATTTTATGTCAATCATTTCACTTAACCCAGGAGATCAATCATCAGCAAGACAAATCATCAATTTAGCCTCTTTACACTACAATATATTATCCAAATTTCCACAGAACTAATCAATCTTCACATAATTAATAACAGGAAATGAAAGTTTATTACATTTTTTACACATAATCATATGTTTATCCAAAGCATTATTATTGTCCCTCTTTCTAATGGCTAAAACAAGTACATACATTCTTTGTGAGGGTATTCTAGTGGTTTTAGCCACATAGAAGCTCTTGTGGGAATTACAAAGGGCTTAGTACACTACCATCTCAGATTTACAACTACATTTTCCAGTAATATAGAATGGATTTCCCATTATGTCTTAAAATAACACAATTAGTAAGATTAATACACCTGTATTATTTACAAACGAAGCATTGATATGTGCCATATGGTCCTTTAAAATTAAGACCTGAATTAATAACCTGTCTTTCTAATAATATTTTCAGATTACATGTTGCCTTATAAGTAAATTTAGACAAAAAACTCCTACATTATCTAACAAATCTTTGTTATCTGTAATTATTTTCCAGTTATTCTCAACTAACTCACAGTGAAACTTTGGACTACACAATGCAAAGTGAACTCTCACTGAAAGGCTGGGCCCACAGTGCAACATGAACTCACAGTGAAAGGTTAGGCCCACAATACATCATGAGTTCACAGTGAAAGGCTTGACCCACAATACAATGTGAATTCACACTAAAAAGCTGGAACATTATTATTTTATTATTTTAACATTATTTTACCAGGATAAATGCAACTGGACACAAAGTGTTCATTTTCAGTGGAGTCCTGGGGAGAAAAGCTCCAAGGAAGTTAATAGAGTACATACATGGTTTAGGTAACAATAAAAAACTGGTATACAAAGTAAGAGAAACAAAGAAGTACAAGAACAATTTTGTAAAACAATAAGATACTCAAACAATAAGATACTCAGGAGTAGAACCCCTATTTGCAATATTTACAACAACAAAAAAGACATATTAGGTGAGTATATCAGGTGAGAATATAGTGTATGCAATGGAGGCATACAGTGGGTCACTTATATGAAGTAGTGGGTCTTCAAGGGGGGTCTTTGCAGTTACAAAGAGGGTTAGCATAGAGGTGTGAATTAAGAAGGCCCTGGAAGGTGCTTGTGTGACTTTGTAGCCTGAGTTCAGGTGGGAGGGTGTTCCATACTTTAGCAACATCATAAGAGAATAGAGCCTCCCCAGCACTGTTATTGCATGGGTTGATGTCAATCAGGTTTTTGTTACATGAACGTAGTTCCCTTTTGGGGTTGTGAAAGTTTAGTATGTCAGCTAGGGCAATATGGACCTCACTTCAGAAGGCTGGGTTACACAACTTACTATGGCTGCACAATGAGATTCTGGGTCACAAAACACAGCAGAGAGTCACATTGTGAGGCTGTGCTACACTGTGTGGCCTAGACTAACATTATGTTGCATGGGTTACATGAGGAGGCAGGAATTCCATGAGAATTCCATGTCATCAAAATTCATTTGATTTCTTAAACTGGATGACTAGCACTGAGAAACTTGACATAGATATAAACACTGGCTAAATTGATTTTAGAGAATATTAAAGCTGTTCACATAAGAAAAGTTAAAATAAGCTGAGAAGTGCATCTGACTACAAGACAGTGATAAACTGTGTTGGAAGCTTAGTACATGAACTGGGAAACAGGACAAAGGTATGCTGATTTCATCTAGGACTAAAAATCTGCATAATTTTAGCAAATATGTGTTGCATCAGTATAGAGTAAATTAAGATTTGCCATAGTGTAGATATTCCTGTAAGATTTAATGGAAACCTATAAATTCTGAAGAGATATTCTACAGTTTATCATATGTAACCCCTTGTATTGCATTCAAAAGCTCTTCAGCTATTTTATCAAAATTTAATTCTGGATGCATGACTACATGGCATAGCTAGGAAGAGATAACAGTGATCAGTGGTAACCTTATTACTAACCATATCTTAATACTAAACATATCTTCTAATAGTTTGTAGCGTGCTATTGTGACTATTGACAAAGAGGCAGTCGGCACAGAGCAAAGCTGCATCCAAAGCAAGAAAACATTGCAAATGTTGACTTGTTGTTAAGAACCATAGCAACTAAAGATGCATATAAATTATTTACTTTGTATAAGACATTGATCCACCTTGAAATGGAGTACAATGCAATATTTTGTATTTATACCAAATATGAGGTTAAAATCTTACAACTGGTTCTGAAAAGATTTGTCAGGCAATTTACAAGTCTTTAGGAATATTCTTATCTAGACAGATTGACTACGGATTTATAAGAGTTACATTTGTATGGCATTTCAAGCTTTTAAGGATCATTCTTGGTCAGCAATTTTTGGACCTGAGGTTTTGCTGAATTATAGGAACAAGCATTTTAGATTCAACTTTGAAGCTGCATTTGCAGCTGTAGTATTAAATACCTATGGTGCAAAGCATTACAACTTTCCCCACACATGTTGGGTTACCTTTATTTATTTATTTATTTATGTAACCACACTCACTAACTGATGTTACCAAGGTAAAGTGACATAGGTCGAATTGTAACTGCCCCTGCTACTACAGGTATATTCATTAGATGATTTTCTTTCCCAAATGTTTGATAAGCACTTAACAAATGGAAGGGAAATGACAGCTGCTTGTAACTGCTATTAACATTTGTTAATTTCAACTTATTTTAATGTAGTCACTTATTCTTTTTTTTTCACTCCTGCTAAACAAAGTCACTTTTAGCAATCTTAAAAACAGGTGCAGTTTTTAATTACTCTACGTGGTTCATAGCAGCTTAATAAGCTACGGTGAAGCATAGACTTGCTTCTGTCAGGCTTCCCTTGTACATTAATACCCTGGTGGAGAACATCTGTCTGTTCTATATAAATGTATATAAGGCTTTTCTTTAAGGGACATTACTATTCAGACCTTGGCTTGAGGATATTTTACCCCTGGGTGATTTGTAACTTTGTTAGAAAAAAAGTGCTCTTCCTTTTTTGGAAACAGCTACAACCAGAGAGATAACATTTTGCCTTCTTTTCTGTAACCATTACTTCCACAAGAAGAGTTTTTTAATTGTGACTGTTATGTTTTATTCCTCCATACCTTGTTTTTCTTAAGGATGGAGGATCATTATGAAAACTGTCATTCATGTCTAACACAGACATTGAGGAAAGCTTCAATCAGCCTATTAAAGTGTGCTTCCCTTTGCCAAGAATGCCTTTGCTATTATATAGGAAAAAGTGAATATTCATTAAAAGAGCATACTTACCAAATTTGTATGATATCAGGAAACAAAAACATACAAATGCATTGGCTAAACACATAATGGGTAACCCTGAACATGAAGTTAAATTTGTAGTAATTGAATAAATTGAGCAGTGGATATATGGCAGACCTTGGGCATTTATTCTGGAAGTTAGAGAGTTATACCTGCAACTAGTGTCTACTTTAAAATGACAAAAACACAAAATGTCGAGCACTCACATGAGCAAAAAATCAGGATTTCGATACTGATTTTTTGGGATCGCAGTACAGTGAAGATCGGAATATTTGCCCTTTCCTCACTGTAGTGCAATCTCAGAGTAGGAATATATATTTAGCGGGGAGTGTGGGGGGTGCAGCCCTCCACAATAGCGATTTTGAGTTCCTGATTATTCGCTCATGTGAGCGTTCAATAGTTTGATTTATCGTTGTTCTGACATAGACCCTGCAACTATTATTTAATACTTTTAGAATGCCTGGTTTAAATGAAAATTGTTCCATTGCTTGTATGTTAAAATAAAAGCACTGGAAAGATGAAAATTAAAATTAGTTTTTTTTTATATTTTATATAAATGCCAATTTATGAATTATTGATGAAATATTTTAATTAGTTTTACCATGTAAGAGGTATAATGCATGTATTTATCCAAGTATTTATTTTCTTCATTTAAGTTCAAGATTGTTAATTTATTATTTTTTGCATGGTTGGTTAGTTGTTAAGATCAATGTTTTTTTTAATATTTATTTGTAATATTTATTTTTAACATCTTAATTTTACCATTTTATAATAAGTTATTAGGGATGAATGGGCTTATATATATATATATATATATATATATATATATATATATATATATATATATATATATATATATATATTTACATTCATAGGTTTTTATAACTTTTAAGCATAAGTTTTTTTATTTAATTAGCATTTAGAGTTATTGTTACATGATTAAGGAGGGCAGCCACGGTGGTGCAGCAGTTAGCGTTGCCGCCTCACAGCAAGAGGTTCTTCGGTTTGATTCTTGGCTGGGGTGCCTTCTGTGTGGAGTCTGCATGTCCCTGTGGTCAAGTGGGTTTCTTCTGGGTACTCTGATTTCCTCCCACATTCCAAAGATATGCTGTAGGTGGATTGGACACTCTAAATTGACCCTAGACGTGAGTGTGTGCGTATGTGTGCCTTCTGTGGAAGGTTGGGTGCCGGGCTGGCAACTCGACACTGTAAAACTCCATTGCCAATTATGAACAGACAGGTGAACCGCTGTGGCGACCCCTAACCAGGAAAAAGCCAAAAGAAGAGGTTACATGATTAAGGAGATATGTGTGCACTGTTTCTTCTAATATGGGAAGTGATGATGAAAAAATACTTGGAAGTCATGTGATGGTTAAGCAAGAGATTTAAACTGAGTTTGGTTCTATTTGGAATTCATCTGATGAAGCTCTGTGGACACAGGGACAAAACCAATTATTTTTATTGATTTTATACTAAATAAATTGTGTTTTCTACCTACAGAGTTGCTTTTTCTTCTTTCTGCTGAGTTTGCTCTAAGTCTTCCGGAATGGTTTTAAAGGACTGGAGGGAGGGTATTGACCTGATGGATGCAAGTAAGGAGTTCAAGGCCTTATCAACATAGTATGAGTATAGGCCATGGCCAGCAGATTTGATATATTTGTGGGCAGAGAGGATTTTTTTTTGTCACTGGATTGCACAGAGGCTAACTGCTCACCCACTGTCATGTTCCTTTGTGTCAAACTTTGCCATCCAAACTATCAAAATATAAAGTTATAAACTGACATTGTTTTGCATCTGCTGCTATTATGTATCTCTGAGGCTGGTCATAGCAGTGTGACACGCTCACACCCTCTGTGAAGTAATGATGCACATACATTGCTACTGACGTGAATCAAAGGGCAGTCTGCAGTTACTAGCCATCAGATGACTTCTGGCCCTTGTCCCCAGACTCCTCCTTATTACTGTCATCGCATGTTTATGGGCAATGGAAGGGTCACCGTTATTTATTGATTTGTTTGTTTATTTATTTACTGTTCATTATGCTATGTCAACATTTTCATAATGTACTGCTACTTTCTTTATATGTCCTTGTAGCTTTCTGGATCTTATTAATCCATATATTAGATTATATTATATACTCACATGATAATTTGAGTTTAGGAACTGTTTTTATTATGTTTTCTGTCATCTGCACTCTTCATATTGCCACTTTTATTCTAATCAGTGTACATTATTGCACACATAATCACATCTCAATTACCTCTAGTATAATGTAACTTAGCTGCAAAAGGAATATGCTAAATGCAAGTTATTCTGTCACACAAAGCTAGAAAAAAAAGATTATTTCACTTGAAAATGTGCTGTTTGGATTGTTTGTTTCTCTATTTGTCATACATCAGAAAAAGTAACTGGTCGGATAGATAACTTCTGCAATAACTGTTCATGCCAAATGAAGTCTCATCACGACAATATCTGCTGCCTTGTCTTAAGTTTGCAGGCATGTGCCCAGGAATCTGTGCCAGTGGCCCATTTTCAGTGGAGACCCGAGGAGAAAAGCTCCTGTTACAATTACAGTGATACAGCAAAAGTAAAAATTACAATGGATATAATAGCAAGACCTTATTCATCATTAAATACAGTCAGATAGTGTAGTACATTTGTTTTCTAGTAGCAGAATATATGAACATTAATACAAGGCAATTCAAAAGCAAAAAATATTTACAATGTCAAAAATATTTACAAGAAAAAAGAGATAGTAAGATTAGAAAAAGAAAAGGAGTGGCTGATGGGAAGGAGAAAAGAGGAGTTAGATAGCAAGCACTTAGGACATTAGGTTGTAGCTAGATATATATATATATATATATTTTTTATATATATATATATATATATATATATATATATATATATATATATGTGTGTGTTTGTGTGTATATATATATATATATATATATATATATATATATATATTATATATCCTGATTCTACAGAACCAAATAAATGAGCAGCGTTTTATCCGAGAGGTAGTTTTTGCCACACTTGCTGAGGAACAGAAAAGACGAATAATACTTGTATATCTGCATGTTTCAGAAAGAACTGTTTCTGATTTAGGAGTACCTGACCCGAATAGCAGTTAGCCAAGTACCAGGAAAATAGCTGTTGTAGAAATAATGTATTTATTTTGCCAATATGCCCCTCTGGAGTCCAATCTACCTTGTCAGTAAGCAATCTGCTGGTCTTGGAATTGAGTAGCCATTACAAAACCAGCCATTAACTACAAGTAATGGACTGACCCACTGGGATGCCTGCTGTGTGATTAATCACCAGTAAGTTATAGCTTTCTGCTGCACAGCAAGTCTTTTGACACAGTTTAATTTCAAGCTCTAATTTTCTGCTAGCACTCCCTGCTCGGTTACAGGATTCAGCTGAGATGAGATGCAAAAAGCATGATTATGGGATCTGATTTAGTATAGAAATAAAAAAAGGACAGCAAATTAGTTGGACAGAACTGTGTTCCTCCTGAGAGCTGCCCAGGTCATGGTTCCACAGCTTAAACTAAAACCACTTAGCCTTGCATTTCTTTAATGTTTTTTTATCAGTTTTTGTCTATTTTCTAGAGCACATTTTATTTTATGTAATGTCACTGCTAAAGGCATAGGTGCAAAAGCAGCAGGTATGAGTTCTGCCTCGTCCACTTTTTGGGTACAACTTCTACGCAAATGTTTGAAACCTAACTGATACTGTTGTACTTCATTCTACATTCTGTCTTCACCTCTGTTTCTTATTACATTCTATTTACTTGTGCCTGTATGTGTGCTTTATTTTAAATGTTATCATTTTTTAGCAGCAAGAAAACCCAAAAGCAGTGAGTGTGTTCCAGCAGCAAGGCAAGGCTCAACAGTTGTTCATCTGATGAAGAAGTGGTGAACACTGCGAAAACACTAACTTTAATAAAACTTGTGGATTTTACAATTGTTGAGCCTCGCCTTTCTGCCTGTTACCAGTTGTGGTTTTGCTTGGAATTATTATGTTTTAGAATATGCTTGCTCAGGATATTACTACGATCAACTTTTTTGAACATAGTGCAGTTAAGAGGGCATCATGCACCAAACAGGATTTCCTGCTGACATAAGTATAGATTTTATTTCCTCTCCTTTGTTGACTCAGAGTTGCAAACAACCTTTCTATTATCTGTAGTCTCTTAATCTGTACCTGCCTCACAGTATAACTTTTGAATTTGTATCACCATTCTGTGCTGTCTCTTCTTTTACTCTCATATCTTCCCCTTTGCATGTATCCCAGCATGTCATTTTCAGGATATAATAGCCGTCTATAATGAGACTGCCTAATCTAGACATTTTCTGTAACTTAGCAGAATGGCCTTATCATGACATTTCCTTAGCTTAGGAGAATGCCTTCTGTGAAATATTTCATTTTCTCTGTTTCTGTCTAGAATATTTGACATTGTTTTACTCTTCAATCAACCCCCCCAAAACAGAATAACTGAAGTTCACATCACATGCCACTACAACATGTATCTGCAGTCTGTATTTTCCATTAATTTCACTTGTAAGGGTGTCAAGTGCCCCTGAACCCCCTGTATTTTCAGAAGTAATTGAATGTTAATGTGGGGTATTGGTCACTTTACAAATGGAGCTTGCTGTTGAGGTTCATAGTATTTATTTCAAAGTGAGAGGACTTTATTCCAAGAGTCACACAAGTATTGTGTCGATCCTTTTAATAAACAACTTAGGTTGAGAGCGACTTCAATTGCAAAATTATGCCGAGTATTTTAATGCTCAGTTTAAATACTATCACACTTCTTATACCTCCATATTTATGCTGAACATAATTTCAGCTGTTGGTTAGGCATGTATGGCACCTGAATACACCATAGACAAATACCCAAGCCTTTAAGAAAGCCTACAAGGAATTTCTTACCAAGAATGCCAGTTGTGGTTATCTTGGTAGAGTTATACAAAAAAACATTTTGTAATTATTCCACTTCTTATACTAAGTCCTTGAGTGTAATGTTTGCTTTTCATCTTCAGTAATAAAAAAAAATCAGTTTTTAATGATCAGTTACTTCTGTGTACATTGTTTTTTAATAGTTCATCATCCATTTGTTAAAGATTGCTCATCCTTCTGCTCATAATGTTACTACCAGTCAGTAAACTGTGTATAGTCCATTTGCCATTTGATTGTTTAATTACTTAATTTCTGTTTGCTTACTTTATGCAACAAGAGCATCACTGAAAAAGTGCTCTGTAACTCCTGTTCAACTGCATGAATAAATAAAGAAATAAATAAATGTTTTCCTACTACTACCTCTTAACTATTCATATGTCTGCCATGTATAGCTCCTGCCTACCTGGTGGGTAAGAAATGATTACATGCGGAGCCATCATCTGTGCAATCATTAGGATTTTCACTTTTGTACCCTAATTCCTTTGCACGTGCTCAGTTATCTCATTCTGGTGATGGGCATGTAATGAATATGTCATGCAGTGCACCACCTGTTACTTTCACTAACTCTGTGTAAGGGAAGAGGTAATAGTGGCAGAACAACAAGTAAACACGAAGGAGTTGAGACACTGTGGGTAGCACCCAAAAATGAAAATGATATGGCAATCGATACAGAGATGCAGAACAGAACTCATCTTTAAAAGGGTAACAAAGATTAAAAGAAATCTAGCAGGTACATCCTTGACCAGCAGGTAAAGGAGATGTATCTTTCATGGAGGATCATAATACGTCAGACGATAATTTCAGAACAACAAGATGAGTCATGCTTAAAGAGCAAGATCTTTTTTTGTGCCATGAATACTGTAAAGCATGAACTACTACAAGTAGGCCTTTCTCAAGAAAGTGAATGTTTAGAATGAAATAACAAGGAAGAGTGTATGCATTAATTGGAAGTGCGCATCCATTTTGGGAAATGTAATCACCGAGCTTCAAGCTAAAAAGAAACTGAAAGCTCCAGGTTTCAGGAAGGTAGAGTTTGACAAAAATGCCCCAAGAAAACACTTACTAGTATGAAATAAGATGGTGTGACAAACAATGGGGAGAGAACAAAACTGAGTGTGACACCACTTAATGCCAACAGTCTCACTGTAGAATACATCAAAACAGGAGCAAAGTCACTAACCTGCCCTTTAGCCATACTAAATGACTGACCCCACAAAAATTATATGCACCCTTATTCTAGAAAACATTTTACATAATGCCCCCTACACAAAGATGGCTCTTGCTAAACTCTTTCTAGCAAAAATAAATAAAAGAAGGTAGTATCCGTGCTGGCCTCTGATATTGTGTTCTTTCATTTTCTCCTCAGCGGTTTAGCTGCACTAGGACTTGAAACTAATTACATCACTTGGTTTACAAGCTGTCTTGGTAACAGGACCAAACGTGTCACATTGAAGAATTCTTTCTCCCTCTGTATTTATGTATTCCAGTTCCTCAAGGCTGAATTTTATGTCCCTACATTTTAATATCTGCATAAAAAATATGCACAAAGATGCAGAACTAGCTACCATCTGTTGGTTCAGTGATATCTTAAACCTTGACTGTTTTGTCCCCTACTCAGACTGTTAGACATTATTCAAGAATCTTTAAGATCCATAGGAAACTGATTACTACGATCATTATTGAGATATACCCCCCCAAATCGGCACACACAAAACTAGTCCTGTTCTCAGACAATTTGCACTCATGCGGGGAAACAATTAAAACTACTTAACTGAATTGCACAATAATGGAATTAGTCTCCCACACCCGTCCTGAGTGACATTGTTGCTGAAAATTTTAAAGTCAATCAATATGCACAATGCATAAGCCAAAAAAAAAAAATATATATATATATATATATATATATATATATATATATATATATATATATATATGTATGTTAGGACTTCTATACAGAGCTAAACATAATCTCACAGACCAAAGTCACTTTTTCTTTATCAAACTCAGTACTAATATTGACCATAATGTATTCTTTCTCTAGCCTCGCCAACCTCCAGTCAGGTCAAGTGTCTAAAACAGAACAAAACTGCAAAAAGCTAATCAAGTCTGATACAGTACAGCACACAGAGCCCATCCTTGCCCTATCCTCAACAAGCTCAGATGGCTTGAACTTACCCAAGGACTATTACCTTGCTCTTACAGAATGGTGTGTAAGGTAATTCTATCTTCTCAGTTCACTTATCAAAATTATGCCTTATCAGCTATCAGACCAACAAAAACAAAACAAAAAAATCTCAACCTTTAAAGTAGGATTTAAAAAGTTAATGTCCTTTGCAAATATAAATAGTTGTGTCACAGTACACCTCCCTCAGGATTAATAGTCAGTTTAAATATCTTCTCCCAGTGTTGGCAGACTTGTTAAATCTACATATAATTGTGTCACAGCATGTGCAACCAATCTATATGTTGCCCGATATGTTTGTGTGCCTAAAGTTCAGACAATTGCCATACTATTGACTTTCACTTCTATGCATGGTGTTATACATGCTGTTCTCCTTACTAAAGTAGTCTGCGCATAATTCCTATAACATTACAGGACCAAAATCATTTTTCATACACACCATTTTCAAAGTGATAGGACATTGATTTGCATGTTAGTTTATTTTTCATATATTAATTGCACAAAGTTGACTACAGTCCTTTTACAGAAGAATGGATCCTACAACCTCTCTCTATATATGTAGATAGATAGATAGATAGATAGACAGACAGATAAATATAGGTAGATAGATTAGACAGATAGATAGATAGATAGATAGATAGATAGATAGATAGATAGATAGATAGATAGATGGATAGATAGATAGATAGATAGATAGATAGATAGATAGATAGATAGATAGATAGATGGATAGATAGATGGATAGATAGATAGATAGATGGATAGATAGATGGATAGATAGATAGATAGATATAGATATAGATAGATATATAAAAAGAAAGAAAGGTAATCATATGGGAGCAAAGCATGGCACAAATTTTCCAAAGTTTCTTGGAGAATTGAGAAGAAAATGAGTATTACTAGCAACACATTTTAACAAATTTTGAAAGAAAGTAAAGCTTAGGATTTGTAGAAAAAGTCAAATGTGATTTTCTCTCAAAACAATGGGAATGAGATAAAAGCTTGAAGTCATCAATTTATTATTATATTTTGTTGATACATTTTTTATACGTTGATATAATTTTACAGATTGGAAGTTAACTATCACTATAATGTGTTTTTTCACTCACACCTACCTTTGTGACTCCCTCTGTCCATTAGTTAAAGCTTGGAAAAATTAAATACAAAAATAAACTTGATAGTTTAGAAGGTTACAGTTTGGGCATATCATGAATTCCAAGGTTCAACATTTGTGCAAACGTGTGCTGCTATTCAGCTCAGATGTACAGCTATGACTGGCTGAAGGGCAGCCACACTGGACAGAAGGTGCTAGGGGTCCAGATTGGCAGATGCCAGACAGGTGGTCGTGGAGTACCGGCATTGAGTAATATAGCTGACACTGCAGTAGTCAGGGCTAAAGTGCTTCAGATCTTCATTTCTGGTATTTAGTTGTTGCAAACTGCTTTTTATATGTGCTGTATGTGGTTTGCTGAAGTTTTCATAAGGGAAGAACTTTATGGATCCTCAAGTCTAAGAGGATCTTTTTTGTCCTATATGTAGAACTGAGGGGTTTGGCAGATCAGCGGCTTTATAGGGCTCTAGAATTCCCATATATACTTGACATTCAACTAACTGGATCCAGGTTTGTATAATTTGATTTATAAAGACATGCATGGGTACTCTCAGCAAAAAACTGAGGTTAGCTAAAGCTCATTTTTGAAAATCTTAACAAGGGCAGATAATATGGAATTAAGTGTGGTGAGACTGCCCTCTGTAACTGTAGATTATTAAGCTTTAATGAATTAGGAAAAATAAAGATTTGAAGAGGATCTGTGTTAGTTGCAGGTGAAAAAACAAACAGTTAATGGGAAGTAATACCAGGGAAATGAAAAAAGATGATACAATAGATTTTTTTCATCCATTTCTGTATTGCTAGTAACTGTATATTTAGAGTTAGGAGCTTTTTACTGACTGAAAGATAGAGATGTTCCATGGTTGGAAAGGAGCTATGATTATTATTAGCTATTAATTGGAACCTTAAGAAATAAACGATCCATGTTTGGACAATCATAGACAATCATAGTCATTTTGGGGTCATTTATATTATAAACAACAAACTTCTTGAGTGAAGAAAGAAAGGACAAACTGAAGATATAATTTAGTGTTTTGTTCCTAAATTTATTCACAGAGCTTCATCAGAAATGTAACTTACAAAACAATAAAAACATGTTTATATAAAAGTAAGCAACCAATGAATTTAAAATTAGTAGTGATGTCACTTCCTACCTATTCCACTTAAGAACACACCTGATATTCTGGTTATTATTAAGGCCAGAAAATGCATCAGCATTAAGAAAAAGCTGCCATCTTAACTCTTTCACTTACAGTAAAGAATCTACACCCCTGATAAATGTTGGAACGTGTTCTAATGCAATACATTTAACATCAACAAATTTAGAAGAGGTAATTCTGTGCTTTGCCAAGACATTCTTAAGATCTTTGTTTTTAATTGCCTGGTAATTTTCTTTAATATGATCTACTAAACATCTTGTAGGTATGTATGTTTACATTTGGGCATTGTAACTGTTGTAAATACATCAGTGTTTGCAAGGAACTAATTATTGCTCATAATTTGTCTGTTAGAGTAAAAGGTTTTTATAGCTGTGTGTCCTTTAATGTGGTTTACTTAGGAATATGTGGAGATTGTTGTGCATATGATATTGGGAATGCAACAAGACATTTAGTAGAGCAATTTATTGGGTATATAAATTCTTTACTGGAGGTGAAACAGTTATGATGACAGTTTTTTCTCAATGCTGATGCATTTCAAGGCCTTAATGATAACCTGAATTTCAGGTATTTAAGTGGAATAGGTAGGATGTGACATCACTGGTAATTTTAAATTCATTGGCTGATTACTTTTATATAAACACATTTTTATTGTTTTGTAAGTTACATTTCTGATGAAGTTCTTTGAATAAATTTGGGAAAGAAAGCACTAACTTATATCTTCAAATTGTCCTTTTTTTCTTCACTCGAGATGCTTGCTGTAATAAGTGCTGTTTTAAGTCTTCTTGTGGTGGTTTGTTCATTAATCATTTATATTATACCCCATCTTCTTAAAAGAATGTGTTAAGTATGGGTGATCTACCTCTCCAAATCAATTTAACCCATGTACTTCATACTGATAATATTATTGGGACAAACAGTGTTTTAAGAAAAATGGCAATATAGGAAAAACTTTAGTTTTATAAAAATAATGCAAACAGCAAATGAAAAATTAATATGATTCCATTTTTGACTGACTTGAGAGATTTATTTTCAAATTCTATGATTTGGTATTCTGTTATATAAAAATAATTTAATGAATGCTGCAAACTTAACATTTTTATTTGAGAGACAACTAAACAGTGTAGTGAGTGATGTTTGATTGGTAAGAAATAAAAACTTATATTTGTAGAAGTTAATGAAGTAGCCTGTAAACTCTTGCAGAGTTTTTATTTTATCACATAAGTGATTAACTGTAATACAGTAAAAATAATGTCATCAGTATTATGCATAGGCAGCATTGTGGCATTTCTATCCATCTGATATGTAGTCTTTGTCATTTTTATTTTTAATTGCAGTCTTCATCTGGCATTTCCTTTGAGAAACGTGTGTGTGTGTGTGTGTGTGTGTGTGTGTGTGTGTGTGTGTGTGTGTGTGTGTGTGTGTGTGTGTGTGTGTGTGTGTGTGTGTGTCTTTGTTTCATCATGTATGCATGTATAATATACTAGATTATGATGGGGTCTTCGGTTATAACCAGCTGATTTTGTGTTCGAGATATGGATGCTTAGAAATTCACCTCAAGAGCAAAGCCGATGAGGAGAATCTTGGCATCCATGGTGACAACACACAATAAAAGGTTGTGACTGGCTTTCAAATCATAATTCCCTGTAATGAAAGGAGCTTTATCAGCTCCATGTGCCACCAGTTACAAAAGAAAAAATCAGCTTTGAAAGGCAGTAAAGCACTTAGCAAATGATGTCAATCAGACAGCAGCTCATCTATCAGGTTACTTGCTTAAAATTTATGGGGTTAGAAGGAATCAAAATCAAAGTCAGTTTTTTAATATTTCTGTAATTCACTTAAAAAGTTAATAGAACAACACGTTTTGCATCAATATGCATTTTCTAAACAATAAATGAAGTATGGTATTTTTGACTTACTAATCTTCAGTGATTTACCAGAAAATTAAAACAATTAATGAGGAACAAAGCAAAACTGTAAGGTAAACTCAGGGACAGTCAAGGTTCAAGGACAGCAGGTAAAAACAGAGCTGTTTTACCTTCTGCCACTGTCCTTTACCAGCTGTCATGGTCCATTTTAGTCCCTAACATGAGACCCAATTGCAATATCACTTAGAGTTGTGTGTATCAGTTGGTGGCCTAAGCAGAACTAACATGTATGAGACAGCAGTAATGGACAACGCTTGTATATGTAGAAGCAGACGTAGTGTGACCAGCAAGAAATAATCAGAATTATCATTCCCATAAACACCTGCCATGACCTAATGTAGATAAGTATTTGTAAGGCTGGAGAGTTTGTAATCTAAGAAACAGACAGGTTAAAAGCAGTTCACAGATGGATAACAAAGGTGGTGCCTGTTCCATATTAGAAGTCAAGGGGAAAAAGCATGTGCAGTTTTGAGAAATAAATGCAGACATGTGACAGAAACATTTATTAACTCAAGGAGAGTAGGGCCAGCACCTTAAAAAGGCATCTATATTACAACATTGAACTTTTAGTTAATCGAATAATTAAAGCTCAATCTTGTAATATCGACAGCTAAAATTGTTGAATGGCTGATTCAACCAAGGGAAACACTTCCCTTGGCCGAATCAAAAAGAACCCTCCACATCTGAAATCAAGTGGGGGGCTTTGCCCCCCACAACCCCCTACCTAAATATACCAACTCCAAGAATGTTCCAAATTGGGGAAACAGGCATAATCCACATAACAGCCAAGGGAAGTGCTTCCCTGGGTTAAATCAGCTGTTGCACAATTTATGGTTTCGATATTACAAGTTTGAGCTTCACTTATTCGATTAAGTAAAGCTTCAGTCTTGTAATATAGACCCTTAAAAAGATGTATCAGAAGAAGAGAATGCAATTTAATGAGACAGCGTGACTGAAGAAACAAGAACTTATTTAATAGAAAGGTTTAAGAGCTACTTACCTTTAAAGTAAAGGCTTTGCCGAACTCCTTTGAGATACACTTTTAATAAATCAATGGTTCACATGTACTTATTGAGTTAGCAACTATCAATACGAAAATTTACTTTTTCTGGGATGCAATACACCCAAGAGTGAAAATAACAGTCTTGACACTAAGTAAAACAGATGGGAAATAGATTTCCAGAGGTGCCTCACTTTATTGAGAGGTAATTTACACAGTTGTATACAGTTATAGGCACCCATATAAACCCGCATTTCTAATCATGAGAAGGCAAATTATTTAGTGCTGAGTCTGGAGATATGGATTGCACCCACATTAGTGACTTGACAACGTAGTTATCAGTAATTATTTAGTGCAGAGTCTGGAGATATGGATTGCACCCACGTTAGTGACTTGACAAAGTAGTTATCAGTAATTTCTGTCTTGCTTGTTTCATAGGTTCATAGGTTCATAGGTTCATACTAGACTATCTGCCCGAGGGCATTTACAAGCCTAGCCCATAGTTTTGTGGCTTACGCCACCCCTTTAGTTTGGAGAAACTATGCCCATTATTTTGCTGTGCCTCTGTCGAGCAGTGACACTGAGGTAATCCCTGGGGTATATCTGCAATCTCCCATCCATTGGTCAAGATTCCTCTTGAACAAGGCCAGCGAGGTGCTCTGCCTCACATATACCGGGATTTTGTTCCACAGCATAGGGAGTCTTTGGGTGATGAATCTATCCCTCCAGCACGTCCTATTAATAACCGTGTTGAGGTTTAAGTCTCCCACCCTTGTGGCTCTGAGGGATCTAGATTTTTTGAGGTGAAGCATGTTCATCAAATCTGGGTTTGACATGGCCTTGTATGTCAGGCACAGGTCATCTCTGAGCAAACGGTAAGCAACTGAATAGAGCTGGAGTTCTTTCAGTCGGGCAGCATAAGACAGATTTTTGAGACCCTTTATCCTTTTGGTGAGTAACCTTTGTGGCCTCTCCAGCTGCTGCAAGTGTCGGGTCAGATACATTCCGAATGGGGCATTGTACTCAATCATTGGTCTGATGAGTGATGAGTATAGGGAGACTATGACCTCCCTTGATCTAGATGTGAATCCCTTCATGATAAGGTGGGCAATGTAGAAGGTCTTCCTAACTACTTTAGCAATATGAGTGTCGAATGAAAGGCTACTGTCAACCTGGGTCCCCAGGTCCCTGATAACTTCTTCTGTGCTCAGTGGATTGCCACCTATATGGTAGCTAGGGGTAACCTTGTTTTTCCCGAAGGGTATGACTATGCATTTCTTGGCATTTAACTTTAGGCCATGGCTCTGGCACCAGTTATCCGTTTCTGTGAGACCCTTCTGAAGGATATCTGTGTCAGATGTGTTTTCGACTACGGCGCCCAGTTTGCAGTCATCTGCAAACTTTGTCAGCCATAACCCTCCTGTGTTTGCTTGTACTTCAGAAAAGTAGATGCCAAACAAGAGTGGGCCCAGGACTGAGCCCTGTGGGACACCACTTGTGACAGGCTTTGAGTCTGACATGGCGCCAGCAACTCTGACCCTGTGGGTTCTGTCACTCAGCCAGTTTGCAACCCATCTTGTGATGTATGGGTTTACATTTAAGCTGATGAGTTTTTCAATGATACCCGAGTGGGGTATTGTATCGAAGGCCTTCGCCAGGTCAAGGTAGGCTGTATGGACTGCCTTTCCCTCATCAATGGCCTTGGTGACTGTTTCGAAAAAGTTAACCAAGTTTAAAAGGCATGATCTGCCTTTGACAAAGCCAAACTGGGTTGGATCCAAAGTCTGCAAATTCCCTATGTCTTTATTTATGAGATCCATTATGATCCTCTCCATGGCTTTGCAGATAAGGCTTGTCAAGCTAATGGGACAGTAATTTCCAGGGTCGGTGGAGGCACCGCCTTTGTGAAGTGGGACCACAGTCGCTGTGCACCACTCCCTGGGTACGTATCCGGAGGTGAGACTAAGATTAAACAGCTGTCCTAACTGCGGGTTTAATTCCTCATTGAGTTCATGGAGCACACAGCCGGGGACACCATCAGGTCCCATGGATGCTGTGTTTTTTGCCTTGGAGAGAGCAGTTCTCACCTGGGTGTTAGAGATGTTTGGGGGGCTACAATCATTTGGTATAGATATCTCTCCTTTTGGGGGGGAAGGGGGGGTTTGCACTGAACCTGTCAGCCAGTATGTTGGCAATGTCTGTAGGATCAGTAATCTTCACATCATTTTGAACTAATTCTGAGCATATCTGGGAGTTTCCTCCCAGGTTTCTAACATAGCTAAAGAATGCCTTATGATTGTCTTTTGAGTCCTTAGCTATTTTTTCTCTCAAAATTAGCTTTGGATGATTTTATGAGAGCTCTTAGCTTTTTACTTACAGTGATCAGCGGTGTCTTACCTTTTAAGGATTTTGCTCTATCTTGTTGTAGCTTCCTCCTTTTGTTGTAGAGTTTGTTTATGGCTGGGGTCCACCAGACTGGACGCTTGCCTTTGGTACAAAGAGTCTTTGTTTTGCTTGGGATTACCTGATCCATGCAGCCCTGAAGGTGCTGGTAGAAAGCATTTGTAAGTGATTCAGCGGCTTGAGTAATGTTTACCGCTGGCTCGGGGGCCTTAAAGGAGACCACACTAGTCTTTAGAAGTGTGAAGTCGGCTTTCGAGAAGTTCTTTACTGTGGTCTTTTTTATTTTTGGTGGGGGCGGGATGAGGACCTCCAGCGAGGTTAGTTTGTGATCTGATCTCACCAGTGAGGGGTATACTTCTGGTGTTGAACATTGTGCTCCCATGTTCGTGATGATGAGATCAAGTATGTTTTCTCCTCTTGTGGGGATGGTGACTAGTTGTTCCATGGCATTTGAGTTCATTTTCATTCTATTTATATTTTGGTATCTTGCTTGTCACTACTGGGCAGCATCCATTTATAGAGATGATCTAGGAAAAAAAAGCTCCTTGATAATAGCTGAACTACAAAATAAGATGCAAGACGAAATTATAATAGTACTATCAACAGAAACAATATAACAGTCATTACAGCAACATATAAACCTTTTATGCACAGTAAATAGATACCACCCCAGATTCACGAAGCTCTGTGCAAGAATAAGACTATTCTTACATGGACTGGTTCATGTCCGTTTAGAACAGCAGTGCACCTTGCATATCCATGAAGGCACACTGTTGTTTAAACTACATGGACATTAGCTATGAATGAGTGCAGGGGGTGTGTCCAAGTAGTGCATGGACACTAAACACACCCCCTGCACTCAGAAAGTGCTGTATGGCACTTTCTAAGCTGAACCAACATAATATTAGAGCTTTGCTCTAATATTATGCCAGTATTTCAGTGTCCGCGGACACTGAAATGAAAAAAGTATCATTTCAATGTCCACCGACACTGAAATAAAAACAGCAACAACAAAGCAATGCAGAGGGTGTGTGACAGGTTCTGTGAAACACCCCCTACATTGCTAAAGTGCTGTACAACACTTCTGCAACCTGCTAAAGCAGGAAATGTGTGCAAATGCACACATAATGGGGGATAAATCCCCCAAAAGTGACAAAATACACATTTAGCCCTCACAAACATAAAAGGTTGATAGAGAACAGGTCATACATTAGTATGAATTACAGAAGGGTAGAAGTCAGAAAGCAACTGTATGCCAATATTCCCTTACAACAGTGCATATTAACAAAGGCACAAATGATGGGGGGAATAAATACTACATTAGGGACATGCCTGAAAAATTGCCCTCACACACTTAGAAAGTTGATAGCTAACAGGATATTAGCAAGAGTCTCTGAAGGATAGAAGCCTGAACGCCAAATGAATGACATTATTTCACAATTGCAGTCCTCAATGACTTGTCAGAACACCACAAGACTCACTTATATAACATAATAATATGAAATAACATACACTTTTTTTCAAGCCTAAGGAATGTTTCAGCTTAGCCAAGTGTGTGCGCGCATTATGGCCATCCACTTAGCATAGCTTAAACATCCCCAGGACATAAATGCAAATATAGAGGTGAAAATTCCAAGCTAAGGTAGTGCAATGGTTAGAGTCCTGGCTTTACATACAGGTGTTCACGGATAGAGTACCAAGGCAGGCAACTTACTTTTCTATAGGAAAGTAGTGTTAAAATAATTTTTGTAAATTTAAATTATGTAGCAACTGTTTTTTGTCAACCAGGGTAGAGTAGCAGGTCCAAAAGTGAGATGTCAGTGTAGAAAAGATGTGAAACCCCCATATAAACACAAGTGCCCCATACAGTATAGTCACACAAAAATATAATTTAATGAAAGCACATAAGGGGATGTCATGGAAGGTAAACATACAATTATAATATGTCAGTAATGAGGAATCAATCCCACAATCCTGATACTTTATAAAATGAAATGTGAGCAGTGCTAAGTAGTGCTCAGCTATGCTAACATGGTGTAAGCATTGCTTAAATGTAAATGTTAAGCAATAAGTACCCCAGATAAGCAGATTTGTGCATTGGTAAGCAGTGTTCAACATCTGTCCCTTTAAGCACTGCCAACCTTAGCTAAGCAGGTTTGCTGGTCTCTCAGCTAAGCTCAGCATATTCAAAATCATCCAATCATGGCAAAGTGTGGGAATTCAGCCCTATTTATACCTCACAGATGGGAATACAGCCATAACCAGTTGTACTTGATCACTGCAGGCAGTATGGCTGGCGTTGGTGAGGGTATGCACTTTCAGACACAGCATTGGGGCATTCAGGACTCCAGGATCATGGTTGGACTCCTTGTAAAAGACCATGAAGGGAAACTGCTGTAGGACCAGTACCAGGGCTCACAATACAAAGCAGAGGCCTGGGACCATCTCGCATGTGATCTCACCAGTGCAACTGGCATCCCTCAAACTGATGATCAGGTCCAGCACCATTATGGTGACCTCAAGCATAAGAAGAGAGAGCTCTTTGACCAGTGGACCCAAGATGCATGGGCACAGAATGTCCCAGAAGTGTGTAAGTATTAGTATCTCTTATTGTTCCCCAACGTCCAGCCTGAGTATGTGATTGATAGGTATGCATAAGTGTTTTTTTATCTCCTGTACAGCTGCAGATGAGAGGGCTGCAAACATGGAAGCACATGCAAACAGGCTGCTTAGGCTCGCTGAGAGGCTGATGAGTACAAATCTAGCTTGCAGTATTCAGGACAAATAAATAGAAAGGAGTAGAATGTCAACTACCATTAGATAAAGTGTGTACTGTGTATAATTAACAAATGACCGTTAGCAGATTAGTAGCAATGTACAGGATCTTTAATGATAAAGGTCTCTGTAACTTTCAATAAAAGAAAAAAACCTAGACTGTTGTGTTTACTTTGTTATGTTGTGGTAGGAATATAAATGTGTACAGGTTCTGCACAGCAACCATGGCTCTGACAACAAGAATGAAGTGAGGCTCATCTTGCAAAGATTGTGGAGTGTAAAACAGGTGAACAACTAAATGAATTGTGCCGTGCACCAAGATCTGAACCCTAAATAGTAAAATCTAATTTTTTATCCCCTGCAGAAGTGCCTTGTTTTAACCATTGCTTTTCAGATTTTAATATGTCAAAGTATGAATACACAGTACAAGAACCATCTGCCATGCATGAATGTTAGAACTACAAGGTCAGATTGTGCAAACCAGAGAGTAGTAGGGAGTAAAACGTCACACAAGCATTAGCAATTTCTCAGTAGTTCATGGTGATGAAACACAAGTGTGGTGTACCTTTTTAGCACAAATAGACATGGTTTGAATCCCAGCAGTGGTAATAAGCTGAATGCATATTGTCACACAAGAATATGTGAATATGTGTAGAAATTGTCAGGTACTGTTAACAGAAATTTCCTCCACAGGTCTGCCAGGTAAGGAAATGTTTGTAGTATATGTAGGAAGGCTTTACTAATATATTGTGTACAACACTATCACTGTCCAACTCCAAGTCTACAAATGACAGCAAGATAAGTGCATCCAGCAAGTGTTATTTTCTGATACATGTCCCTCAACTATCACATTGTCATGGCTAGTGGTCACTGCTGTCAATAACTAGGATGACAGATATAAATCCCAGCAGAGTATGTCAGTAGCACACCCACACAGCATGAGTGCAGGACACCATATTTAGTGTCACATATGTAACCATGAATAGTTGAATATGTGTAAAAAAATTCAGATATTATTAACAGAAATTTCCTGCACGGGTCTGCCAGGTAAGGAAACGTTTGCAGTACCTGTAGGAAGACTTTACTAATATTCTGTGTACAACACTTCCACTGTCCAACCCCAAGTCTACAAATGACAGCAAGATAAGTACATACTGCAAGCATTTTTTTTCCGATTCATGTCCCTCAACTGTCACATTGTCACAGCTAGTGGTCACTGCTGTCAATAACCAGGGTGACAGATATAAATCCCAGCAGAGTGTGTCAATAGCACATCCACACAGCATGAGTGCAGGACACCCCATTCAGTGTCACATATGTAACCCTGAATATATGAATATGTGTAGAACAATTCAGGTATTGTTAACAGAGATTTCCTTCACAGGTCTGCCAGGTAAGGAAATATTTATAGTAGCCATAAGAAGGCATTACTAATATACTCTGTGTACAACACTTTCATTTTCCAACCCCAGGCCATAGGTACATGTAAAGTGAGGGCAGACCTGGAGAGTAATGAGTAGAGTACTGATCAGTATACTTGTGATAAACAGAAGCCTATAGAGTTGTTAATTGCCATCTCTCTCTCTCTCTCACCCACCCATATCTGCATCAATAATGTATACACATAAATAATGGGTATGTCTTTCTCCAAACCTACTGTTGGGGCTTGTGTTTTATTGTTCTACAAATATTGAATTGCTTGAATATTAATGAACCTTGTTCAAATACTATAATTGGTGTCCTGTTGCTGTCAATGTAACTTGCATGCTGTTATAATGCCTACTGTGGTTCCATATATGCATGTGTTCTGTTTGCTATGCCACTGTTTCAAAACTGTTTTATGGGGTCAATTGGAACACTCATGTATGCTGTTATAACTAATCTTGAAATGTGTTGTTCATAACTAATCAACATATTTTTTAAAACCTGAACACCGTAGCAGGTCTGGGAAGGCAGATCCCAGTAGATCTGCCTGTCCCACCTCATGTAGCCATGGCATTGGGCCAAAGCACATCTGGGACCCAACTTGGGCCTCCCTCTTCTGTTTGTCCTGCACCACCTTTGGGTGGAACTGCCTCAGAGGACGAAGCTCGCCCCCTCCTGGTAGCAGGCACAGAGAGGAGACTGTCATCTGTAGTCAGGTCTGGGATTGGTGCGCAGCATCATCTGATCAGAGTTCGGTGATCAGCTGCACCAACTTGGTTCAACTTGAGGGTCAGTCTTCATCTCCTGTTCAGCCCCCAGCACAGCCACCTTCAGGGCCATGAAGGTGCAGTGGTGACTGCCCATGAGTGGGGACCTCAGTCCCACTGTATCCATTTGGGGGCTCATGTGCATCCGATTCCTAACCACCCTGCCCATCCAAGGTGTTTACCCCCCCCCACATGTCATATACTGCCCCTGACAGCTGCCTTGTCTGTCTTTTCTGTCTTCCTACCCAACTTACCTCACCAAATGTACCTACTATCCTTCCCCAATGTCCTCCCCCCAAATTTCACCCCATACATGGCTGTCCATTTTGCACACATGTCCACTGGACACATATAATCTGGTTCAATTGGCATGAAAACACATTATTGTTGTCCTCCCCCCTCTCTCAGGGGTTAGAGTGTCCAAATTCACCTCCAAATTCTGTAGACATTCACAATTGTTGCTGTAGGAGAAGTGGACAGCTATGGACCTTTCCTACACCCGTCCTGCACATCCCTAGCTACCTTTCATACTGTACTTCCCTCTGCATGCCCCTTTTTTCACCACTTTCCTATTACCCGTTTTTCTTTTCTTTTAAAGAAATTAGCACAGGGGTAAGCGGGAGTAAGCACCGCTAACTGAAGCTAAAACAGACTAACCATATTTTAGCAACTCTAAGCTTCACACAAACCCACGCAAACCCACTTACAACTGTTTAAAATTACCTTAATCACTCTGTATCCAACAGCCCTTGTTCTGCCTAGCAACAAAATAAACAGGCTCTGCAAGGCTCAAGCCCAGGACCATGCACACCATAGCCAAAGTGATTTACCACTAAACCATGTCAAACATACATTACTTGGATGCTTTCAGAAACATATCATCCAGCCCAGTCATTCAACAGTACAAAGAATGTATTCCAACATTTAGATGTATGTGTGTGTGTAAATATATTAATATCTAAACAGATACAACATATCTATCTATCTATATATTTATATATATATATATATATTTAGAAATATATACATATATATAAATATATATGAACATATATACATGCAAATGCCTACATCGCCACATATATATGTCTACATCTATATGTCTACATATACACAGCAAGGCACATATATGTACACAGATATATATCTACGTAGGTATATACGGACATAGTTATATATATGTAAGCTGATATATATATATATATATATATATATATATATATATATATATACACACATATGTATATCTGTAGGTATATACTGACATAGTCATACATATGTAAGCTGATATATATATCTATATAGGTATATGTGGCCATACATCTGTAGATAGCAATGATAGATTAACAAAAACAAATATGTCCACATGCGCCATTAATGGGATTGAGAGACCCCAAACAATATACGTTTTGTACGAACAGGCATACCCCCCCCAGTCCAACCCATCCACCCTGCAATACACTACCAAGTGTTGCAGATCCCATAACCAGGACCTGACATGACATGGGCACAAGATGTTAACAGTACTACATCCCACCTGTATGATGTCAGGCTGGTATTGGTAACATATCATGCAGTACAGTCTGGCTCCCATAGGAAATGTAAAATGTGGAAGCTATCAACATCCCCAGGATACAGATACACAGACACATATATGCAGATACAGATATACCTATATATATATATATATATATATATATATATATATATATATATATATATATATATATATATATATATATATATAGATATGCATAGAAATACATGTGACTACACATACACACGCAGAGATATGTACAGTAAGATACATATGTAGAAAGTGCACAAAATATGGAGCAGCCACTATGCCTACAGTTCACAACTGAACAACTGAACACTGTATGGGCCACCCATACAATTGATAATCGTTGCCTACAACATATACCCACAGAGAGGTCATAGGAAAAAACACCACACACAGGTTTGGAGAAATGGAAACCCTTTATTTGTGTACTATTACAGTTCTATATGTCATGTCATATAGCTGTTCAGACACTGACATCCATATAAACAGAGTAATGTAACTGTGAAACAGTTATACCAATACAGTAGTCTGGAAAGGTTCACAACTGTTGCTGTCCAGGCCAAGCCCTTCAAATTGTACAATAGCAAAGACAGGCTGGGCCACAGGATACCAAACAATCAACAGTGTGTAATGCAGGTGTATAGTTTAGCAGCATCTATCTACACTGTGTACACAATTCACTAGGTGGTAAAGACTTCAATTGACCAAATGGGATGTAACTGTTACATAACAAGGCATAACTGACACCATCACAAGCACACTGATAAACAGAACAGTCTGTATGGCAGGAGGCAGTAGGCCTGCATTAACCCAATTTATGTAAGTAATGTAAATATAGGTGAAGTATAAGGTACAGTACATCCAGATACCTTAAGGCAGCTCACCCCTGATACCCCCACATTTTGTAACAGCCTAGGTCATTTATGGTGATTTCCCCCTCAGGCTCCATAATACAGGGCCATATACCACTGTTACATACACTGGCCTCTAGAGTGCATAAGGGCACACATGTATTGTGTAGGTGAAGCCCACACATATATGGCCCCAGCCCCACCGTATGTGTGGGGGATACAACAGCAGTGGACTGATGACAGCAATGGCAATGTGATATACTCACAGCCTACTACAGAACAACCCCTGACAGCATGTCATATGTGCAAGGCTTGGTATGTAGGTGGAGGACAGAAGCTGGAACATAGGCCCATATGTGGAAAACTGTTGCCATACGCTAAGTAAGTCACTGGTGTTACAGGATAGTCTGCAGCATACCCTTAGTCAGGGAATTGAGGTTAGAAACTTAAATGGATGTAGCCATGTACTGATAGCACTCAACACACACATGCTGCCAGTGAAATATCTGACACAGGACCTGTGTGGTGGATAGACAAAACATGATAGGCACACCTCTGGCCACCAAAAGGATAGGTCCACAGTTGAGAGCTATACAGACAGACTGCATTCCAAGGTAAACTAGTATGTACACACACACCCCGTAACACCAGTACTATACAAAGCATAACGTAACTTTACTCATACTCTGTCTGTAGTTCCTGATCCTCCTACAAATATGTAGCTGGCCTGAGTGTGCCAGTTCTCCTGTAAGAGGTATTGCTACCTGCTGTCAGTAACACTGATGCCCACACACATGAAGGATATCCATCACACAGGAAAGGTAAAGGGACCACGCCCACATGATGTAGGGATGTATAGTAGGTGGTTGCCATGACAGTGATAATTGGAAGTACTACACAGCAAGCTGCATGCAGTTAGCAAGTGTAGGACACTGAGTGGTGCTGAGGCCATCAAATGACTGAGTGCATCTCCTATTAAATCCAGGCTGCAATCTACGCAAAGCAGCCCAGGAAGGGGGGGCAGGAGAGAGAGAGAGAGAGAGACATCATTTCCAGTACACGTATGTGAAATATATGTACATGTATTAGAATGTAGTACCTGGTCCATCATAATGGGATTGGTGATGTGGAATGAGTTATATGTGCCACCCAGGAAGGGGGAGGGGGTAGAGAGAGAGAGAGACATCATTCCCAGGACACGTATGTGAAATATATGTACATGTATTAGAATGTAGTACCTGGTCCATCATAATGGGATTGGTGATGTGGAATGAGTTATATGTGCCATCAGGTGTTGTTGTGATGATGTTCAACTGAACAACTGTTATGGACAATAGTGTCTGTCCCATGTATGTCCAGAAATATACATATACCCATGTGTAGACATATATATGTGCACATATATATGACATCACATATATCTACACATATATAGATATATACCTATATGCACATGTCTGCATATGTACAAACACAAAAACAGACATATATGTATGTAAAGACATGCCCCCTATATCACTACCACATTGATGTGTGTTATGTGTGAGGCAGCAGCACACACAGCAATACACATGGATATCTACAGCTGGCAGTGTGTGCACCATGGTTGGGTATGTCACGTTAGTCCCTTCTTGGCACCACATTGCCCATGGCTGTGAAGTATGCAATGAGAATATGGGGAAGTATGGCAGGTACACATGTGGAGGTGGTCAGGATTGTTAGATATAGAGGACAGTCTACAGGGGTGGTATGTGAGACATGTGGTGGGTAAACACAGTGTATGGTGTGTGTAGTCTGTGATGTGGATGCCCCATGGTCCCCAATATGACCACAATGGGAACAAGCCTCCCACCAACTGCCACACACAACAGCAGTCCATGTCCTGAAGGTGCCTGGTTTGGAGGCTGAGCAGGAGGAGTATGTTGGCCGTGTGAATGTGTACTGGGTGCCTCAGACTGATGTAGCACATCCCTCATGTGTCTGTGGATCCCGGTATGAAACAGGCCCTGAGGGGGGGGCAACATCCTCTGGGTGGTTCCACCTGAAGGTACTGCTGTAACAGTACACGAGGAGGCCCCAGGTTGGCACACACATGTGATGTGGCCAGGTATCATGGTCAGATGGGTGTGGAGAGGTGAATCAGCTGGCCAACAGAACATATACATGTCCTTGTGTCACTGTTACAGAACTTTTGTTAGTAGTAATAGTCTACACAATCCCGGTACATGTCCAACAGCATGCGTAGATATCCCCAATAACACAGACTGTCAGATGTGCAGCAATCTCAGGGCAGCCGTACCACTAGCATATATGTAACCACAGTGGCCCTGACAATGGCATGCAGGTGAATAGTCTGTAACAGGCCAGCAATGATAGTGTCCACACAGGGGACATGGCTACAATCACATAGCAGAAGGTGTGGTACAATACAAAATCTGTCCAAACGGTAGTTAAGCTGTAGCCATACCTAATGAGTTGTGTGTACAGTCTGTTGAAGCTGATATGGTGGGGGGGATTACAGAGATGTGTATTATGAACTGTGGTAACCTTGCCGTATGAGTTGCTCAGGCCTGTTTCCATCCTTATGTCTTTCAGGCAAGATGTCACATGGCAAGTTACCTGTGTATTCAGTGGATGAAAATTTGGTCATCATCAACCACCTGGTACAGCACTACCAGGTGCTCCTTGGCAGGACAGCCCATGAGCAGCAGAAGTGGACCACCCTGTGGAATGATCTAGTCCACAGGGTCAATGATGTCAGCCTGCATAACCGCAGTTATGAGTGGGTCCAGCATCATTGCAGTGACCTGCTTCGAAATGCCCAGTGGTGTGCTCCTGCAGTCCAGGGGGATCACCTCGCCACAGGGGGGCCATGCCATCCATCCCCCAACACATGTGGAGGAGCTCCTGGCCAACCTCGTGGCACCTGCCCGTCTGGTACACCAACAACCACTGGACCCCTTTGTGGAGGTGGGTGTCACCCACACACCAGCTGAGGAGCATGCAGGTAAGGACACAGGGCACATCAGTAGACCACTCTTGTGTAAATATCCACAGTGGTACAGGCAGATCATGCATATCTGACATGTCATAGATATATTGTGTTGCTGCATTGAGGTGATAAACAGATGTCCAGATGTGGTAGTATTGTGGAAATATACCACTGATGTATGGTAGTACTGCACCCAGCCTGTAGCAGTGCCACAGGTGTGGCCACTGACATTGCATCTCTCACCCTCTTATGTAGGTCCCTCCGGGATAACAAGGCATCAGCCTGTAGCTGGTGAGTATGTCTTATGTAGATGCATGTCAACACACTGGGCATGTAATGGTGATGGTATATTCCATGCACGCATCTAACACACCTACTCTGAATGCATGCTGTATATATGCATGTAATGTTGCTGTGAAATGCATGGTATCACAGGGGTGACCATGATGGGGTATTAAAAGGGTATGTCACACACCTGCATGACAACTAACATCCTATCATTGCGGAATGCGTCCACAGGGAGTAACATACTGTTGGTAGACATGGCCTACATAGAGACATGTTCTGAACAACACCCATATACTGTGCAACACCAGTGTATATACCTGTAGGACAATGCCAACTGCTGCAGAGATACACTATGGCATAAGGCATTACAGTAGTTCACATTATCAGCTGGGTTTAGGCTGCAACATGTGGTGTTCCATGTATGGGACACTGCAAAGTGACACAAATGTGTAGGGATTACCTGTCATGCATCTGCAAAAAAGCTGAGGGGGGGTCTCAGCATGATACACCAGTGCACTGCAGCAGGGATTCTAAGGATGGTAGGAATAGCTCTATCTGTATATAGTCAGGTTCAGGACCTGTGGCAGCCATAACCCTACCCACACTGCAATAGTGATGGCTTTGTGTAAACACCATGGGATGTGCACATGAGTATACCTTGCAATTATGCAGAATAGTGGGACATGTGTAGGGTAGACTGAACATACACTAGCAACTGCAGAAGGCCCATGCTGGTATACCCCTGCCATGAGCAGTGACTGCTGTAGTACATACAACAAGAGGTGTGATAAACTGTCATGATAAGGGTGTGCACACATATGCCCACACGGTGTGTATGCATTGCGGTCAGCAGCAGCACACCTAACATAATCTGTAGACAGTAGATGTGAAAGTACAGGACATATGTCACATACCAGGCTTGTGTACTGCTAAGATATGTAGTGCTGTGGTCCCATGGCAGATCAAGAATGTGTGTGCAAAATCAATAAAGGTGTGCACACCCCCTATAGCCATGGTATGCTCTGATGGTTGTCAGTGTAAGCATTTCTGCAGTGGTCATACATGGTCTTTTGATGTTGACAGCTGTAAATCAGGCATCAGGCATTCACCAATGATAACAGTCCACATATCATCCTAGGTATGTGTTGCTGAAAAACATAGGGGCTGTGAGAAGTAAAGTTGACATAACTGACACAGTACTAGACATTCAGCAATGGGTTGTACACCTGTGAGTTGTGGTGCACAGTACATGGCAGGGGGCAGAACAGGTGCACAACAATACTATGTACATGGGTGCAGTGGTATCCAGGGGAAGGGGCATTACTTAGTCACAGCACATGCATCACACATCTGTATACTGTTGCCAGCATGGATTGACTATAGTGGAACAGCATGCTCTTCTGTACCATATGTTCTGCATATTGGCAATGGGTAATAGGAGGACTGTGTGTAAGATCATTGTGCAGCCTCACCTGTATGTGTGTGTGTGTGCACCCTGGTGATTAGTTAGTTTGCCTGCAGGGTCACTCTGGTGAAGTGGTGGGAGGTAGATGCATGTATGATGCATGTGTGCATGTGTGTGTTTGTGTATGTTGCCATGTATGCACGTGTGATTGTGGGGTGTTCATATAGCTGTACCACCCCTTTGGGACCATGCAGTACATGGGCATGGACGGCCACGTTACACACCAGGAATACCTGTCATGTGTGTAATCACAGGACAGCAAATAGTATAATATAGTCTGTAGCATGGAACAGGCATCCAGAGGAAGGTAGACTCCAGGTACACACTTAATATCGCAGTCAGCAGAAAGGACACCTACAACCCATGTATGCAGCTCTACAGATGCATTGGGGAAGTAATAGTCAACACCAGGGAGTGTATCCAAATATTACAGGTGTCACATGATGAGCTGACAAAGCAGCATAACTGGCATGTACTGAGCATTACATACACATGACACACCAGTGGGAGCTATTATGGATACAACATAGTAGCCCACACATACAGGGGCCATGCACATCATTCCAGCCATACAGAGGGTAAATACCGAATCACAGCAGTGAGGCCATGTAAATCCACTACACACAGGTCAGGCAGGTAAAGTAGCAACAGGCCTTGTGTTGTGGCCAGTTGTGTGGGCAGCTAGAGGACTATGATGTTAATGAGTGGTATCAATGGGTGTATGTTAAGTGTGATGCAGAATGGGGTAACACATGGACATATACGTGGGACTGTCTTTAAAGCCATGGACAGGTAGGTATTACGGAGGGGGGTGTGTACTGTTAGACAATGCTGTACAGGTTTTATAGTGCGTTTATTGTATTCCCCCACAAGTGATGAGGTGGGTCAGGGTCCCTCCTGCATGCAGTCTGATGTAGGTGTCCATACAAACATCGATGATGATGATGATGATAATAATGTTGAGGCACAGGTGGGGTTGTCTGGGGCCAACACTGTGCCAACATTTGACATCCCCCTTTTAGCCACTCCACCCCCACACACAGTTTCAGTGCCTATACACACCCCATCACCAGTGGCCATAGCAGAGGGACAGCTGGCATTCAGTGGCAGTGCACGGGAAAGTGTGGTAACCATGCCTACTGTGTTGGGTCACAGCAGGCATAGCCAGATGTCTGGCAGGCTGCCACATAGGCAGATGTCCCAGGGTGCTCATGGTAGGGCCACTGGACATCATGCCCCCCCGGCAGAACCGACATAGCTGCAACCAGAAGCATGTTTTAGGCTGTAATGGTGGTGCAGGCACATATTGTGCATTACACCAGACAGGGCCTTAGGCTGCAGAGGGTTTCTCTAGCATCTGTAAGCGACAACCTCTATGAACTGTCGGGTGCCATCCATGCTTCTACAGAGAAAGCGGATATACAGCACGATAAGATGATGGCCCTCATTGGCCATGGTGTGTCTGTGCTTCAACGTGTGGTGGGGATGTGGAGACGCCCGTGTGGACATGGGCCAGCAACACCAATAGCTGGCAGTCAACATGGATGTGCAAGAACACCAAGGGGCTCTTGTAGTGGCAGTTGCAGCCCCGGCAGTGCAGGGGGTGTGCTGTCCATACCACACCACAGCAGGCCACATGCATGTGGTCTTGGCCAGTACCAGGAGGGACCTGGTACCAGTGGACAAATGTCATCAGTAGTTGAGAGTAGCACATCAATGCCTGTACCTGGATGTGCACGTGGAACCCCTGGCAGGGACAGTCCACATGTCCATGGCCGAAGGCAGTGAACTGCACACCCTGCCAGGTATGGTCTGCAGCTGTCCATAAACACCTGTGTAGGGCAGCCACATGGCAGAAGTGTGTGCATGCATACCCACACACTATGCAAACACACCTAAGGCAACCCCATACCTGCACACACCACCTCACCTCAGCCAGCTCCCCAGAGTACACCCCTCACCCATACACATGGTGTCAAATGTATGGCGCACCCTCGGCCTCTGGCAAACCAACACCACACCCTGTGCATATGATGATACCTGTGCCCCATCCCTGTCATCCATTCCATGGATGCAGGGACAGGCTGATATGGTTCTGATGCACATGGTGACTGTACAATAATGTACCACAGTCCTGCAGTGTACCGTGTTGTAGGTAGTAGAGTGTGAGGCATATTTGGCAGGTGGCGTAGCCATCCAGCAATGATGCCTTATAGCTGTTAGCAACACTGGTTGGTTCTGGTCTCTAAAATGTTATGCACTTGTGTTGTAGGTGTACATGTGTTAGCACAAGGATGCCCTGTGCATATAATGATACCTGTGCCCTATCCCTGTCATCCATACCATCGATGCAGGGACAGGCTGATATGGTTCTGATGCACATGGTGACTGTACAACAGTGTACCACAGTCCTATAGTGTAACATGTTGTAGGTAGTAGAGAGTGAGGCATATTTGGCAGGTAGTGTAGCCATCCAACAATGATGCCTTATAGCTGTTAGTAACACTGGTTGGTTGTGGTCTCTAAAATGTTATCCATGTGTGTTGTAGGTGTACATGTGTCAGCATGAGGATGGTCTGCAGTCATATTGCACAACAGGGTATATCACTGTGTGGACACCATGGCAGTGACATATCTGGGGTACAGTCGAACACATGTCACATGTTACTATACTGGTTATTGTCTGTGCCACATGGACAAGTGGCCTGCTGAGACATGTATACCCTTCAACCTGATGTAGACCCATCCACATACATGCACACTGTTACTTGCCAACACTGAGACTATACCCCTACCTAGCAATGTCATGATACTGACATGTGTGGCTTACATT
Organism: Protopterus annectens; assembly: GCF_019279795.1. Lineage (NCBI taxonomy): Eukaryota > Metazoa > Chordata > Ceratodontiformes > Protopteridae > Protopterus > Protopterus annectens. Next base: position 774,952,893 of record NC_056736.1, on the reverse strand, counting down.
GCACACACACCCACAGCGTTTAGGGTGAGTTGTGTCCCAGCTTACATGGTACATGCAGAACATCCCCTGGCATGTACAGTATGCTGATGGGGGATGTAATGGGTGTATGTGGACGATACATAGTGTGGCATACCATCATATACACATTTACAGATACATAACAGCCAGAAGCACATCTGAGATACCAGGGTCTATCACTGCTATCAACCTTGACTGTGTCTCCAATGTGTTACAGATAGGCTGCACACATCACATGCATAACTGGCTTGGATTGTGGTAACAGTTACCTGTATGATTGATGGTGACAGTGGTAACCATAATGTAGTATATAGGTTCATAAGTTCATAGGTAGATACTAGGCTATTGGCCCTAAGGCCTATTCAAGTCTAGCCAAAAAGGTACCCTGGCTTTTGCCACCCAAGAAAATTATTTTCCTGTGCCCCTGTCAAGCAGAACCACAGAAGTATTCCCTGGGTTGAATTTCCTATTACCCATCCAATCATCAAGATTTTTCTTGAAGAGTGCTAATGAGGAGCTCTGTTTGACATAGATAGGTCATCTGTTCCAGAGCATGGAAAGTCTCTGGGACAGGAATCTATCCCTCCAGCATGTTCTGTTTATTGTGGTGACAACGTTTAGGTCCCTAGAGTGGGTAGCTCAGAGGGATTGGGATTTCTTTAAGTGGGTTTGACATAGCTTTGTATGTTAGGCAGAGATCGCCTCTGAGTACGTGATATGCGACGGAGTAAAGCTGGAGTTTTATGAGATGGTCTGCGTAAGACATCTGTTTGAGGCCAGTAATTCCCTTTGTGAGTTATTTTTACAGCCTTTCCAGTTGTTGTAGATGTCTTGTGAGGTATATACCAAAAGGGGCGTTGTACTCTATAATGGGTCTAATGAATGATGAGTAGAGGGGAACAATGACCTCTTTTTCTCTGGATGAGAAACCTTTTGTGATGATATATGGCACATATAACTAATGCACATTGGTGTAATAACAGTGTACACAGCACCCACACCCCCCACTGGATATTGTACTCCCTGAAACCCATGATGAAACTCTGCCATAGCCACCATCACACATTAGCCATGACTGTGATACAACCCATAGTATACCCCAACATTGGTACTACAGGGATATGCATCTCATGCATATGCCACATGTGTAGTAGGGCATCAATCAAGCGTAGGTTGCCTATACATATCACAGCTGGATACCTGCCATCTGCAAATCTGTACATGGACTGACAGTCATCAGCTTGGCAGGTAGCTATGCAGTAGCATGAGTGCACTGACAGACCAGTAAGGGGTATATACTGTGACACAGCTCACACACCAGGGATACGACAGGGAGTTGTCAGTGTCCAGCCATGCTTGCAGGTGTTCCTGTTGTCAGTACTACATTAAGCACTCTGCTCTTGCCTGGGTTAGCACTGTCAACAGTAGTTTTGCCATGATACACTAAATGACAGTGTGACAGCATGTACCCTGGGTTACTACACCTGTATGTCACACATTCACATGGATAACAGTGCTGTACAGGCCTCATATATGTCTGTGTTCCACATGTGATACTCACACTCCTTGCTACTGTAATGACAGCAGATATGTGCATGTATTGTACATGGCATTACATACACTTATTACACGTTATCAGACTGGGTTCGTTGTCCTGGTTACCAGGGCTAAGCTATGCTTATCAAGTATCAGCATTGCTACAATATAACAGCTAAGCTGATTTATGCACTGGTAAGCGCTGCCTACACTGTGTAAGTGCCTGTACGTTTACCCATAGCTTAGCACTGGTTAACCGACGCAAATGCACTAAAAGCTGCTAAAAACCCAGGACCCTTTACACTGAAGTCACAGCACTTAACCACTACTCTATGACCACTGTGGAGATAGCTGTTGTTTTACCAATATAGCTGTCAATACACATACTGCGTAATATTGAACAATTGCCTTTAATTCCTAAATTGTGTAGTCCTTGTTATTAATATGACTGTTGTATTAAATATGTTGTTTTATCATAATGTACACATAGCAGATACATGCGGTGAGATACATGTGGGAGGGTATACACAACCATGACGTTTACTCATGATAGGAATATGGTTGTATACATATCATAGGTGTACATATGTCTACATGTACATACACATGTATACTCATACATGTGTTTGTATACACATCTGTATAGTGCTACATATATATGGCCATGTGTACATCTCTTTTTATGTACATATATATATATATATATATATATATATATATATATATATATATACATATGTATATATACATATGTGTATATATAGGTATACGTATATGTACATATAGATATATGTGCATATAGGTATGTGCATCCTATGTGTACAGATATGCCTAGTTATGTTGGTATATATATATATATATATATATATATATATATATATATATATATATATATCTGTAACTATATGTGCATACATATCTATTCTGATATACCTTCTACTGTCAATATAGCTGTAGATATCCATACGTATATGTGAATATGTATCACTATCTGTATATGTGTAGACACATATTGCTCTGTATATGTATATATGTGGGCGTGTATATGTATATCTATGTACATATACATACCCATCTATATATGTCAAAATGTATGTGTGTAATTATATATATATATACATATCTGGATAATTATATGTACATATATTTTCACCGTATGTCCTGAACATGGGAGTGTAGCCCTACCACAGACCCTATAGTCCCAACTTTGTAGTGCAAGGCGATGTCAGGTATGTATAGCAGGTATATTAGTAGACTATTGCTACTGTAATTGGGATTGTCTTCACAGATATGGTGTGTGTGTGTGGGAGGTCACATCTGCTTTTCACATGTGTGCCATTGGCTACTGACAGACATCCTACGGACATCATAGTAAAGTACCGCTGCTACCACGTAATGCCCCTGTGGACTGCAGCAGAGATATTGGCCAATATATGTGGACATTCTGACACACTCTGTACAGTCCAGAGGTATACACAGAACCCCTTAGTGCAAAACATGTGGACCATGCCTGACAATATGGATGTTAACAGCCATTGACTGGTATAAATATGCCACCATAGGTTATGCATTCACGCACCCCTGTCTGGCCTGACACATACTAACTGCTGGTATAGGGGTGCCATTGCCACATACTATCCATTAGATATTGACATACATCTGTACAGCATCCCACTTCTCTGTCTGATATACATGACTGTTAAGGGAGCCCCAGCAGCAGTACATCTGGCAAGTATCTGCACATGACATCTCACTGGGTAAGTACACTAAGCTGCTAGGCATGTAACAATGCACTGTGCAGGCTAAAGGCAAACTGTCTCAGCAATTGCCTACATCTCCTATGGGGGAATGTACATATACCTGCATATATATCAGGCTCTACAGGCATGTCACAGCACAGGGTAAGATACACCTGTGTGACAGTGCATAACTACAACCAATGTGAACACAGCGAGAGCCACATATGGTAAGCTAGCATAATATTACAGTATATGGACTATCTGTTCAACACCATCCTCATATGTTCCACTCACAAACTAACCCTACATATACTGGGCTACTACACAGTTTGGTCTGCTGGCTGTCTGTGGTATGGGACATGTGTGTGTATGGCCCTACAAACATGTAAGCCAATATGGTAACATACAGTGGTGCAGCATGTAACATCAGATAGAACGGTACCTAGAACAATGACATCTACCACAGTCTGTACACAGGCTAAAGTACATATTAACAATACACACACTTTTGACATTCACCGTAAGTACACAGACCTCAGTACTGTTTAAACAACCACAGAATGTCCAGGATATGTCATCAAATATAACCCCTACTGTACATAACATTTGTAGCAGTCTGATATCTCACTGGCTTGTTATCAGATATGATGACACTAATTATGGTGTACAGCAAATATGCACCTCTTAATGCATGACATGTACAAAGGTTGACACAGTTGTGGCTGGAAGCACATACACAGAGTCAATATTGACATGTTGCTGTGATAACCTCATACATTTACTGTTGTAACAGAGTTTGTTGCAACATATGTCCTATGAGGGATAGGAAGTCAGTAACTGTTACAGCTTTCACCATCTACAGACTGCAATCCTCACACTACCTTCTACAGTTCACAGATAGATGCTCTGTGGGTAACACATGAAACCAAAGGCACAACACACTGCCTAGTCTGCAAATGACCCTACAGATGTGAATTCCTCATAAACATAGAACTGACATGGCAAGTATTAAAACATGTAGGACAGCCATATCCACACACCCACTGTTAAACCAACATTACTCCAAATGCAGTATAGCAGCACTTACAGTCTGTAGTCAGGTCAGGCACATCCCCCTCCTGTGTGTTGCCCTGTTTCCACAGTGTATGTTGTTAGAGGTAAATCCTCAATCCATCTGAGATGCTGTTTGCCAAACAACAGATCTAGTTCCTGCTCACAGTGAATGAAAAGGGCCAACACCAACATGATGTTCCTAGATATTGGACTGTGTTTCCATGCAATTGGCTATGAGAATTTTACCACAGCTGTTCCACATGAAACCAGCTAGGGGAGGACTGCAATTTGTGCAGAGGCTATCAGCTGATCATGAGCATCACTTAAAATACACATGCTGCTGCCTAAGCAAAGCAGGTGTAGGTCTCCACATCCACTATAAATGGAGTGAGAGAGGCAGACATAGGCAAAGACAAGTCAGGGAGGGGTGGGAGAGTAAACCTTAAGCATGTTTGTGTCACACACCTACCAGTGTACAGGGTATTAAACCCCTGTTGACTATGTAGTGCTATTACATTTCTATGCAGTTATTGGATGCACCACATAGGTTACATGTTGTGGAGCCCTCAGAATGCATATGTGATGGAGAGTGACATCTGCAACAGGGATATGGTAGCTAGACGGTAGGTGTAGTACACATGCCTGTCTGCATGAACAGGTGCCAGTGTCAACACAACCACATTCTCACGGGGATGCACACACATTGACATACTTGGCAGGGCCAGGAATACAACCCATCATTAGTGAGATTGCCACAACACATTACTGTGCAGGTATCACATGCATGACAGGGGTCATACAGAGGTGATAAGGGAAAAGGGTATGGGGAGGTGTCTGACATCAGACAGCATGCTTCAGTATGCCAGTGGGGGTTGTAGTGAGTGTGGATGTGACCTTACACATCATACAACACACACACAAACACAGAGGGTGCCAGTACTGACATGCATGGGTGCATTTTTGCATGGGTGTGTGGTGGTCGAGGTGATGGGTATACCTTGGCAACAGGCCACATGACAATGGTCAGCATTGTGGCTCAGGGCTGTAGTTTTTCAATTTGCCCACACAGGTGGGTATTGTATCCCCCATCCAGTCACCATCCAGTCACCTGGGTGACTATTGTGTGTGGCCAATGCTGTGTATCACTTGCCATGTATGTGTTCTATAGTCCATGACATGGGTGGTGTCTGGGATGTGCACACCTCCCACATGCATGTACAGTGACATGTGGAACTGTACCTGGGGTGTCTGGCCCATGTTGTGTACACATGCTAGTCTTGGCCACCTGTAGTGGGAACTGGTAATGGACAGCAGGTTTACTCTGCACCTACATTGAAAGCATGCTAATGGCATTCCCTGGTGTTAGTGGCATCTGTCCATGCATGGCATGTTTTCAGGCATGGTATGTCCTTTGTGGGTCACATGTGATGGCACCACAGGTGTTGCAGGTGTCCAGTGGGGAAGGTGTCCAGTGGGGAAGGTGCACTGTCTGCACCTATTGGACAGAGTGCCATACCCTCTGTAACCCACTGCAATCACTCCATACAGTGGCCAATATGCAATGTACTACCCACATATTGGCTGTTGCCTAGGCATGTGTGTGTGTATGTCACATATGAGTAATGATTTGCACCCCACATCTCTTATCCCTCTATGGTGGTGATATATATACTAGGGCCACAAAACCCACTCCACATTGGGCCCAGGTGTCACACACACCTTCACACAGGATATCACACACACACACACACACACACACACACACACACACACACACACACACACACACGCTCACGCTCACACTCACACACACACACACACACACACACACACACACACACACACACACACACACACACACACACACACACACACGTCATGTCTGGGAGTAGAACCCCTACCTAACTAGTTTATTACACTACAGCACTACGCAGAATACTCCTTCCCCAAAGGTGTATATCACATTATATGACATCAGCAGGATTTGCAAAGTAGGACATTTGAATTGTAGGTAGTGTGGCTAGGCTAAAATGCATTGCTCCCTACACAGACAGTGGCACACACACAAAACATCCACAACCAACACGTGTGGGTATAGAACCCCTAATGGAGGGTCTATATCACACTACAGCATGGAGCTGTTATAGGACACACCACAGGGATTACTGGAGAATTCTTTTCCCAAAGGTGTATTCCACAATGAATGACATCAGCAGGATTGCCAAAGTAGGGCATTTGAAATGTACTGAGTGTGACTAGCCTAAAATGCATTGCTCCCTACACAGACATTGAAAAACACACAAAACATCCAAAACTGCCATGGGTGTGAATAGAACCCACCCTCCCAAAGTTCTATATCACACTACAGCAGTATGGAATTAAAGGACGCACTACAGTCTTCCCAGAGGTGTAGTTCTAGGTAGATGACATCAGCAGCCTTGCCAAAGTTGAGCATTTGAATTGTAAGGAGTGTGACTACCCTAAAAATCATTGCTCTCTACACAGAGAGACATGACAAGTCTGGGATTAGAACAGCTAGTTAACTAATATATCACACTGCAGCAGTACACAGTTACAGGATATACTACAGAGATTACTTGGCTACAGCCTTCCCAGAGGTGTATTTCTAGGTGGATGACATCAGCAGCCTTGCCAAAGTTGAGCATTTGACTTGTAGGGAGTGTTACTACCCTAAAAAGCATTGCTCTCTACACACGTGCCAAGTCTGGATTAGGAAAGCTACCTAATATATCACACTACAGCAGTACACAGTTACAGAACAAGCTACTGAGATTACCGGGTAACAGCCTTCCCAGAGGTATAGTTCTAGGTGGATGACATCAGCAGCCTTGTCAAAGTTAAGCATTTGAATTGTAGGGGGTGTGACTACCCTAAAAAGCATTGCTCTCTACACTAGGGAGTGTACCCTAAAAAACATTGCTTTTTACATAGACACTTGCCAAGTCTGGGATCAGAACAGCTACCTAACATACACCACACTACAGCAATATGCATTTACAGGACACACTACAGAGATTACTGTGCTGCAATTTTCCCAGAGGTGTATTTCTAGGTGGATGACATCAGCAACCTTGCCAATGTTGAGCATTTGAATTGTAGGGAGTATGACTGCCATAAAAAGCATGGCTCTTTACCCAGATAGACACACACAAACTTGCCAAGTTTGGGATTAGAACAGCTACCTAACTAATTTATCACACTACAGCAGTACGCAGTTACAGGATGCTCCACAGAGATTATTAGGGTAGAACTCTCCCAAAGGTGTATTTCACAGTGGATGACCTCAGCAGGTTTATCATAGTAGGGCTATGGGGAGAGCAGTGTGTGTGCATGAGCTATAACCCATTCATCTAGAAGTTGTCATGCCACATGCAGGCACACACAAGGTCATATTTCACAGGTACATGTATACAGCTGCTAGATGACTACATCCTTGTACAGCCATGTTGCACAGCTGGCACTTGCACCTCATAGTCTGTAATGCTGACAGATACTGGTGGCTAGTATCTGCAGTGAGTGACATCTGACCCTCATGTGGTTGGAGCTCTTTGGCTGTGTGCTGGGTGGGACAGGCCTGTATGGCTCCTTGTCACAGTCACCCTATTCCACACATCTATGTAAGTCTACCTTTGGCTTATTATAGTGTGTTGTCCTTACATATATGTCTGTATTCCCACTGTGTGTGCAAGGCATGAGTGGTGCATACTGACGAGTGTTTGCACTAACAACTGCGATTGCCAGATATGTCTGGTCCACTGGTGTTTGCAGACATGGCCTTCATGTGTTTGTATGTGAGCATGCCCAGTATGCCCATCTGTATTTAATGTGTGGATCGAGTCCAGGTAGTTTGTACTGCAGTGCTGACCTTTGTGTTGTACACCGACAGGTGGCATGCTGTTTCTGCAGGGTATCCATCAAGCATTTGGTATTGACTGTTCCTACATTTCTGCATAGGATGGGGGGGCTCACCTGACTATTTCTAAATTTCTACACAGGATGGGGGGCACACCTGACTGTTCTTACATTACTACATAGGATGGGGGGAGACACCTGACTGTTCTTACATTACTACATAGGATGGGGGGAGACACATCTGTCTATTTCTACATTTCTACATAGGATTGGGGGGCACACCTGACCATTATTACATTACTACTTAGGGTGGAGAGGGCTCACCTGACTATTTCTAAATTTCTACACAGGATTGGGGGGGCACACCTGACTGCTATTACATTACTATGTAGGATGGGGGAGTACACCTGACACTTGTACACATTTGTTATGACTGTATTGGTATGTCAGGTACTCCATTTCATTCTTTATTGCTAACTATCATGCTGAAGAGGCATACCAGTGTACTATAGATTGTAGCTTTGGATGCCTTACATATTAGTGTCTGACTTCCTACCCTTCAGATCGAACATCCCACTGCCTGACCTGCTGAAGTCTGTCTGTGTAGTCCTGGGGGGAGGTTAACCATAGCCATCATTCAAGGGCCATAGCACAGGCTCTGTTTGGGTTTGTCTACACCTCTCCTGCTGGCTGAGACTATTGTTGGGTATGTGAACTGCCCGGACTGGCATGTGTGTGTCATATGGACACACATGTCACTCAGCACATTTTTTTGCAGTGGGTTTTGTCACCCTGTGCATTCCTGGCTACTGTGGTGACTCCAGTATGTGTTACAGATGTCATGGTGCCACTATGGGTGTCTACTGTCTGCTGCCATAACATTCAGCCACCATATTCCCTTGTATGCTCACATCCATACCATAGATACAGGTAATGACACATTCTACTCCATTTGGCAACTGGTAGGTTGATTGACTTACCTTGAGGGTGTGCCAGGCTTGCAGATGGTGCTGGAGAGCTGCCTATGTCGGATGCACATACTACACTCCCTATACATGGTTGAGCACAGGTAGTGTCATGTTTGGCATCCCTTTTACTGTATGTGCGAGTCAGAGAGAGGTGTCATTTCCTGGGTCCCTACTGTGTCAGTGTATGTGCTATGTGTTGTCTCTTTGCTGGAGCCTCAGCATACTGGGCACACCTCCATCTGCCTTCTGGGGCAGGCTCAGGTTGTTCCTCCTGCGAGTCACTCTGTGCCTGTGCAGGCCTTGTCATTGGTGGGGTCTGTGTGGCCCTGCCCCATGCTGTTCCTGCTGCAGCTGTTTCTGCAGGATCATATTGTGTAGCATGGCACATACCATAACAATTTGGGTACATGTAGCTGGTGAGTACTACAAGGCTCCACCGGATGTGTCCAGACACCGGAACTGTGACCTGAGCATCCCAAACACACACTCTATTATAAGTCTGGTCTGTGCTTGTGCCTCATTATGGCATTCTTGTTCAGGTATGTGTGCATTTCTGATGGGTGTCATCAGCCACGACTCCAGTGTGTAACCAGCATCCCCCACTAGGTGACCGTAGGGGATGTCCCCATTGGCAAATCTCTGGTACAGCTGCATCAGATGCCATATGTGGGAATCATCATAGCTTCCAAGGCAGCCAGCACACACATTCATTATAATGCCCTGGGCATCACATATGACCTGGCAGTTGATAGAGGGGATGCCCCTGTGGTTGATGTAGGCCCTACCCTGATCACCAGGTGGTGCTTTGATGCATATATGTGTGCAGTCTATAGCACCCACCACCTCAGGGTATTCTGCTATTTGGTGGAAGAGATGCATATTGCTGGCCAACACCTCACGGGTGTTGAGGAAATATTCATGCTCACTGGCATGTGCAGATATGGCATCCAGGAACTGGTGGAATACTCTGGATGCTGATGCCTGTGAGATCCCCATAATATCCCCAGCTGAGATTTGGGAGGTACCTGTGGCTAGTATTCCTAGGCCTATACATACCTTGGTATCCAATGGGATGGATTCCCCTCGGTCAGTTTGGTGTGTCGGGTGTGGCTGGCACAGCTTAAAAATTTGCTGTAGGAGGACTCTGTCCACTGAGGTCTCTGTGCACCCTATAGCGCTCCATCTCCAGCTCATGTAACCCCTGGTAGGTTACCCTGGGTCTGTACACTCTTCTCCTTCTCCTCACTGGGGGATGATCGGCAGCATTCACATCCTCACCACCCTCAGCCTCTTGCACATGTTCTATGTTGCCTGCTGCAGCCCTTCTCATGTTGTAGGTTTATTTGTTAAAATGTCCCCTTTTGTATACACTGGTGGTGTAGAGTGTGGGAAAACCCAGAAGGGAAGGTGTTTGCATAGTTTATAGTAGTGTTTTGGGCTGGGCTAGTCTGCTGCCTGTGTAATTGGCTGATTCTGATACATTTCACCTGCCAGCTAAGCTAGTTCTCCTTGATTACCTTCCTACTGCTGTTTTCCCTTCCCATTGCCTTCTTTTTTAAGCCCGGGGGCGTGCCTTGTAAAACACAGTGCTCAAATGTGCACACTGCTTCTATTTCCTGGTTTAACTTCTTTTTTCTTCCTGTAAAACCCGGTGCATGGTGTGCACACCTGCTTAGGCTTTGTAAAGAATGTTAGGCAGGTTTAGACACACCCTCTAGCTTATCTGTGCTCAGCTAGAAGCAAACTTGAGCCACAGGGCTCCAATCCACTTACAGTATGCCTGACCCCCCCCCCCCATGATGTCACCTAATTCTTAGGCTTGCACCAAGCTATTCCTACTCTTACACTGTTGGGACCTGACTCCCATGCTGCTGAAAACTGGGATTCACTATCCTTCCCCTCATTTGCATAGGATTGCCTGCTAATGCATAGTTACATGGCTCACACTGAGCCTCCCCCCTTAGCAACCACTACTCACTGGCCAGGTTGTCTTCTGCCTGCCTTTAACTTTCATGGCAGAATACCGATTTTAGTTAGAATGCTTAATCTAGGTTAATTTTGTTATTTTCCCCCCTGATCCCATTTGTGTGCTGCTGCCCTATGCTTAAACAGCCGAGATTTGCTAAAAAAAAATAAAAGCTGTTTTTTGTATTTTTTTTTTTTATGTTTGCAATGCCAATGGCCTTATACTTGGCCATTGGCATACTTGCTGCATGATTGCACATGAACAATTATTGTTGTTTATATTTATTAGAGTACTGCCAATGTATATTAGTTATTTATTTATTATTTATTACTATTTTATTTGCACTTGTACATGGTTTTCAGCTCAATGTTCTTTTTAGATACACTGTTTCTTTAATTAGAACTTTGTGCTTTGCCAGGAAGATACACGGTTTCTTTAATTAGAACTTTGTGCTCTGCAGGACGTGATGTCATTTGGGAGGGAGATTTTTAGGGTTTTTAGTATTTAAACTCTGTTTTAATGTTCAGTTCTTGTTTGATAAAGTCTCCTGAATTGTATAATTGGAGACGGACGCGCTTATTATTTTACGTTGGTGAATACTAATAATCATTTTTATTCTAATAAAGGACTGTCTTTACCATTCTGCATTGGTATATACTTGCCAGTGGACTCAATTCCATTTTTTGGATTTACTTGTTGGATTCTTTTCTATAATGCAGTACATGATATGCAGCCTTTATTTGGAGCTGTCACAGCTCTGTTTTGGATTTTGCAGAAATGTACTCGGTTACTAACAGAGTACATTTCTGCAGATAGCACTAGCCCTGCAGTAAACTTCGTGGATTGCAAAATCACCTCATTTGCATAGATTTCTCCTGAAAATGGGGTTATTTGCATACAAGGGCTTTGTCCGTGCAAGATTAGTGCATGAGCGCTTGTGCACGCCCCTGCAGGCTGTTCCTGGATCGCACGGCAGACATATTGCCTGCTTGAGCTCCTTGCTTGCATGCCGTGCAAGCTTTCGAGAATCTGGGGATATTGTTTATCTGAAATTGCAATTGGGACAGACCACAAATATGGTGCAAAGACTGCATCAATTGGAGCAGACTTGATAAATATATAGTTAGTTCATGCTGACTGGAATGATAATCCTATGATAACGCACTTATGTTGGGATTATGTTTATAAATATCGCCGGGTCATGCTCCTGCCTTTGGTACAGCTCTGTCTATTACTGACAGTTGTTTTGTATAAACATATGCTGTGAATATGACTTTGCCTGATTGAAAGACATTTGTCTTTCACATACGATGGTTTCCATTCCTATTACTCTCTTCTTTAATGGGAAACAAAAGGACTTTAAAAATGAAAGGCATCTCAAAGGCTGGAAACTATCTGCCTATGAGTCTGGCCGCAGTCATATAAAAGATGACAGTGACAATGCAAGAAGAGAGTGACCAACACATTCAAACATGAGGAGTAGCGGATCCAAGTTAGCATGATAACATGATAATGTATTTGGCATAGAAGGATCAGTTTCTTTTGTCATTGATGGTGTCATTATTGTAAACGGCTGATATAAACGATCAAGTAAAAGTTTTCATTCTGTTTCTGTACTTTTTTGATGTGCTTCCAATAGGCATGCACTTCAGGGACACACACATTGTTGATATTGCTGATATTGCTGATATTGTTGATATTGTTGATATTGCTGATATTGCTGATATTGCTGATATTGTTGATATTGCTGATATTGTTGATATTGCTGATATTGCTGATAGTGCTGATAGTGCTGATAGTGCTGATATTGTTGATATTGCTCTACATTTCCCTAGATACCCTATCAGTATGTGATATCACTGAGGCTTACACTGGGGGTTCATTAGAAGCTGTTGTTCATGTCTCATGATGTTTTCTAAGGTGTCCATCTTATCCTGTGTTGCTTTATACATGTTTGTGAATTCTTGACAACAGCTGGAGACTTTAAACATATGTAAGTGCTCCACTGGAGATTCTCAGAACGTTATCATACCATCCCAGCATGGATGCCGGAACCATAGAGTGAGGGGGAAGAGGAGCCCCCCCACTATTGCATCCTATGACTCTAAGTACATCCTGGCTTGCTAGCAAGTAGCAAGCATTAAAAAAATAAAATGCCAGTTTATTTTATTTTAAATCTGATATTAGCATCTGATAGTTCACACTGTTGTGCTCGATATTAGGATCTGATAGTTCACACCTTTGTGCTCAATATTAGGATCTGATAGTTCACACTGTTGTGCTCGATATTAGGATCTGATAGTTCGCACTGTTGTGCTCGATAGTAGGATCGATAGTTCGCACTGTTGTGCTCGATATTAGGATCTGATAGTTCGCACTGTTGAGCTTGATATTAGGATCTGATCGTTCGCACTGTTGTGCTCGATATTAGGATCTGATAGTTCACACTGTTGTGCTTGATATTAGGATCGATGGTTCGCACTGTTGTGCTCGATATTAGGATCTGATAGTTCACACTGTTGTACTCGATATTAGGATCTGATAGTTCACACTGTTGTGCTCGATATTAGGATCTGATAGTTTGCACTGTTGTGCTCGATATTAGGATCTGATGGTTCGCACTGTTGTGCTCAATATTAGGATCTGATAGTTCGCACTGTTGTGCTCGATATTAGGATCGATAGTTCACAATGTTGTGCTGTGCCTCTGCTGCTGCTTGGCTTCCTCGATGTCTTTCACTTGTGTGGAGGGGGTTCAACTTTAGATTGGGGACTGGGCTGTATGTACTGCAAGCACCACTAAGCAGGTGCATTGGTCTGCCCCCCCCCCCCACCTGACTTAACAGTTCAGTCTGATCAGGGTTCAGTGGCAGGTCACACGTGTAGAAAATGACAGTTAAAACAGACAGTTGTGTTATCACACTTTTTCCTCAGTCCTTGTTCCACTCCTCAAAATCCAGATGAGAGAGTGATTGAAGTTTATTGTTTGAACACAGTTTGACAGAGAAAAATTGAAGTCCATGTCTGTCCATTGCTGTCAGTGCCTTGGTGGTGGTGGTATGTATGTTAAATATATTACTGCCTTCTTGCAGACAGTTGCAGCCTCTGTAGCCAGTCAGTATTATTTGTTTTATCTATTTTGTTTGGTAACATGGCGGGAATGGGAAAGGTACTGGGTGAGGGTCTTGGGTCCATACCTGTCAACCTCCTACAGCAAGAAATCTGGACAAAGTCATAAATAAAAGTGGGACAAAGGCCCAAAAATAGGGACAATCTATAAATATTGCTCTTACAAACTTTGAAAGTTGATAGAATAACAGGTTTTGCATTACAATGAATTTTCGGAAGGATATGAGGTCTGAAAACCCAAATGACTGTCATCATTTTCAAACTTCAATCTTTAATAACAACACTAATTTGCCAGAAACCACAACTCTATAAAAAATGGACCAAAAATTTGAGGGCAAAATCTGTACATTCTGCAAAAATCTGTACAGTTGAGAGGTATGCGTGTGTCTAAGACATCGAAGATGGTTGTTGGTTCATAGGATAGGTTCGTAGGTTCATAGGTGTGTACTAGGCTAATGGCCCTGGAGCCTTCAAAAGCCTAGCCCATAGAAGTGCCCTGGCATAGTGCCACCCAACATTAGCTCCCAGTGCCTCTATCAAGTAGACCCCCTGGAGTGATCCCCAGGTGAACTTTCTGTTACCCATCCACTCATCAAGATTTCTCTTGAAGAGGACCAATGAAGTGCTCTGCTTGACATATATGGAAAAGTTTTTCATTTTAGTGCTTGTGCATACATTGACAAAGAAGATCTGAAGGGGTCCTTAGGGAAAATGTTTAATGTTAGTGCTTGTGCATACATGGACAAACCTGACATGCAAAATCTGAAGGTAATGCTACTCAATGCTAGAAGTCTAAACTCAAAATGCACTCTCTCAAGGCACTCCTAAAAATGGAGAACATTGATATCTGTGCAGTAACTGAGACCTGGTTCAAGGCTCCAGAGAGCACCCCTGCAATACCAGGCTACAACTCTTACCACACTTTTCGGCCACCAAACCAGGACCGAAACACTAAAGGTGGAGGAGTGTCAATATTTACCAAGGATATTCACACCACCAGGCTAGTTGCCCAACATAATGCATCTGAAATTCTCCAGGTGCAACTAACACTAGGTAAGACTGCAATCCAAATTGTAGCTTGCTACAGATCCCCCACCATGCCCCAAGATTCTCACTACACATTTCTAAACATACTGGAAAATATTAAGATAGAACCAAACACCCTAATACTGGGTGATTTGAACAACTATGCCATTAACTGGGAAAACTACTCATGTAACAACACCTTTGCCCAACGGTTGATCAACTAATCCATAGTCCCACCAGGGGCTCCAATATCCTAGACCTGGTCATTACCAACATGGGAAATTGATACTCCACACCTATGGTAATCCCCTTGTTTGTCAGGTCTGACCATAAGCTAATCACCCTTAACATCCACATCCCACCCCCACCCCCACCCCCCAGTAAGGAAACCTCCATAAAAAACTTCTCCAAAGCCAACTTCATGCTACTCAAGTCAGAAGTGACAAACTTCATGACACCCATGCAGACGGGAACTGAAAGTTCAACTGCTAAATCCTACATTAAGGGACTGTACGAGCACATCCACTCATGCATGAATCGTGCCATCCCAAATAGAACCAAGATGCTCTCATCCAAAAAAAGGAAGCCAATCTGGTGGTCCCCTGCCATAAACAAACTTTACAACAAAAGGAAGAAACTGTTGCAGAAAAGAGGAAAATCCCAGGATGCAAAAAACTCCCTTACCAGCCTCAGTAAGAAATTGAGATTCCTCATAAAATCCTCCAAAGCTAGTTACGAAAATAAAATTGCCAAAGATTCCAAAGACAACCACAAGGCATTCTATAACTATGTCAAGAATCTAAGTGGCAATGCTCAGATCTGCTCTGAGCTAAAATAGAATGGCATTAAATATACTGATCCCAAGGATATTGCCAATATCCTGGCAGATCGATTCAGTGCCAACTTCTCAACCCCTAAATGGCCCATCTCAATAGCGAAAGATTGCCAAATTCCGGTAATAATGGCCACACTAGTAAAAAATGCACTCTCCAAAGCTAAGAATACAGCATCCATGGGACCAGATGACATCCCAGGCTGTGTACTGCATGAACTACAATATGAACTGGCACCTCACCTAAGTGACATGTTTAATCATAGCCTCACCTCAGGTTTCGTGCCCACTGAGTGGCACAGAGCTACAGTTATCCCACTCCACAAGGGGGAATCCACCTTGGATCCCGGAAACTACCATCCCATCAGTCTGACAAGCCTTGTCTGCAAGGCCATAGAGCGTATTATCATGGAACTTATAAACAAAGACATTGGCAACCTTCAAACACTGGACTCCACCCAGTTTAGGTTTGTGAAGGGCCGATCTTGTTTCCTGAACCTGATTGACTTCTTCGAATCAGTCTCCAGAGCCATAGACAAGGGTAAGGTGGTCCACACAGCGTATCTAGACCTTGCCAAGGCCTTTGACACCATCCCCCACTCTGGAATCATAGATAAACTTAATAAGCTGGGCATTAATCCATATATCACCCAATGGGTTGCTAACTGGCTTACTGATAGAACCCACACTATAAAAGTAGCCGACTCCAAATCCAGCTCCAGACAAGTGACAAGTGGAGTACCTCAGGGTTGAGTCCTGGGACCGCTTTTGTTTGGCATCTACTTCTCTGAAGTACAGGCCAACACTAAGGGACTCTGGCTAACAAAGTTTGCAGATGAATGCAAACTGGGAGCCATTATTGAATCCCCAAATGATGTGGATACTCTACAAAAGGACCTTACAGAAAAAGATGCTTGGTGCCAGAGCCATGGGCTCAAGCTCAATGCCAAAAAATGTATAGTTATCCCCTTTGGGAAAAAACATGTACCTGTGAATTACCATATAGGTGACAGTACACTAAACACCGAAAGTGTGACAAGAGACTTAGGGACACAAGTGGACAGTGGTCTCACCTTCGATAACCACATCGCCACAATAGTCAGGAAATCCTTCTATGTGGCACACCTCATCACTAAGGGCTTTTCATCCAGAAAAAAGGAGGTCATTGTCCCAGTGTACTCATCCCTCATTAGACCCATTATAGAATACAACTCCCCATTTGGTATGTACCTCTCAAGACATCTGCAACAACTGGAAAGGCCGCAGAAATACCTCACTAAAAGAATCACAGGCCTAAAGCAGATGCCCTACGCTGACCGCCTTAAACTCCAACTATACTCTGTCGCATATCGTCTACTCAGAGGTGATCTCTGCTTAACATACAAGGCCATGTCAAACCCAGAGCTGTTGGACATGCTACACTCAAAGAATTCCCGATCCCTCAGAGCCACACACTCCAGGGATCTAAACTTTATCATCACAATAAACAAAACATGCTGGAGGGATAGGTTCCTGACCCAGAGACTCCCCAGACTCTGGAATAGATTGCCCATACATGTCAAGCAGAGTGTCTCTTTGGCCCTCTTCAAAAGGAACCTTGACGATTGGATGGGAGAAAGGAAATTCACCTCAGGGATCATGTCAGTCGCCCTGCTAGACAGGGGTCCAGTGAAGTAAATAGTGTGGGAAGAAATAGCCAAGGAATTGTTATGGCTAGGCTTGTATAGGCCCTAGGGCTGATAGCCTAGTACCAACCTATGAACCTATGAACCTATGACTGAAGGGGTCACTGGAGAAAATGTTTCATTTTGGTGCTTGCGCATACATGCCAGGCAGACTACTGAAAAAGTAATTGGGGAAAATGGTTTTTTTTTGTGCTTGTGCATACGTGGAAAAGTAATTAAGGGAACCTTGGGGGAAATGATTCATTTTGATGTCATTTGCTTTTTGTGCATACATGGACAGATTACTGAGGGGGTGGTCATTAGGGGAACTGTTTCATTTTGGTGGTTGTGCAAACATAGGAAACTACTGAAGCGGCCTTTGGGGGATTTAACCGCACAGCATATTATAGTTTTCATTTATTAGTTATTGCTTGAGTGTTTATGGTACTACTACATAGATTTATAGATTTATGTTAGACCCTTTACTATTTGGAATCTATTTCTCAGAAGTCAAGGCAAAAGGAAAATGGCGTGTGGGAACATGGGTATAACATGCTTAGCCTGGTAAAGGTCCTATGGCCATTAGCATAGTGACCTCCTATAAATCTGTCAACCCTTGATCCTATAACTTTGTTTGGATACTAACTGACAATTGCTGATTCTTGGTTTGGGGGTCTTTCTGTAAGAATGCAGTGTGAGAAGGGAGTAGTGTATTAAAATATGTTAGTAATTATGCAAAGTATTTCTGTGTTGTGCACTTTTGTCTGTTTTTTTGTTGAACATTTCAGGGTTTGTGAACTTATTTCCAAGGAATTCAACCCATCCAAGTTGGAAACTTCTGGTAGAAGCCTTATTGCGTTTTTACCTGAATATATGTGTGTGTATATATATATATATATATATATATATATATATATATATATATATATATATATATATATATATATACATATATGTATTAGTAGAAAATACTTGGTGGACATAAAATAGACTTCATTGTTGGTGGAAATATATATTCTGATAATATTTTAATGTTGTGAAGTCCATTGCTGCTAGCTGTATAATCCAACCTGATGTAATAAGTGGAGGTCTTGATTTGCAGTTCTTCTGGTAAGTGATACATTGATGTAATCCTCTTATTTGCATTTCTAGTTTGTATGATGTAATATTATCCTACCAACAGTTTTGCAGTTCTGCTGAGACACTTTTTACCTCAATATATGATGGCTGACCTGTATACAAGCTTGTGTTGCGTTTCATTTCGTTATTGCTTTTTAGACTCCAAACTCAGAAACACAGTATTTTCCCCCACTTTTGTTACTGCATGCCAACTACAATGTAAGCTGGGACTTTGTCTATTTCTGACCACAGTCCTGGCAGCCCCCTGTAAACTTTATTATGAAGTAGGAAACACACATGCTTTAGCAGCACTACAGCGTGCATACTTACAGCTGCACAATTTAAAGTGCATGGTATGTGGTCAGTACTGTGCTCAGAAATGAATCTGTTGCATCCCTGCTTACAAAGCTATTGCAGTTCTCTCTATGCAGATCAAGTACTTTTGTCAGCTAATTCCTCTGGACTGATAAGTTGTACAGAAAAGAGTAATGTACTTCCGAATGGCATGCTTGATTTAACAGTACTGCCATTACTTCTTTAACACATACCAACTCATATCAACACTGGTTGGCTTAAATTCTAATTCTGTAAGAAATGTATGCGCAGTTATCCTTAAAGAAACTTAGGTTGCATCATGCTGATGATCCTGTAATGGTAGTAAATTCCTTTAAACATTTGCCCTTTTTAAAACACTAAGTGCCCCTCTTGCCCTCTGTCCCACCCAGTCTTTAACAGCTTCTGGCAGCTATGCATCCCAGCATAAACACTTCATTCCTCATCCTCCATTTATTTGCTCTCCAAGTCGTCACTAGTATCTTAACTCTGGTAACCAGCAGTACAGTCTGACATCTTGTCCATTTTAACTAGATGCAAAAGTGTACAACTGATGAGAACACCGAGACTGGAGGACGAATAAAATACCCGTGTGAGGGAAGTACATGAGGAGGGGGAAGGACATAACAAAGGAGAGAAACAAGCAGTAACAACATAGGATTCGAAGGAGAAAGATAAGTTCAAACCCCATGACCTGAGGTAAGTTAGAAAAATGAGACAACATTAAAGAATGGTGGTAGAATCCTGGTTACACAAAAAGCATTGTGGCTACTAGAAAACAAGAAGTTACTGTCTCCCCATATACACATTAGTGAAGCATCCCACCTGGAATATTTTGTAATGTTCTAGATATGGCATCTTTATAAAATAACAGGAAGGATAAAAGAAATTCAGATAAAGGCTCCACCTGGAGGATGGCCTGGGACTGTAACACGTGCAGCCTGGGATTCTAAAAAGTTCCTGTCCATCAGGGATCTGGAATAATAGGTGTGTAGCACCATCAGAGTCTATGCTAGGTCCCACAAAATGAATGACTGCAAGATCTGGATGAAACAAAGCCTTGTAGAAAGGACAAGGTGAGTGGACATTGTAGTAGATGAATCCTAAATGCATTTATTCTAGTCTGAATGCGTACCTTCTTTCAAAATAATGTCCATAATCTGAAGTTACAAGCACAAAAATCTTTGAGAAATATGAAGAGATATTGTTTACTGCGGTGGTAGTGCTATGATAGCGTTGTCACCTCACAGTTAGACGTTGCTCGTTCGATTCTCAGTTAGAGCGTCTTCTGTGTGGCGACATGCATGAATGGGCGTTCCTTCATTTAAGGTTGTGCGTTAGGCCCAGCAAGCCAGCATGTAAAACTCTACTGCCAATCATTAGCGGACCGGAGTTCCACTGTGGCGACCCTTAACCAGGAAAAGCCGAAAGACACAAACAAACAAACATGAAGAGATATTGTTTCACAGAATATGTGGTGAATGACCTGAATAGAATAATTGAGGCATCTGAACACAGAAAAGCAGAAGAGACTTGAATAACACATTGCACAATCTGGTGATTTTTATGCAGGGTGTTATAATATTAAATGTAAGTTGCTACTCACAGATTATGTGAACCTAATGATTCAAATCTATCACTGAAATATTATGTCTCTGTGCTTATTCACTGGCATTAAATATAATGAAAGGTGACATTCCATGCAGATTGATTTGATAATGTTGTATCTATCTCTCTCATCATATTCTCTGCCCCTATGCCTGGAAGACTACCTTTAAAAAGGAAAATGCAGACAAAAAATGATAAAATGTACAAGCCATGCATTTCTAGTTCAGGTCACAGAAACTATCTCTCAGATTAGCAATTAACTCTTTACAGATTCAAAGATTTATTCATATAGATTGAAAAGAAATACTGCTAATGCATAGTACAAAACATTTTATTACTGATAATTTAGACTAAATTAAGTGAATTAACATTCCCCTGGATTTAATAAACTCTGTGTAGGAATAGTGCAATCCCTACATGGAGTGTACCATGGCCATGTCTGCAGGTCCCCCTCGACAGCTCACCTTGCATATTAATGAAGGCATGCTACTGAGGGATAGCTGTGACAGTGTAGGGGTGTGTTACAGTGATCGGAGATGTGTATCACACCCCCTGCACTGTCAAAGTGCCATAAAGCACTAAAATATTGAATTGAAAAGTGTTTCCCAGCCAGTTGTAAAGGTTATATGTAGGGGGTGTGTTACAGTGTCCATATCCATAACACACACCCTGTTCTGTCAGAGTGCCATATGGCAGTGAAACTTAATGTTAAAAAGTAGTGTCCCTATTATTTATGTTTTTTGTTTTAATTTATAATTTTTGTGTTTGCATGGCATGAAACAACACTTAGCAAAAAATATGTGCCAGACATCTGAAAATAGAAATCGGATGCTTTTAATTTTAATAGAAAAGGTCAAGTTTAAGCATAGCTGGACAAGTTTGTGCAGTGCGGTGCTGTGTTCAGCAGTGCTTAAACATAACTGAGAGCTATATTGACCAGTATAGCCCTGGTCACCATATTCTTGGTAGCTGAATGGTTAGAGTCATAGCCTCGATGCAGTAGATGCACAGTTCAAATACCAGCCATGCAGCTTTTTATATGTGATAGGGAAATGTAATTTTTTTTATGTATATATTGAAATTTGTTAACCAAGTTAGTTCAGCTTTACTAGAAGGCCTTTTTCAATGGAGACCCAAGTTTAAAAGCCCCAGTTACACACAAGTGTCCAGTACATTAAAGTTACAGTACCAGATAACAGTGAAATTACTATGTTTAGGGGATATAAAGTAAAATAGATACACATAATAATAAATTATCATTAATGAACAAATACTTTCAATAACTGTTTTTTTTTTCTTTTTTAAAACTCTAGTTTTCCTGCAGCCAAACACTGCTAAGAGAAACTAAGCAATGCTCCAACAGGACCTGTTTTAGCAGTACTTAGCAATGTGCAACTCCGCTTAGTTGGCTTGGGCAATGCTTAGCACTCCCAGTTTAAGCAGTCCTTAGCTCAGCTAAGCAGGTTTGTGCACAACTAAACATTGCTAAGCAATTTGCCACTTTAAGCACTGCTCAACTAAGCTTAGCAGGTTTGTGCACTGCTAAGCAGAGCTTAGCATTTTGAAAAATGGTCCAATGGCAGCAAAGGGCAGGAAAATAGCCTTATTTAAGCTACACAAACAGGAATACAGCCTGAACCTTACTGGAGTTTAATCACTGCAGGAACTATGGCTGGGGTTGGAGAGGGAGCGTGCTTTCAGGTGCAATGCTGGGGCATGTTGGAGTCCAGGGTCATGGTTGGGCTTCTTGTCAAAAACCATGGTGACAGATGCAGGGCCAGTACCAGGACTCTGAATACAAGTCTGAGGCCTGAGCCCATCTGGCACGTTACCTCACCAATGCTACTGGAATCCCTTACACTGGTGAGCAGCTGCATCATCATTATAATGACCTGAAGAGGAGGAAGGGGGAGCTCTTGGCCCAATGGATCCAAGGAGCTCGGGATCAGACTGCCCCAAAAGTTTGTAAGTATAGGAACCATTGCTTTACCAAATTCTAGCATGAATATCTGATAGACAGGTGTGCATAATGGTGTTTTCCTTTTCTACAACTGCAGAGGTGAGGGCTTGCAACTTGTATGCCCACTCAGGGTGCATAGAGAGGATGCATCCAGAGTGTGGTGAGTACAGATATATCTTGCAATATATAGTCATCTGAAAGAGTGCAGTAGTAACTGCCAGTAGGTATATTCTGTTTTGAGTGCACTGCACTAACATTATTAATGTGTAGGAATGTCATGTGTATATGGTATTAATACTAATGATGTGGTAATATTGTACACTAGCATTCTAAATGTGAAGGGTATAAATGACATTCATTCATGGTCTACAGGAATATAGTACAACAGAAGTCAGAACTGTGAGTGAAATAAAGTTAGTATTGCATAGGTTCTCTAATAACAGCACACCTTCAATGCATGCATTATTTAAACTGGAAAACAATAAAGTTTGTCAAATGTATACCAATGAGTGTGTCATGTCACTCTCAATAAAGCTTTGTTCTGCCAATTTTTGTGTGTTCTGGTCTGTTGTTCCAATTTTACAGGTGCTACAAAGCAAATATGGATATAACACCATGAAGTGACTGAAGTTTGGCTGCTAAAGAACTGTTATGCTTTTTTAATTTCTCTATGTCTTTTGGGTTTCTAATACCATGATGGGGATGGACCCCATTCCTATGTCAATGTATGATTAAAGTTCATGAAATTAGTGTTGGTTCAATCTTTGATGTCAGCCAGTAGTGCTCTTCGCAGCACTCGCAATGTGCCCAGTAATGACTCCTTCTGCAGTTTGTATGGACTTACATGTATTGGCAACATATCTAAATATGAACAAAAAACTCAAACTGCCAGGTAAAGCACTCTAATTACAAAGCACAATCGGATATGAAAAAGTATAGAGTGCACCATGAGCTGTAAAAATCTCCACAAAGTTCCTTAGTAGATTGAAGAAACACAAACTTGTAAGATAAATCCACTTTAATACAAGTGAAAACTGCAGAAACTGGTGTGAGCGCTTTCGCGTTGGCTTGCAACGCTTCATCAGACATGAAAAAGTACTACAGAATCCATCTTTAAATATGTTAAAATCACATGACATCACATAAATTTAAAAGGGCAATACGAAAAATAACTATTTATACATAGATTTCATATCATTGAAAATCATAAGGCAGAAAACCATATAATGATAATAATTCAATAAAATAGTAGAGTTTAAAAAACATTATATAAAATCTCGTTATTAATGTTTAAGTGATCTAGCTGCTAAAGAAGGCTTGATACTAAGCCTATCATTAAGCCCGAACCTGTGGGCTTGGAGTTTCAAAATCCATTTGTTCTCTTTTTCTTCTACCTTATTCATTAAATTCCCTAACCTTGCATCTGTATGAACTAATTCCAAGACTAAGAATTTAAAAGTGTGTATACTGCCAAGCTCAGTAGTGTGTTTGGCCAGGGCATTAAGTGTGTTGTTCTTGTTGATGGCATATATGTGTTCCCTTATGCGCTCACGCAAAGATCTGGTGGTCTATTCAAATAATCGACCCCTTGTGCCAATGCCTACGCCAATTTGGTGTTGGCACAATGGGAGCACAACTTTGTATTTATTGAAGACCCCAGCGTTTCCAACCACCTGAGGCTTTATAACAGATTTGTGGATGACGTGTTCCTCCTATGGGATGGGACACCATCCCAACTTTTGAAATTTGTCGATTATTTGAATAAGTCAACTGATTTTCTTGGCTTTGATTGCAATTATTCCCCAGTCAATATAGATTTCCTTGACATTAAAGTTATCATGGGGACACATGGTTTTGAAACTGAGCTTTTCAAAAAAAGCTGTTGGAGAAATAATCTTCTACATCGAGGGAGCATGCATCCACCACATATTTACAAGAATATAGTGAGGAATCAAACCACTAGGGTTTCCAGGTTGACATCTGTAGATACATCTTATCAAAAGCACAAAACATGTTTAGCCAAAAACTTTATTTCTAGAGGATATAACAATAAGCTAGTCAATCAGGTTATCCTTGAAGGTGATTCCAGAAGATCCAATGAAGGTGCTCCACTCATTACCAGGCCTGTCATTTCTACTAGCCAACAGTCTTCTGTTAAAACCACTCACAACAGAATTATTATACCTTTTACAAACAGAAACAATCACATACAACGAATCATCAATCAACATTGGCACCTTCTTTTGATAGATGACAACATCAGATCTCTTGTTGAGACTCGACCCAGGGTAGCTTACAGGAATATGCTGTCCCTCAATCGACTTCTGTGCTATGATAGACCTCATAGTTTTCAGTCGAACAACACTCACAAGAAAGGAACTTTTGCCTGCCAATCATGCAATCAATGCAGACACATATCTTGCTCCCACACTCACACATATATACATCCCATCACACAGAGAACTTACTTCTTCAAACACTATGCCACTTGTAAATCTACCAACTTAGTTTATTTGGCTGAGTGTCAACTTTGTCGCAAATTTTATGTAGGCATGACCACCAGATCTTTGCGTGAGCGCATAAGGGAACACATATATGCCATCAACAAGAACAACACACTTAATGCCCTGGCCAAACACACTACTGAGCTTGGCAGTATACACACTTTTAAATTCTTAGTCTTGGAATTAGTTCATACAGATGCAAGGTTAGGGAATTTAATGAATAAGGTAGAAGAAAAAGAGAACAAATGGATTTTGAAACTCCAAGCCCACAGGTTCGGACTTAATGATAGGCTTAGTATCAAGCCTTCTTTAGCAGCTAGATCACTTAAACATTAATAATGAGATTTTATATAATGTTTTTTAAACTCTACTATTTTATTGAATTATTATCATTATATGGTTTTCTGCCTTATGATTTTCAATGATATGAAATCTATGTATAAATAGTTATTTTTCGTATTGCCCTTTTAAATTTATGTGATGTCATGTGATTTTAACATATTTAAAGATGGATTCTGTAGTACTTTTTCATGTCTGATGAAGCGTTGCAAGCCAACGCGAAAGCGCTCACACCAGTTTCTGCAGTTTTCACTTGTATTAAAGTGGATTTATCTTACAAGTTTGTGTTTCTTCAATCTACCAAGGAACTTTGTGGAGATTTTTACAGCTCATGGTGCACTCTATACTTTTACATATCTAAATATGACTATAAATTATTTTTTTATAAGATCCGTTGCTCCTACTACTATTGGAACTGTCTGAGTATCTTTCTTCCACATTGCTCTTGTTTCTGCCTGCAGATTTTGATATTTTATGACTTTGTGTCTCTCTGTACGCAAGACACTGTAGTCACTGGGTGTGGCAATTTCAATGACCAATGCTACTCTTGTCTTCTTCTCTTGGACCATTATATCCAGTTTTCTAGCATCTATCTTTTGAAGTGTTGGTAATGGATAATCCCAAGTGATGTAGACTTCTTCATTTGCTATGATGCTTTGTGGCTAATGTTCCCAATGTTTTTTGCCCACTTCAGTACTATAATATTTGTACAATCCCCAGTGAACAATCTCACCATATTATTATGCCTTTCAGTATACAGTCCTTCTGCCATTAGTATGTTGCAACCAACAATGAGGTGTGCAACTGTTTCCAATTTGGTTTTACAAAACCTTAATTTGTCTGTTTCTCCCATGTTCAATGGACTTTATAAACCAGCATGTACGCAGCCTACTATCTTGAGCCGCCAATATTGACCTTTCATCTCCTGGTTTGAATTCACTTCTCCTTAACCATTCCTGTGTTCATTCCTGATCAACATGAGGTTCTTCCAGATGTTTTCTAGACTTGCAACTATATTTATGCTTTTTCCACATTTCTTGCCTTCTCATCTGATCCTTCACCTTATATTCTTTCTTTTGTTTTTTGGCACATTCAGTTGCTGCCTGATTTTTATCTACTTTTGGTTTGATTTCCATTCCTACTTGATGCCGATAAGCTTCTGCTAGATTAAGCAGAGAAGTCATCTTAGATTTATTCTTCTCATGTTTCATAACTTTCATTACGTTTGGGTCTTGTGAGGTGAGCAGATATATGTGGAGTTCCACAATTGCAGATCTGTACATATAATCAATTTCAAGGAGTCCCATCCCTCCTTCAGAATAGGGAATATATATAATCTAGGTATGCACTAATTTGTATAAATAATTTGGTGAGCATGAAACATCCTTCTTGTTTTCCTGTATAATCTATCCAACACGTTTTGGGACCAGATAATCACTCCAAAACTGTAGGTTAGGACAGGAACAGCAAATTGGTTTATAGCTAGGATTTTGTTCCTAGATGTCAGCGCTGTTTTGGGGATTAATTTAAGTCTTCTGAAGTATTCTTTACTAATTTTTATTTGCATTTATTTTGTGTTTTATTGTTGATCTTACATATACATTTGCAGATGCTACATTTATTTTGTGTTTTATTGTTGATCCTACATATACATTTGCAGATGCTAAAGTGTAGATGTGGAACTGTACTACAAGATAGAATGCAATTGATATGTTCTGCTCTAACATGTGAACCCTGAATAGTAATGTGCAGGGTATTTTAGTGTGTTTCCCTCAGGACTGTCTTGTGTTAACCTTTGCATTTTAGCTATATGCATTCCTGAATGTAGGTACGCTGATGCAGGCAAGTATGAGACAGTAGTAGCTGTAGACTGCAAATATACCATCTGCAAATGTATATGGGTCAGGTAGGCATCCCAGCACCCTGATATGGTCTGTACAGATCACACATATTCCCATCCACTGGGCATTAATTGTGTACTCCTGCATTCCAAGTATCAATACATACTTCACCTACTATCTCTTTCATGCCTGAATCTCAGGCATGTATATTCAACTGTCACTGCAGTCTTGTGTGACACTCTACCGATATTACCAGTTCAGACTTTGTCAGCAGGTGAGCTATAGGCACATATCAGTCAACCGACACACATCAGTAGGTCAGTGTGATAAGCAATGCATATGTTGTTATTTCTTCCACACAGACCAGGGTTTGAATCCGGGAACCAGTAGTAAGATTTATTGATAATAACACACAAGTAGTACTGACTATAGAAGCAGTCATGTATGGTTAATAGATATTCTCCACACAGGACTTACAGGTAAAGAAATGCTGCAGTAGCTGTATAATGCATATACTAATGTCTGTGTCCAGATGTACTAGTGTGTAAACAGCATTGCTCATCCAAGTGATAAGGCTCCATTAAATAAAATGTCATAAAGTACACTACTATTCCAAATGAATAAGACAACTAAAATGTTCAACTGTTGGTATGGCTGTATGCCTGGTGCGTTTGTGAATGTGTGCTGATAGTCTAACCCCATGCCTATGAATGACAGCATCATAGGTATATGCACCATGCACTCTTCCCAATACATGTCTCTCAAGTGTCACGCTGTCATGGCTAGAGATCACTGGTGCCAATAACCTTGCACACAGATATAAATCCAGTTGAAGTATGCTATTAGCACACTCACACATCAGTGCAGGGTACACCTTGTTAGTCATATATGTAACCCTGTCATGTATGAGTCCCCTGTAGTTATGTACCTATAGTTCGTACAGCTTGGTCCATACCATCCCATGTGGACAGCTTGAGGGGTAAGTACGTGCTATAGAAACTATAGGGCACAGGTAGATGAAAAGTAAGGGCCGACCTGTAGAGTGTTGGGCAGTACTGTTGTGAAACATATAATGTATACAGTTGGTAATAGAATGTCTTTCTCACACCCCACCCGTTATCTGCATCACAAATATTTATTCTTATACTACAGGTATGGTTTCATTTCCACATACGTCATTCTCAAAAACTAATGTTGGGCCTTGTGTTGTATTACTGGTTATATATTACAATGGTTGCATACTAACATACCGTGTTAAAATTCCACTGTTGTTGGTCTTTTGCCGTAATTGCTACTGGCATGCTGTTATAATACTGACTGTTATTCCAGTTATGCCTGTGTTCTGTATGCTATCCATTTTTATTGTTCTGGATTAATTGGAACACCCATGCATGCTGTTACAACTAATGTTTAAATGTTCTATTCATGACTAACTTATACACCTTGTGTTGAGCCATGGATTTGGAAGGGCTTATTATATACCTCAGTGAAAATCTCTCATGCCCGCAGACCAGGAAGCTGACAGTACACTAGCTGAGTATATGAGAAACCTGTTGAATTCTAAACATCTGCTGCAGTCAAATTCTGTTTTAAATAAAAAACAAACCAGACCGTCAGAAGTGGCAGTGCCCCCTGGTACCTGGATCTGGGTGAAGACAGTAAAGAAAACAAATTGTGCGTCACCAAAGTGGGAAGGTCCATATCAAGTGCTTCTGTCGACACCCATTGCAGTCAAGATAGCGGAGCGCGCCTCCTGGATCCACCTGACGCACTGCAAATTAGTTAAAAACTTTGAACTGGACAAAAATCTTGTCACATGCCAAGAGTAAAAATAATAAAGTCCAAAAAAAACAGAAATGCAGAACAACCCTTTCCTCAGAAGTATTGCATAATCATCCTGTTAACTCTACTAGTGACAATAATCTTTTTGTTGTGGCCTTTCCTTTTCTCAGCCACACAGACTAAACTAAATAAACGTAAAGCGTTACTCATAGACTGGCATCCAAACTTTAACACTTACCAGGCAATTAAATATGTGTATGCTGAGACTTTCAATGTTTCAAATTGCTGTATTTGCACAGCTTTGCCGACAGCATACGGGGGGGGGGTTATTAATGACTACGGTCCCCCTAGGGGTCAATGAGACCTGAAAAAACTTAATTTATAATACCTCAACCATTACATCACAAGATAAAATAGCATTGCACTTGTCTGTTCCACAAAAGGGAACTGTGTGTTTTTATAAAAATAATACTGTTCAGGTGGGTTAAAGCAATTGCAATGTGACTGTTCCTTATAAATGTTACACTAAAGGTAACAATGCAGATTTTTATTGTAATACCAATTATGATTCATTTCTTGGATTAATGCACAAAACACTTAATGAAGTAAAACATAATTCTGTTCTTTATAAACAGCTGTCTATAATTGATAAAAAATGTTTCATGCAGGGCAAGTGTATATTCATAGCAAAGTTACTACTAAAGTGGAGGACTGTTATTTTGTGTATGGCAGAAAGGCATACAAATGGTTCCCTGAGAATTGGTCCAGCAGTTGTTTTTTGGGCTACCTGGTTCTGGCCATACGACACACTGCAGTTTTGCCTCGAAGAAAAATTCAGAATGTCCGAAAAGTCGTCAAAAAAACTGTAAATCCAGTGGGGCAAATCCATGCACGTTGGAAAAACCATCATTCTATAGGCAATGGACTGACACACATGGATTAAGTGATAGTGTTATATCGTGGGCAGGCATATTACCAGCATATAGAGCAGTGAAATCGATCTGGGAGCTGAAAAAACTGTCTAAACTTCTCAAAGTGATGAGCAATGCAACTTTTTCCACCCTCGAATTGGTGATTAATGAACTGAATGCCATGGAAACTGTAGTGCTTCAAAACTGCATGGCTCTCGACTTCACCCTAGCGGCGAGAGGTGGTACTTGCGCTTTAATCCAAGAAGAATGCTGTTCATATATTCCTGACCATAAACACAAGATAGACAATCATCTTGAGGTAATTCAGCAAGTGTCGGCCATGACCAAACCAGGCCCAAACCCACTGATGGACTTTTTCCAGAAATGGTTTGGGGGGGGTACCATCCTAATAAACATCCTGATTGCCATTGATGTAGAAATGCTCCTATTGGGAGTATGTGTTTGTTGTGGTATCCCCTGCATGAAAAGACTAATTAAAGACTTTAAACACATGTCAGTTTCTGAAACCTCATATCAAAGTACTGAGTTCAAAGAACTGTTAAAAGATTGAAAATGCTTTCATAAGTTTAAACTAAATGACTCTCTTAACTGCAATTCCTGAGTGGGAAGAAGTTAGGAAAAGAAAACAAACTGTTTATGCTTATTTTAAAAGTAAAATAAAAGTATTAATAGGGGGAAATGTCAGAAAAATATGTATTAATGTGTGTATTAGTAATATGCTTAGTGCATTTAGAGCTTGAAAAGGGTTAACACATTTATTCTATTTCATACTGCATAAATCTGTACAAACTGCAGATGCTTTCTGACCTTGTATTGTCAGCTAAAATCTTTGCTTATGCTTGGAAATTTACTGAGAAGCAGATGATTTCTGCTTGTGTTAGGAAAATAATGAATAGAACAATACTACTTGTATAAATGTTATGAGGCTTAGACAAGAAGTTCCGCTTGTGCAGTGAGAAAATGCACAGCTGTAAAAGCTATAGATAATTAGAACAAAGACTGCTTGAAAATATAAACTGTAATCAGCATTTGCTTATTCCTGAGTTAGAAAAGTACCTTGAAATGTAACACATGTATTAGAATTGTACAACAGGGGCCTGTAACGGGTTAGTGCCCACCAAGGCCAAGTTGTTTTTCTCAAAAAGTTTCTCACAAATCTAGTCATGTCAGCAAAAAAAATCTGAGTAACATCTGCTATAGAACAATACTAAAAGTTGTGTTTGATTATGTCAGCCATAGAAGGCCATGTCTTGTAAAACAGTATAAGAATAGCATACTTCCTGTTAGTAGTTAGGCAAAATCTTGTATTTGCATGTTTTTGTCTCCTTGCTGCAAGTTATTAAAAGTGCCTTAACTAAACCTTACGTGCATTAGTCTTTAAAGTTTTTTCCTTTGACACCTTGACAAACCTCAACACCATAGCATGATTAGGTATGCAGATTCCGACAGATCTGTCTATCCCACCTCATCTGGCTGAAGCACCAATGACACCCAACCTGGAGCATTTCCTTCTGCTGGTCCTGCACCACCCACAGGTGGAACTGCCTCAGGGGACGATAACAGAGAGGAGGTTGTCACTCAGGCTCAGGTTTCAGGTATGGTGCGCAGGGTTATCCAACATGACTTGGATGATAGACTGTGCCAGACTGAGGGCATACTGGTGCACCTTGAGGGGCAGGCTGATGCCAGCACCTAGCCCTTAGCTCAGCCACCTTCAGGGCCATGAAGAGGCAGTAGTAACTGCCCATGGGTGAAGATCTCAGTCCTACTGTTGCCATCTGGGGGCACTTGGTCTGCCGATTCCCAACTACCCTCCCCATCCAAGGTGTTTACCCCCCTCATGTGTCATACACTGCCCCTGTCCGCTGTCTTGTCTGTTTGGAAAAGTCACCTCTCCTACCCAACTTGCATCCCCAAATGTACCTACATCTCTTCCCCAACATCCCACTCTCACCTTAAAAAAAATGGGCACCTGTCCCAAAAAAAAATGTTGTCCCATACATAGCTCTTCATTTTGCCCCCACATACACTTTCATGAATCAATCATCCCATCAATTAATCAACAAAGTTATGTCACCCCCACCCCTCCCTGTGGGATGTGAGGCTCCAAATTCCAAATCATGCCCAGCTGTTGCTGTACAAGAAATTGAGAGCTACAATCCTTTCCTATCCCCATCTCTAGCTGCCTTTCATATTGTATTTTCCCCTGCTTGCCCCCATTTTGCCACTTTCTTATCACCCCTTTTTTCCTTTCTTGGAAATAGTGCAGGTTTAAGCACTACTTAGCATCACACCCAAACCCGTTTTAATTACTGTATCTGTTCTTCACATCCTATGAAATGTAGCATAGTGCATTAGACCACTAGGCCAACTCAGCACTGGGAAATTACTGGTGTTTTTGCAAATATATCATGCAATACAGTGATGTAACATTAGCAAAAAATACACTCCTGCCAAATATTGAACCCAGAACCCTCAGAACTACAGTTCAGTACAATACACCACTAGGCCAAATTAGCTATGGTCAATTCCTTGTGTTTTTACAAAGATATCCTGATTACCAGTGACACTACTTCTACATATAATGTGATAAATGACAGTATACATGGGCCTGTGATGCAGATACCGAACCAGTACACAGCCATATACATGTTGCTGGATTGACAGGAGGCCTACAATATCAGGCAGAGCTGACAACTGCACAGACTGTTGCAGAATGTCCGCAGTTGTGTCACCTACTTATGGCAATGCTGTCATTAAAGGTATTATGTGTGCTGAAGCACTGGCAAGGTAGTGCAGATTGCTTTCACAAAAGTATGACAGACAGGTCAGTGTCACATGTCATAGCATGACAGACAGGTCAGTGTCACATGTCACAGTATGACAGACAGGACAGTGTCACATGTCATAGCATGACAGACAGGTCAGTGTCACATGTCATAGCCATCCAAACACACATATTCATGCTAATCTTGTGTAATACACTAAATGCATGCACATATGTCTTGCAAATACACCTCCTATAATAATGATTCAGTAGCTCTATCTGTTACATTCCTAGCATGACTGACATCTGGACACCCACAGTTCAGGCTCACAGTCCAGTCTGTTGCACAACTACATGTTTGTCAATACAACATAGAAATAACTGAGCCCTGCAATGTCCAGCAGAACTGGTTGCTTCTACCACAGTCACTGCCACCCACAGTAGCATGTCAAAGGCCTGGAGGGTGGAACGCATGTCACAAATATGATTACATGTCCTAAATGTTTCCTACCACTTTCTGGATGGTACTACTAATTAAAAAATGTACCAGAGGCACATGCCTCACCTGGACTGTTATGGGTACCCTTACCCTGGCCATGCTGTGACATAAGAACTGACACTGCTCCCTCACTGACATATATAGCTTGCTGTCCCCAGTGTCTTCACAATCCCCAGTATGTCTCCTGGCCAGAATGCAGCAGCTGCGGCCTGCTAGACATGCAGCATTATGTTCACCTACCTGCTACAGACCCACCATACCTCCCAAACACCTAGAACAGGGCATCCATGTAACACCCATAAATAAACGGTTGGGGGGATGTTCAGGTGACAGGAATATGTGTCACAGTCTCCCCCTACAAACATACACAGTTGGTAGACCAGCATCAACTGCAGCGTCATGCACATTCAGATAGAAATTATGTATGACAGTCACATCTGCCTGTCTTCTTACTGACCCCAACACACATTGTTAAACAGTAACCTGACATCGAATCAGAAAGTCTGTTAACAATGGCCAAACATAGCATGCAAAACTGTGAACATAACACATCAATACAAACAGTGAACAGAATTTTACCTACACTTTGTGATGCTGTAGCTCCTCCATCTTGATAATGTCCTCCACACAGGCCACATAAAATTCCAAGGCCTACAGGGAGGCCTTAATTATAGCACTGTGTTCCCATGCCATTGGCTAATAGCAATGTAGTCTAGCTGTTCTGCATGCTATTAGCAAGTGTGAGTCACAGATTGGTGCACAGGCAATCACCTGTACATGAACATTATTTACAAAAGGCGAGTTGCTGCCTATGGTAAAGAGGTCTATAGCTTTCTTCATGAAAACAGACTGCAGTTTTCAAGGAATGATACCACTGGATTTCTGCTCACA
This sequence comes from Protopterus annectens, assembly GCF_019279795.1. NCBI lineage: Eukaryota > Metazoa > Chordata > Ceratodontiformes > Protopteridae > Protopterus > Protopterus annectens. The sequence continues at coordinate 774,918,515 of NC_056736.1, read as the reverse complement.
AAGGAGTACAGCACTATACCAGGTATGTCATAGATTTAACCATGTAATGTAATGCAGATGGGGGGGGTGCAGTCATGGGAAATAGGAATGTCAACAGTACGTCTCAACAACATATCTTGAAATGACATGTTGCTGTTAAGTCTGCTGTCCAGCACCTACAGTCTCACCTTTTGGCTCTATCTGCAGTGACATAGATCACAGCTCTGCCCCTTGAGTCCCCCAGCAATGGTTTGCCCACATAGAAATGCTACTGGATTGTCTGTTGTACAATACTGACAGTAACTACTGGTGGATACAGCTGGCATATCAGATCATGTAGTGTCATGAGCCTCTCTTGGTCTGTGAATGTCTTAGAGGGTTAGTTCAAAGATTGTCCAGGTGTCCCTGACAGTTCATGATGTACTCTGGTTAGGTCACTGTTTACTCCACACCTGTATATCATTGCCTGACACCTAAAGCTAGCATACCTGGTGACCCCATGCAGAAGGACAGCAGGTTATAGGCAGTAGTAATGGGGGGACAGGCTCTGCCTCAGCAACAGTGTGTACATATTAACCATTCATTGTCAGGGAATGACTTCAGTACCAGATATTAATGTACCATTGCTGTGTTTCAAGGGGTCTGGCATGTCACACACACATTCCCCACACTCTGAGGACAACCATTACGTATTGTCCAACTGGTTTCCAGACATCCACATTTGTTTGGCATGGGGTCCACATCTATCAGGCACAAGTACACATTCTGCAAACATCTGTGTACTGCAGATGTCAGACACCGACGAGGAGGAGGACACTCTACACCACATATGGACTGCTCTCGGTTATGTGTAGCACAGATGTTGATGGAATGTCCACATGCACTTATACTACCACTCATGTATTTGTTGGATGTTGGCTGTATGACAAGGTTCTGTAACATTGCCCATAGGGGACACACTACAGTCGATGGAAGTGATGGGTGTGGACACATAACAACATAGTCTGTCACACCACACAGGCCATAACTGCTATACCTACAACCATACGAGGTTAGTAGGCTATGGGTCCTGAGCCCCCATATGCCTAGCCTACATGTTAGCCCATGTATAAGCAGGGCAGCACCTGATGCCCCAGTCTGACAGGGACACGGGTGGTATCCTAAGGGTGGATGTGAAGTTAACTATCCAGTGTAAATAGCTACCCTGCCTGATGTGGATAGGGTGACCATTCCACAGCAGGGTGAGTGTGTGGGACATGTATCTGAACCACTAAGACTAGTTGATGTCACACACCAGGTTGAGGATGTGTGTGTCTGTGTGTGTGTGTGTGTGTGTGTGTGTGTGTGTGTGTGTGTGTGTGTGTGTGTGTGTGTGTGTGTGTGTGTGTGTGTGTGTGTGTGTGTGTGTTAACAGAGTGGAGCTTGAGTCGCACTTGTGCAGCAGGGCCAACAATGTGGAGTCTGTGACTGTCTTGCATGTGAGACAGATGTCACCTCTGAGGAGTATGTATGACACCGGGTAGAGGGTTGAGCTTATAGCCTATCTGTGTATGGTAGTTGTTTGAGGCCTTGGTAGTCTCTGGTGGGGAACTTCTGTGATCTCCCCAGCTGCTACATATGCTGTGTGAGGTGAATAATGAACAGGGCATTTTACACAATAATGAGGCTTATTGTGGGGAATACAGGGATGTTAGGACCCCGTGTCCCTGGATGACATACCCGTAGGTATGAGGTGGGCCATGCAGAAGGTTCACCATACAACAGAAGCAACATGGTGGTGAAATGTCATATTGCCATCAACCTGTGTGCAAAGATCCCACACGACTGATTGTGTGCCTAGGATGTTGTCAGTACTGTGATAATATGTGGGGACATCACTATCCCAAAGGGTTTGCCACTGTATGTCGTGGTATGCGGCCTGAGGCCATGTTTGTAGCACCAGTCATGTATCTGCCTGAGACCCTACTAGGCAGATTTCCACATCATTAGGGAATCCAGTGACAGAACACAGCATGCAGTCATCTGCAGACTAGGGTGGCCAAAGGGCAATTGCTGTGCCCTACACCACAGACGTATACATCACACATAACAGCAGCCCAAACACAAACAACAGGTTACATCACTAATTATAGGTCAACTGCTTGGGGTGGAGTCCCTTATGTGGATTAGTTGGGTCATGTCAGCACGCCAGTGTGCTACCCCTATGGTAACATATGGTGTGATGCATACTTGGGAGCATATATCTATTATGGCCAGGTGGGTTATAGTGTCAAAGACTTTGTCCAGGTCAAGGTAGGCAGTGTGCACTGTGACCCCCCATCCATGGCTTTGGTGACTGTGTCAAAGAGGCCATCAAGTGTAACAGTCATGGGCCCTTCCTTGACAAAGCCTAACTGTTCAGGATGGAGTGTGTGGAGGTCACCAATGTCCTTTTTAATGAGGTTCACTATAAACTGTGCTGTGGCCTTGCAGAACAGCTGAGTTAGGCTGATGGGTGTATAATGTGACAGATTGCTGGACACATCACCGTAGTGTAAAGGAGTGACAGTGGTTGTCCTTCACATGGCTGGTACAAAGGCAGTAGTCATCCCTCCTTTGAAAACAGTGGCTTCTGTTTTTGCAAGGTTATGTTTGGGGTCATGTAGAATGCATCCTGTCATGTGATAGGCTCCCATGGCAGATGTAAACCATGACTTTCACATGGCAGTGGTGACCTGTTTCCTACATATAGGAGAAGGGGCATGTATTGTGGACATCCTGATGTACTGGTGGGGGGACAGGGGATAAAGCCTACACTGACTCTGTCAGGCTTCAGCTATGCTATACCTACAGCACTGATATAGCTGGTGTCCTTGACCACAACAAGTGAGCAGATGCAGGTGCTACCTGTGATGTTGCAGGCATATGTGCACAATGGGAGGTGATTGTCTGTAGTGGATGTTGACAATGTAGGTTTTGGGTTTGTTGTGCAGGTTTCCAGGAGTGATCCCATTTGCTTGTTCACATTAATGAGACATTGCTTGTAAATGGCTACCTGCCACTAGTTTGGCCCAGACAGCAGTATATCATCCATGTTATAGACACTTATGTATTGCAGATGTTCACCAGACAGGTGTACAAATCCTTGCAGATGATGATTTAGTCCTGTTGGGTATACCTGACATCACATATCTATACAAATGCACATCTAGCACATGTGTGTATGTGTGAATATTGGTGCCAGTCCCTACATAGGGGTTTGGGGCTGTGAAGCTGTGTATACCACCCCCCAGGAGGCTGTATTCCATGTTGGAGGTGTATGTATGTGTGACCCTAGCTAAATGGGTATTGTGGGGGATGGTGACTGCAAACATGACCGTATAATAGTTGCTTTGCCATGGAGGATGACACTGTAGGGATGCTGCAGGGGTAACCTGTATTGTGTAATATCCACTGCAACACACCTTCACCTCATGTGGGGGTAGTCCCTAGCTGCACTGACGTGTTTGTAATTTCACTGTTGATGACTTTCTGGCCATTTGTGTGCTGGCATTGGCACATCATCCAATGTATTTTTGGGCCGTTCAGGTGACACAGGTAAAATTTCTCCAAAGCCAACTTCATGCTTCTTAAGACAGAAGTGGGAAACTTCACGACACCCATGCTGATGGACAATAGAGGTATGGCTGCTGAATCCTACACAAATGCACTTTATAAGCACTTACATGAGTGCATGGATCGTGCAATCCCTAACAGAACCAAGATGCTATCCTCCAAAAAAAGGAAGCCAATCTGGTGGTCCCCTGCCATAAACAAACTCTACAACAGAAGAAAGAAACTGTTGCAAAAAAGAGTAAAATCTGATGATTGGAGAATCTCCCTGGTCAGCCTCAGTAAGAAGCTGAGATCCCTCATAAAATCCTCCAAAGCTAGTTATGAAAACAAAATCGCCACTGACTCTAAAGACAACCACAAAGCATTCTATAGCTATGTCGAGAATCTCAATGGCAACACTCAGATCTGCTCTGAGTTACAGCACAATGGCACTAAATATACAGAACCAACTGATATTGCCAACATCCTGGCAGATAGGTTCAGTGCTAACTTTACCCCTCTGTCATCCCCTAAAGGGCCCATCTCTATACCAGAAGAATGCAAAGTTCCATCTCTATACCAGAAGAATGCAAAGTTCCTGTAATCACAGCTGCACAGGTAAAAACACACTCTCCAAAGCCAAGAACACAGCATCCATGGGACCTGACGACATCCCAGGCTGTGTTCTACATGAACTACAGAAGGAACTGGCACCCCACCTAAGTACCATGGTCAGTCATAACCTCACCTCAGGCTATGTGCCCACTGAATGGCGCACAGCAACAGTTATCCCACTCCACAAAGGGGGAGCCACCACAGACCCTGGAAACTACCGCCCCATTAGCCTAACGAGCCTGGTCTGCAAGGCTATGGAGCGTATCATCATGGAACTTATAAACAATGACATTGGTAATCTCCAAACTCAGGACCCCACCCAGTTCGGGTTTGTAAAAGGCAGATCATGTCTCCTAAACCTGATAGACTTCTTTGAAGCAGTCACCAAAGCCATAGCTGAGGGTAAGGTAGATCACACAGCCTATCTAGATCTCGCCAAGGCTTTCGACACCATCCCCCACTCTGGAATTATAGATAAACTCACTAAACTAGGTATAAATCCCTATGTCACAAAATGGGTTGCCAACTGGCTCACTGACAGAACCCACACTGTGAAAGCAGCAAACTCCAAATCCAACTTCAGACCAGTGACAAGTGGAGTACCACAGGGTTCAGTCCTGGGTCCTCTCCTGTTTGGTATCTACTTCTCTGAAGTACAGGCCAACACAGAAGGTCTTTGGCTAATGAAGTTCGCAGATGACTGCAAACTAGGAGCCATAATCAAAACTCCAAAAGATGTGGACATCCTACAAAAGGGCCTCGCTGAGACAGATGCCTGGTGTCAAAGCCATGGCCTCAAGCTCAATGCCAAAAAGTGCATTGTCATCCCTTTTGGTAAAAGCTCAGTACCCATGAACTACCACATAGGTGGTAGTCTACTTAACACCGGAAGTGTGATAAGAGACCTTGGGACACAGGTGGATAGTAGTCTCTCCTTTGATAATCACATCACCACAGTAGTCAGGAAATCCTTCTATGTGGCACACCTCCTCACAAAAGGTTTCTCATCCAGGAAAAATCAGGTCATTGTTCCACTCTACTCATCACTCATTAGACCCATTATAGAGTACAATGTCCCTTTTGGTATGTACCTCACAAGACATCTACAACAACTGGAAAGGCCACAGAAATACCTCACAAAGAGGATTACCGGCCTCAAAGAGATGCCCTATGCAGACCGTCTCAAAAAACTGCAGCTTTATTCCGTTGCATATCGCCTTCTCAGAGACGATCACTGCTTAACACACAAAGCTATGTCAAACCCAGAGCTTTTTGACATGCTCCACTTAAAGAAATCCCAATCCCTACGAGCTACACGCTCTAGGGACCTAAACCTCATCACCACAATAAACAGAACATGCTGGAGGGATAGATTCCTGTCCCAGAGACTTCCCATACTCTGGAACAAACTACCTATATATAGCAAACAAATCTCCTCATTAGCACTCTTCAAGAAAAATCTTGATGATTGGATGGCAGATAGGAAATTCACCCCGGGGATCACTTCTGTGGCTCTGCTCGACAGTGGCACAGGAAAATAATTTTCTTGGGTGGCGAAAGCCAGGGTACATTTGGCTAGGCTTATATAGGCCCTAGGGCCAATAGCCTAGTACCTACCTATGAACCTATGAACCTATGAACATACTCTGACTTGTCACATATTTCACAGGTGTATAGTACTAACAACATTTAAGGGACATAGTTGCACTGCATGTTGTTGAGGGCCTGTCCAGAGTGTGTCTTTTGTGGTCTGATTGTGTGTTATGCATGGCATCAGTCAGAAGGTGTGGTTTGTATCATGCCTTTGTGGCACCTCACCTGTATGTGCTTGTGTGTGTGTGTGTGTGTGTGTGTGTGTGTGTGTGTGTGTGTGTGTGTGTGTGTGTGTGTGCGTGTTGGGGGAGGGATCAGCAGACATTACAGTGAAGGAATTAATGTAGTCATGTTGTCTTCCCCGCACAGGTGACCATGGGGGTTGTAGTGTGTCTTCCTCACAACCTGATGGTTGGCATCCCACTTCCACCCCCAATGTCCCTGCACACAGTCTGTATGCCCACACATACTCAGTCCCCAGCAGCCACAGATATTGGGCAGTCAGAGTGTGGTGGCATCAAACAGGGGAGTGTGGCGACTATAGCATCTGTGACTGTAGACACTAGCCATAACTAGAGAACTGGCAAGATCCCACATAGGCAGATTGACAGGGTTTCTCAAAGGAGGACTGCTGCCCATCCAGAACCTGGCAGAGGTGTCACAGCACTTGTCACCCGATGCATTTTTCAGTCCATCATGGAGGCAAAGGCACATTGTGAACAGTACACCAGATGGATGCTCAGTGTCATGGATGCCACACTGCCTGGCATGCATGACTCCCTCCATGGTCCTGGTGATGCCTTACGTCATTTTGCTGATGTAGTTGGTAGACGGTGGGGTAAGACATTATCAGTCCTTAACTGTGCAATTTCTGTACTGAAACATGTGGTGGGAGTAGGATGTCAGGCATGTGGATTTAGGTCATCAACATCAGCTGAGAGTCCACATGGCTGTGTCTTGGTAGTACTACCAGCACTACCAAAGGGAGGGTGCTGTCCACACCACAATGTGGCAGGCCATGGGCATGTGGTTGTAGGCAGTCCTGTGAGGAACACAGACTCAGCAGACACTGGTCACTGTCAGCAAGTAGTACCACATCTGGTCCTGGGCATGGTGCTGCCAGTGCCACTCCTGGCAGAACCGATTCCCGTGATCATGGCTGGAGATTGTGAACTACATACTCTGCCATGTATGGTCCATGCACACACTCACACATCACTGTCACATGTAGAATACCAACAGACACACAAACCTCCTCTCAATGGCCCAGCTGTCCAGCACTTCTCCACACACACACACACACACACACACACACACACACACACACACACACACACACACACACACACAGAATGTCAACTGTATGGCACAGCCTAGGCCTCTGGCAACCTCTCACCACATCCTGTGCATGTGATGATACCTGTGCCACATCCCTGTCATCCATACCATCATTCCAGGGACATGCTAATATGTGGCTGATGCACAGGGTGAATATAGTACAGTTAATGGCAGTTTGTAGTGAGAGTACTTTATGTCCTGTAAAGGTGCTGTCTGCTGGCAATTGTAATGTGAACACATCAAAGTGTATGTACCTTTGTGCCATGATGCTTTATTGCTGTTAGTATTGCTGACTGACTGTTGTCTGACAGACCTTATTCTGTTTCTGTTCCAGGTATCTATGTGTCTAGGTCATGGGGACCTGCTGCCATTACAGAAGCTCATGATGGCATAGTGACAATGCAGATACCTTTTCCTCCCCAAAGTATGGCTGTATATGTGCATGTTTACCTAGGTGTGTATGCATGGAACAGTGTGTGTGGGACAATGGAAGCAGACAGCATAATCTTGCATGCATACCCCTTGACACAGCATGCTACTCTTGATACATGTCACCTGGGAGTTCTGTAGGATCGCAGGTTCATAGGTCCATAGAAGGTTACTAGAGTACTGGCTCTGGGTCCCTTGCAAGCATATCCATTACTTTATCTCAAACAGAATCATTGATCAGCACCTATTGCCCCTGGCATTGATGGAAACATGTTGGACCCCTAGGACAGAGTTTTGTTTTCCCATCCACTCATAATGGATGCACTTGATGAGGGTCTGCATCATATTCTGTCTGACATGTATGGGAAGTGGATTCCTGAGACAGGGCAGCCTCTGGGAGACAAACCTTTCTCTCCAGCAGGTTTATTTGCTGTCATATATGTGATTTAGGCCTGGTGTGCTGGTAATGCACACAGAGTAAGAGTCACATATATGGGCCAGCTGTTGAAGGGCTGAGCACAGCACTGCCATCTAGGCATGCCACAGCCCACCTGTGGACAGCCTGTACAATAATGAGTGGGACACTTCTAATTCAAGACTGTCTACATGGAACAGCTGTTGAAGGACATGGATAACCTTTGTGGGTGTTAACATAGCCTTTCCAGTTGGTGCAGATGTCTGCATAGGTACATACTAGACTGGCCATAATGATAATGTATTGTTGTACTGACTGAGGACTATACAGAGGTAATGTCCACCTTTTGTCTGGATGCAGTCCCTTTACCTATGTGGTGAACCACATCCAAGCCTTTTCTGACTACTGCCACTACATGATGGCCGAATGCAACTGTGTTATCAACCTGAGTAGCCAGGTCTGTCAATGCAGTTTGTGTGTTTATGGGGTTGCCGTTAATGTGGGACATAGTGGGCCATGTCCTTGCTGTATGGTATGATGGTACTGTTTTCTGCATTCAGCTTGAGGCCAGGACCTTGGCACAATTCCATACCCATTGTATGACCCCATTGCAGTGTGTTAACATCAGTTTGTGGGTCAATGACAGACAGCACACTACTTACAGTTGCCACAGCCTTAGGCGTTGCCTACATATATGGGTGGTGGCAGTTAGCATTCATGCCTAGATACATTTGGGTCATTTGGGGCAGCAGCTACTCACAGGGCCTACACATGTTTACATATTGCACACACATAGACAACACAGCGTATGAGTGCCACCTTATCATATATGTAATGTGAGACACATCTTCTACTATCATGACAGTTGGCAGAATGTACCATACCCATGGTAATTGCAACAGACAGGACTTCCCTTGGTTTGCTAATGTGATAGCTTCTTTGTGTCACATTACCTTAGCTTATGCTATTTCTCATAACATTAAGGTGCTTATGATGTGAAATAACTGCTTTATGCAAGTAGTAGACAATGTTAAGGAAATGTTTGTTGCCCTACACTCTGGGCATCTCTGTATTATTTGTGTTGTCACAGGTCACACCCGGCTAAACAGGGATTGTAATCTGCAGGGTGGGACAGGTGGTGGCCATACCTGTCACCTTGACATATTTCTGGAAAATGTACTGATGTTTGCCACATATTTTTGTTCTGTTAGTTTGTCATAACATTGTGGTTTTCTAGCAAATTAGTGAGAAATCATTAACGACTGACTCTACACAATACTGAGAGATATTTTTCTGTCAGACTTCATACCCTTCAGAAAATGCATGTGAATGCACAACCTGTTATGCCATCTACTTTCTAGGTTTGTCACAGCAATATTTAAAGATTGACCTGAATATTTGGATTTTGTCCCACTTTTATCTATGGCTTTACCCAGTTGTCTTTCTCTAAGGGGTTGAGAGGTATGTTTGTGGCCCTAACACAATCACACTGCTGCACACACACACACACACACACACACACACACACACACACACACACACACACACACACACACACACACACACACACACGCACACACACACGCACACGCACACACACACACACACACACACACACACACACACACACACACACACTCATGAACTGCCCTTGTTGATAGTACAACCCCTACCTGCCTATTTTTGCATACAATAGCTCTATATACATAGCGCATGAACCACAGAACTTATACAGTTCTGTATTGTCTGCCATTGCAATTCAAGTGGATGACATCTGTAGGTGCTGCAATGCCACTTGGGTGTTAACAGGCCCTTAAAATGGTATAACTGTGTCACACACACACTGCTGCAGGGGGACATGCATTCCAACACACTTGCACAGAGAGTTGCCAGTTGTGAGATTACAACACCTGTCTATGTACTTATCTGCACTATAACCAACCATATGTATTGCATGCACCACATTGCTATTGCGTTTGCAAATGTTTAACTCTGTATCTAAGGTGAATGACATCTGTAGGCCCTAAACTGGTTGGTGATGGTGGAGTTAACAGGGTGTACCGGCACACAAAATGGTATAACCATTGCACACCCGCAGGCAAGACAGCCATGTGGCTACAGGGGATATGCATACACAGACACTTACACTCACCCAGTTGCCAGTACTGAGATTAGAATCCCTAGCTATCTATTTGTATGTACTACAGTGCTATGTCCCTACTGTGTGCGTCACAGAGCTTATATGCATGAGGCATATCTCTCAACCTCTTGGAGCAATACACATGGACAAAGTCTTCAATAGTGGGGGGATACAGGCCCAAAAATAGTCAGCAAAAACAAAAAAGTGCAGAGTACAAACAGGCCATTATAGTAATTTATTAAAAACAGACATTAGCACTTTTGGGTATGATCTCTTCTTCAGACAATAAAAACTATTACAACTAAAAACACTTAAATATCACAAGAACATACTACAATTAACTTCAAAGGAACCAATCAAATACATTGTTTAGCCTGCCTCTTTTTTTAGGGCAGGTTTTAAAGGGATAGAAGTATTTAATCTTGGTGGGCAGTCAGCCGCCAAGTCTATAATACATTGCACTTCAGTACATTGTTATATTCACCACACCACACCCCCTCGTTTATTAATTCTAATTATATATAACACCATAAAAGAAAAAGAATAATCAGGAAAATGTGCAACATGCTGGTACAGAGCATCACGTTCATCCTTTAATCTAATAGATGATAAGTGATTTAGAATTCTGGTCTTAAACTTGCAGTTGGTCTTGCCCACATAAAAACTTAGGCAAGTCCTACATTGTGCCAAATAAATCAGATTTTCAGTATGGCAATCAGCATATAATTCAAAAATATGCCTTCTATTTGTAGTGGGATGTATAAAAAAGTTTTTGACTGTTAATAAATCCACAGGCTTTACAATGTTTACATGGAAAAATGCCTAATGTATTTAAACCCTGCACATTTTTCTTCCTATTTTTCACATCAGGTTGGTGACAGAGTAAATCTTTTAAATTACTATTATGTTTAAAAGTAAAATTGGGATTTTCCAGTTTTGCTTGATGATGTCACATATGCCATATATATTGTTGGTATAACTTAACATTATCCTAGGTTTATTTTCATTATTGGAACTTCTCTTGACTGGAGTTATTAATGAACCATCATTGTTGGAAAACCAGGGCTTAGATCTACCATTCCTATAATAAAGGACCACATCCTTCCCCTTCACAACCAGCTCTTGGTGGTAGCCCCTATTAATTAAGTGTCCATGCAGCACATCCAACTCTTTCTTAAATACATCTGTATCTGTACATAATTGTGATATTCTGTGCCCTTGTCCCATTACTATATTTTTAAAAGTATGCCTAGGGTGCATGCTCTGAGAGTCCAAATAATAGTTCTCCAACATGGCTTTCTGTATAATGTATCCAATTTCCCCATGAAATTTTTTGTCAGTGTAATGTCTAAGAAATCAATAGTATTTTCACTAGAAGTAGTTGTAAATCTGAGGAAGCCGGTAGTACTTTCCATATATTCTACAAAACTTCTTAATTTCTCTGCCTCTTGCCCCCACAGCAAAAAAAATGTCATCAACAAATCTCACATAATAAATCAGGGCTTCCGTCCATTGATGGTTATAATTAAAAATGTTTTGTTCCTCCCAAAAGGCTAATACTAGATTTGCATAGGAATTAGCATAGGGTGTGCCCATCGCTACACCCTTTACCTGCCTATAATATAATCCATTATACAAAAAATGTTGTTTTCCAACACCAGTTTCAAAGCTTACAGTATTAGTATGTTAGTATCATCATCATCATCAATAAACCTATTTCCAATATAATACTTCTTCAATTGCCTTCAAGCCATAGTAATTACTGATAACAGTGAACAAATTATTTACATCTTGACTCACTAATAAAGTTCCCCTTAAATCTACGTCTTGACATATATCACATAATTTGTTTAAAAACTGGCCCAAATCCTTTAAAATTCTGGGGAACAGCAATATTAATGCTTTCAACTTGCTCTCAGCCCATATAGATATATGTTTCGTTATCCATATTCTACCTGAAACTATAGGCCTTATAGGGGGAGGTAAATATTCTTATGCATTTTGGGTAGAACTTTAAATATGGGAATCATGGATGTTCTATGAAGAAAAAAATCATACAAATTATCCATCAAAAGTTCTGCTTGCGTCAAAGATATTAACCTAGCTCTAACTTTACTGATAATACGTTTAATCATTATAGGGGAAATGAGTACATAAGTAGATACATCATTCACCAAGGCATTCAAAGCCTCTGTATAGGCTGTCATATCCGTAATTGTAACAGACCCTCCCTTATCAGCTGGTTTTACAACTATCCATTCATCATGCATAAATTTTAAGAAAGCTTGACTTTCTGTGAAAGATAGATTATTAAACTTACAAGGGGGCTCATGAAAATAACGCCTAATGTTCATTTCACATGTTTTGAGAATTGTTTTTACTGTTGGATGCATTGATGGTACAACGGTACTTGGATGTCTCCAAATATTTCCTTGTGTTTGTCCCACCCCATACATGTTCCTTAAATTCACATTACGGCCAAACAATTGTAAGTCCAATATTACTTCAATAAGAACAGAGGGTTTGCTGGGTACAAATGAAAACCCTTTACTTAAAACATAAAGCTGTTTCTTTGACAGAACAACAGTAGAATATTAAATACATTATGAAACAAGTTACAGTCACCATTATTTGTCAGTCCATCATCTTCCAGCACTTCACATCTCTCTGGATTGATCAACGTTATCTGTACTCACTCTTTTTTCTCACCAGGACTGGAAATTTTGGAAAAAATACTAGATTAGTAGAAACTGAAGCCTGGGCTTTTGGTCTAGCTCCTGCGTTTTCCATCTCATGTATATTATTCAGACTGGCATCATTAGAAGAAGTTGGATGAACACTTCCACCTGCTTCACCCATTAGTATTGATGACGTTTCAATTATTGCCATGGCAACCATGTTCTGCTGTTGTGAAGAGCGTTGCTGATTTTGTAATGGAGCAGTACTTGCATGCGCCTTATTGGCTAAATTAGAATTAAGTCTTTCTCAATTATTTGAAAGTGAACCAGTATTCGAAGGTTCTCGTGGCCAAGTAAAATGGCCAGATAAAAAGTCCTGATAATCCCTAAGTAACTTCTTCTGTTTTAACTGTTGTAACTTGTGCTCAAACAGAGCTATATTGTTTAAGATATCTGTAATTTTAGTTTAATGCTGCACCGACGTGAAATGTATTTCCAAATTATTCTGTATCTCATTTGTCTCATCACAAAGCTTTTCTTCTACCAGTGAAAAAAATCAATGAGAAGGTTCATGTATTGAAAACTAGTATCAACATTAATCTGTTGCCAATGGGATAATAAGTCCGGAAATGTGTCTCCTTGTGCAGGCATGCAGAGTACTCGCATACCTCTAGGTACTATCTTGTATTTCAGACAAGCTTCCAAATGAAACCTCTGCCATTGCAGACGTTTCAACTTCCTTAAAGCATTGTCCAAGGAAGACAAAAGGTCAATAAAAGTCGCATTAAACTCCTGACCACTAGGAGGTTAATTTCCACTTTCTCTATCTCCCATTAAATTCATATTAAGCAATGGATTAGCAGCCGAGGATATATTTGATTGATCCCAATGACAGTTAATGCGGATGGTAGGCCAATTCAATATCAGCCTCCAAAGATGCGGCCATGTGAGAAGAAGAGAAGAAACCAACAAACAAATATGGGAAACAAAAATGAACCTCTCACTTCGCCTAAGAACACTGCTCAGACAATCCAAAATGATCAGCAAAAACAAAAAACAAAAAAGAGCAGAGTCCAAACAGGCCGTTATAGTAATTTATTAAAAACAGATGTAGGCCCAAAAATAGGGACACTTTTTACATATTGCTCTTATAAACTCAGATAACTGATAGAGAGACAGGTTTCACATTAGCATTACTTTTGTGAAGGGTATGAAGTCTGAAACTCACATGTCTGTCATTAGTTTCTGACTTCAACTCTCAATGATTTGCTAATAAACCATGATTTTATGAGACACAGACCAAAAATATGAGGTAAACAACTAGACCTTCTGCAAAGCTATACACTTGAGAGGTATGGCCTGCAGAGTGTCAAATGGTACATCTAAGTTGGATGACATCAGTAGGCCCTGTATCATAATGCAATGGGGGGAGTCAACAGGGTAGAACAGGCCTTGAAATGGTATAACCAACACACACAGGAAACATGCTTCACACACACACATGCACACACACACACACACACACACACACACACACACACACACACACACACACACACGCACACACACACGAACACAACACATGCACACACGCACACACATGCACACACGCACACACACACACACACATACACACTTGGCAGCATTGAAATTAGAAGCCCTATCTCTCTAGTTGTATGTACTATAGCACTACGTACTTATTGCATGTGCCACGGAGCTTATATACCTTGTGAGTGTCCAATGGTGTATCTAAGGTGGATGACATCAGCAGGCCCTGTAAAGTAATGCAATGGGGAGAGTCAACAGGGTGGAACAGGCCTCAAAACATTATAACCAACACACACAGTCACAGGACTGCCACAGGCAATATGCTTCACACACACACACAGTTGGCAGTATTGAGATTAGAACCCCTACCTATCTAGGTGCATGCAATATAGTGCTACATACTTATCATGTTTGCCAGAGATTATATGCCTGGAGAGTGTCCAAGGGTGCATCTAAGGTGGATGACATCAGCAGGCCCTGTAAAGTACGGCAATGTGGGGTTAATAGGGTGTAAGAGGCCTCAAAATGTATTGGCATTGCATACACATAGACAGGAAATACACACAGCCACAAGAGAATATACTTATACACACACACTCAGTTGCCAGTGTTGGGAATTGAACTACTAACTATCTAACTCTGTACACTATAGCACTATGTGCGTATTACATGTGCAACAGGACTTACACATGTAGAAAGTGTCTGGAAATGCTGTTGGGGTGAATGACATCATTTGCTTCTGACAGGGAAACCTCTGTTGTGGAGGACAGTAGTTACAGGGTCAAAGTATTGGTGGCCATTGCACAGACATAGGCTTGGGTGTGTGCATTCTGCTGTACATGTAATACATACACACACACACACACACACACACACACACACACACACACACACACACACACACACACACACACACAGTGACCGATGTGAGATTACAACCTCTCCCTACCTACTATTACACAATGGGCCTCACCCATAGTATTTGCACATGTGTACATGTGGTTGTCGCAGTAGGTCTGTCTCTGTCTCTCTCTCTCTCTCTCTCTCTCACTCTCTGTCTCTCTCTCCTACTGTCTCTGCTTCTCTCTAAATGATATATTTGTATATACTACCTATATATCTGTATGTACATCACACTCAACAGATCCAGAAAAATATTATATGTACCACATATGGATATATGGGGTAAACATGTCTGATGGGGGTGGGGATAAACAGTTAAGGTGTACTTAGCTGTCTGTAGGAAGAAGGGATATATGTACATCCCAGTTCTATAGTCAGATCTGGGTTCAGACATGGGCTGAAAGTAGCTAAGTATAGGAGCATGCCCAGTATGACCATGAATAGTAAGAGTGGGACTCCAGGCCAGACCTACCTGCACTCCAGTCTGGGATTTTGTGTGCTACAGCCAGTTGGCTGATGAACCTCTGTAAACATTCCAGCACCTCACTGATATACTAGCTGAGGGATCTCCTGGCTGTGTGCTATCCTTATTAACTGAGTCATATCTAGGGTGGGTACAGACTGTATTGGACTGAGCAGAGTTTTGCATAATATGGGAGATACATTTTGCACAGCACTGTGATGTCCTAGTATGTCAGTGGCAGATCAGAATAGATTAATGTGAGGAACCGCTGACAGACATTTGTCTACTGACTCCATACACTGCAGGGAACCCATGCTACTACACAAAGTGTTCTAGTCTGCATATTCTATGTTTGTCTGGCCAGTGGTTCCTCTTTCCCCTTATATCTGGCCCTTTGTCCTGTGCTGCTCCAGTTGCAGACCTTGTCCACAGTTGCTGCTCTTATGTAGTTGTAGTTATGGTGACTGGGGTAGAAGTAATAACATCACACACAGGGTTATGGACTGCACACCTCTGACTGTACCTGTTTAGCAGGTTGGCCAGCATTATACCCCATACATCTCCTCTGGTTCTCAGACAGTTTGTGTTGCACTGTTCTTCTAAGGCTACATGTTGGCCATACCTCTCAATCTCTTACAGGCAGACATCTTGACAGGGCGATATATCACAGTCAGACACAGGCCCAGACATGGGGACAGCATCTTAATATTGCTCTTCCAAATGTAGACGATTGGTAGACTGGTTTTGTATTAGCTTGCATTTTCTTATGGGCATGAAGTTTGAATCTCAGCTGTCTGAAATTTATGATTTCACATCAACCTGTATTGGTTTGCCAATAGTTAGCCAGCCATATGCAATGTTATGACAAGCAGAACAGATATATGAGGCATACATGTGGACATTCTGAGAAACCCTGACATTTGTGAGGTATGGATGGCGCCCACTGACTTGTTGTCTGTACGGACACAGTTAAATGGCAGCCTTTGCATCCTGGCGCTAGACTTTTCATGACCTGCTGTTCTACCAGGCACCATCTAGGTTACTCAGAGCTGTGTACCATCCATATCTGTGGCCACCTGCCCCTCCATTGTCCAGCATTCCTGCAGTAACAAATATTGACTTCTGGACAGCCTGTAGAACTCCTACCATAGTTGTAGCTGACATGCAAAATAGTAAGCAGAGCCAGTCTCAAACCATGGACCCTGTCACCCACAGCAATGTACTGAGCCAAATGAACCACAAAAGCTAGTGCTGTCAACTTCCTGACACTATTAACAACACACATACATAGCACATTGACCCCTGCATATTGTGGAAATGGAACATGTTAGCAAGTTGATGGGAACAGCCTTGGGAATGTGTGGTCTGCTGCTATCACTTTACAAACAGAACTATTACTGCAGTTCTATGGAAACATTGGTGTGTTAGGGGTAGGGGACCAGACTTCTCAACTGTACAGATTTTCGCCAAATGTCCAGATGTTTGCCTAACATTTTGTGTCCATTTTTCATAACATTGTGATTGCCTGGAAAATTACTGGCAAATCATTAAAGACTGAAGTTAGAAAGTAATTTTGCATAACAATGTGGTTGTCTGGAAAATGACTGGCAAATCATTAAAGACTGAAGTTAGAAAGTAATGACAGACATTTGAGTTTCAGACTTCTTACCCTTCAGAGAATTCATGCTACTGCAAAGCCTGTTATTCTATCAACTTTCTATGCTTGTAAGTACAATATTGAACAATTGTCCCTGCTTTTGGGCCTTTGCACCACATTTCTGTATGGCTCTGTACTGATTTTATGCTCTAAGAGATTGAGAGGTATGTATGAGACTCCAACACTGACATCCATGCATCTGTCCTATGACCCCGCGGTTTGTAAGTCCCTCACATATTTCAGTGGGTTTTGCTGGCTTGGAGCCTACTGCATATTCTGGGGCAGCCAGTATTTGTCAGAGAGTTCCTGCTGTCCCACATAGCTGTCCTTTGTCTGCTGCTATCCTGGTAGCCCACTCCATTCCCTTGCATACATGCAGCAATACCATACATATGCTACTACAGTCTACTAACCCATTAATTTGCTGTTAAGAAGAGTGATTTATCTTGTGCCTGCAGCAGTTGAGAGGACAGTGCTTCAGGGCTGGCTCTGTCGGATGCACACAGTATACAGCCTATACATCATAACGTACAGGTAGTGTGATGTGGCTGGCATCCTTTTTACTGTGTGCATGTGAGTCAGAGTGAGGTGTCATTCCCTGGGTCCATAAGTTGTCAGTGCATATGCTATACATTGCCTCCTTGCCAAGGCCAGGGCATACTGGCCATGCCTATGTCTGCCTACAGGTACAGGCTCAGGGGGTTCCTCCACTGAGTCACCCTGTGCCTGTGGAGACATTGGCAATGGTGGGGGGCTGTGTCTCATTTCCCTGTGATATTCCTGACACAGCTGTTTGCACAAGATAATTTTGTGTAGCATGGCGGATACTATGAACATGTGTGCATATGTGGCTGGAGAGTACTGCAGGGCTCCACCAGATATGTCAAGACAGCAGAACTGTGACTTAAGCAGTCAAAACACATGCTCTACAATGTTCCTAGTTTGTGTGTGTGCCTCACTATGGTGTTCTTTAGTTAGTGTGTGTGCATTTTTGATGGGTGTCATCATCCACAGTTCAGGTATGTAGCCAGCATCTCCTGCTAGATGGCAGTATGGGATGTCCCCCTGGCAAATGCCTGGTAGAGCTGTGATGCATAGTTGAGAAAGAAATACACCTTTATCACAAGACAAAGCTTTCAGGTTCACACCCTTCTTCAATGCTGTGAACCTGAAAGCTTTGTCTTGTGATAAAGGTGTATTTCTTTCTCAACTGTGTGGTATTTTTTGGATTCGTTTTATACAGCCTTGGTGTTTCGGTAACAGCTGTGATGCATACCAGATATGGGAGTCATGATAATTACCAGGGCTGCCAGCAAACACATTGATGATAATGCCCTGGGCATTACACATGTCCTGACAGTTGATCAAGTGATACCCATTGTGGTTGACACAGACTCTACCCTCCTCACTGGATGGTGCTTTGATGTGCACATGAGTGCAGTCTGTGGCACCCAGTACCTCTTGGTAGTATGCTAGATGGTAGAAGTGTTGCGTATTGCTGGTACTTTCCTCAGGGGTGCTGGGGAAATAAATGTGCTTACTGGGATGTGTTAGCATGAAATTCAGGAACTGGTGGAGTACCCTGGATGCAGATGCCTATGAGATCCCCATGATGTCCTCAGTAGGTCTTTGGAAAGTACCTGTAGCTATCATTCTTAAGACTACACATACCTTTGTTTCCACTGGGATGCATCCCCTCTGTTGGCTCTGGGTCTGAGGTGAGGGTGGCAGAGCTTGATGAGTTCCTGTAGTATGTCCCTGTCCACCCTGTAGTGCTCTACTATCTCCCGCACATGTAGCCCCTGAAAGGTTACCTGAACCTGAACACTTTTCTCCTCAGTCTGGGTGTATTGTCAGCATCATCATCATCATCACCATCATCACCATCATCACCATCATCATCCTCATCACCATCATCATCTTCATCATCATCATCCTCATCATCATCACCATCATAATCACCATCATCACCATCATCATCATCATCACCATCCTCATCACCATCATCATCATCATCCTCATCATCATCACCATCATCATCATCATCACCATCATCATCATCATTATCATCATCCTCATCATCATCATCACCATCATCATCATCATCATCATCACTGACCTCAGCCTGTAGCACATACAGATATAGGAGAGGAGCAACATCCCCTATCATTTTGTTTGTTAAAATTCCCAAATGTGTACTCCAGTGGTGCAGAGTATGTGGGAAAAATCAGACTGAAGGGTGTATGCATACTTTATAGTGGTGTGCTGCAGATGCAGCCTGTGTGATTGGCTGACCATGATACATTCCACCTGTCAGGTATATCATTGCAGGGTTTAAATGGGCCAGTGTCAGTGAAACAGGGCTTATCACTCTGTTATACTTGATTGGCTTGCTCAGGCTATTGCCTTTTTTTCCAGTTTCTTTCACTGCTAAGCCCTGCAGCACTCTGCACAAACCTGAGGCATAAACATTGCTCAAAAGTTTAGATCCTCCCCCCCGTACACGGGCATACTTAGCTTTTCTTTAACTAGCTAAAACACACAATGTGGGGCTAAGTATAGCTTAGCAGCCTCAGAAACACCCCGCTGCTTAGCTGTGCTTAGCTGAGTGCAAGCAGGCACCGCTGAGCTCCAATCTGCTTACATATGCTGTGACACACACCCTTTTCATGTTAGCTATCTGTTTTGCCTGCATCAATACAGGTCTAGCCCTACCATGGTTATTACCTATGGACACGGTAGCCCTTTTTGCTATTCAATAACCCTGTCTCATTTGCATACACCTAATTGCATATACCCTGGATACAGCACTGCACCAGGGCCTATCTCCTTAGCTACCACTATAACCAGCCATCGTATGACTCTGAATGCTGCCCACTATAATGCAATAACTTTGCATATCTTTATAAATCATATTTTAAACTTTTTTTTTTTTGCAAAATAGCATGTTTGCGAGTCTCTGCGTTTTGCTTAAACATGGCATATATATTAAAAAAAAGTTAAATTTTTCATATATTGCATTACTTTTTCAACTCAGTGACCATAGTTTTGGCCATTTGCATGGCTACTGTAGCATATAGAACCTTTTATTTGGGCTGTTACAGCCCCTGTTTGAATTTTATAGTCCATAACCGCATACATTTTTCCTGCTGACACGGCACCTACATGGCTGCCTTTCTGCTTCCTGAATCAGAAAATCACTTCATTTGCATGGTTTTACTAGCAGATGAGGTGATTTGCATTCTGTGGACATGTCCATGTTTGCACAGTGTCCACAAGCCCGTGCACGCCCCCAGCCCTGTTTCCTGGATCGCTCAGTGGCCATATTCCATGTTCGGGCCACTACACTATTCTCCATGTAGAGTTTATTGAATTGCCTTGACTGTTTTTCTTGAATGCTTTCGTTTGCTTTTGGATGCTATTGTAATGTTTATTATTCACATAATTTACATTAAGAAGATATTGTATAGCCATCCAATCAGCATTAATGTGTGCATACGGTCAGATCAGATTCCAATGACTATTCTGGGCTATGCTAAATAAAATGTAAAACAATACAGTGTGAGTTGTTTGGATACTAAAAGCTAAGGAGTTATCTAACTGCATATAAATTGCTCTTCGCTCATATTAAGGGAAAACTATTGTCTTGCTGTTTAGGATAGAACGGCCAAAAAAATTAACTTATTTGTATTGCAGAAATATCTTTTTGACTGTAAAAATGCAAGTTTTATCTGTATGTGTCATTTATATTTTATTACAACCTATTTTCAAACACACAGCATGTAGTAAACCAACACTGACTTTTTCAAAAGGGTCTAACACTATTATAATTATTGTTTAATATATTTGTTATTTGTGTGTATAACCAAGAACAAATAATACAGTCTGCAAGTGTAACTTGAGGAAGTCAAACTTAGGACTTTATGCTGAAGGGTAGAACCTCATAGTATTACGTCTGTGAGCTAAAGGGAAATAGAACATATTATTTGCACAAAGCATATTAATTATTAAGAAGTAATGTTATAAATGTATTTAAGCTATTCAAGAGATTCATGTGTACATCAAAACTGTAATCGGGAAATGAAAATGTTATCATTAAAGATATACTTAGCTGTAAAAATCCATTTGCTTGAATTTAGTGATGTACCATTAGACCCCACCTTATGCTAGTGTGACTAAGGGAAACAGAAGTTAGGTGAAAAATCCCATGGGGAATGCAACAAATCCACAGGAGACAACCAGCCTAAGACATACGGCTGGAAGGCTGTGGTAGGTACATGATCCATTACCATGCTCACCTCTGTCTCTCTGGTATTGGTACAAACACAACAGAGTTACAATCAACTTAGTCATGTTTATATGAAATGAATATGGCTTATGCAATGAATGCTTGTTTTAGCAAAACCTAACACATCAAGCTCATTTCATCAAATGGCTTTAAAGGTAATAAACTGGTTGAAGTTGTAGGCAAAACTCCCCACACCGTGCTTTTTCTCTTCATGTATGTGGAAAGATTTACCACCTGCACCGTCTTAATTACTAAAACATAGCCAGTGTCTCATCCCTGTGGTAGAAGGAAGAAATAGTCCACAAAAACTGAGAGGCCAAAAAGAGTCACTGAGATAATAAAGTGGACTATCGGGTATAAGGAAGAAATTATTTATTGTTGCTTTTACACAAGAAGCTCAGAATTTCCAGATAGAGTACATTCAGAAGGATTAATAATGAAATTAGAGGAAAGGAAATTACTAGCAGAAGAAAAACTGCCAACAGCTACAATTAAAAATATATATTCATTAATATAACAGATCCATGAAAATGTTACACAAAGATACTCTGGGCCAGCTGGAAAAAGAACAACAGATACAATGGAAAAATAAAAAGAATAAAACCAAGAGATTTTTGAAAGATTTTTGAAAGGTATAAAAAAGAAACATAGAAATAGGAAAGAAAGGATATCTGGTACAGTGCAATATTTATGCATAGGAGAACACCAAACTAATCAATACAAAAAAACAGCTCCAAAGATATTTGGAGATAAGAAAATTTCACAATACAGAAAATAAGAAAACAAAGGAGTAATGTAGAAAATATGATGGGCAATCTAGAAATTAAACAAACACAAGTAAAACTGATGGATTATTTGAAAAATAAAGGATTTAGTGGAGAGAATCCAACACAGTGAATATCACAGCATGATATAATAATGGAACCTCTGATTAAGGAACAGCAGGTGGAACAGGAGGCATCTGAAAATTTGTCACATAGTGATGTTCTGGAGCCTTCTGTAGGAGACCATTAAGAAAGTCCAATTGAAGGTGCACAGCAGGGGAAGGAGCAGGAAGGGTGGGAACCCTGATGAAGGTAATGTTGCAGAGGGATGTGAAATATGCCACTGGAATATATTCTGGAACTTTCTGTAGAATACTCACAGGACACAGAAAGCAAAAAGATGCTCTCAGTCCAAAAGATAGATACACATATTAAGACAGATGAAAGAAATATCTTACAGAAAGACCCAGCATGTTAGAAGATTGCTAAAACAGGTGAACAAGGTAATCAGGACTATTTAGATAAATTCATGTGACATAAAATAAATAAATAGAATATATTACTGTGTAGTAAACTAATAATTAACCAAGTTTTACCTCAAAAAGAGTAACAAACGAAGCTGGCAAATTCAAGGCCACCATGGAAGCATCAAACAGACAAAACTATAAAGCAATTAAGACAAGGATGGCCCTGTTGAAAGAGTACAGAAGAGAGAACAGCTCATCAGAAATACTTAGATCGACAGAAGTGGTAAAAGCAATGCACAATGTCAAAGCAGACCAGGATTTATCATATACTTTTGCCAATTATAAACTAAAAATTTCAGCAGAAGCAGAAAAACCTAGAATGTTTGTAGATAGATACAAAGAATTAGTGGCAGCTGGTGACTTTAAATCGAAGGGGGGCTGCAGGAGACAGCTGAATGGGTGGGGTCAATGGGAAGGGGTGTGGCCAACTGGAAGTGTGTGGAGCTATGCTCAAAACCACAAAAACTGTAACTTTAATTAAATCCGCTGCCCTGGGTGCCAAACCATCATTATGAGAGTCCAATCAAGACAAAATTAAGTGTAGAAGAAAAAAAATATTTTAATGCATTGGCTGCATGATAGCTTACTTAATATTTAGATGGAAACAAAAAGGTTGTGAGGCATGAAAAAATAAATTACTTTTTAAATACATTACTGGAATGCCAGTCAAAATCAAGTATAAATAAAACAAGCAGTACTCAACTCAAACTACTTCTCCTTGCACTGCAGGTCTAATTATAATTTGTATTCAGCTTTATAAAAGTACCAAGTAACATGCTGAAAGTAGCAATCTCTGTGATACTCCCACTTGTAAAATTGTTTCTTATCCAAAAAAGACCTGCTGCCTGACAACAACTATCTACCTGGTTCATGGGGAAAACATGATCAAAGTAAAAAATAAAAAGCAAACAAGAAACAAGCTCAACATACATTGCTTAAAGGATTACTGCACGGGTTATGGACCACACACAATAGACTGGCATTCTGTTTAGTTTGCAGGTAAAGCCTGCAAAGATGACTGCAAGTCTCTAACAAATGTAATGAGATTCTTAAAATAATGTAATCCTGTCCTTTATTACAAATACTGTCATATGCATTTCAATACCCAAGGCTTATAAGTTATCTAGCTATGTAAGTATTCTCTGCATGGCAACAACAGAAAGGCTTTCAATGTTGGCAATTCTTTAACAGTATGCTTATTAAAGCTTACTTGCATCTTACAGTCCCAGACAAGCTTACCTGGTGGTCATTAAATCATTGCTACTTAAACACAGAGCAACAGACACTTTCTGAATAATAATAAGCAGAAATCAACAGTATAAAAATATGACAGAAACCAGAACATTCTGCAAAATCAAGGACAGATGAAAAGCCACTGTAGTACTTGTGTCTATCTTGGATGGAGGGATACTCTGCACACTTACACTGCATAACTTCTCCTTGCCTTGATTGGACACATCCAGAGTCACTACATGGGGTAGTGGGGTGCAACAAGTATGTCATAATTTGAAATGTCTCTGGCTGACTGTGATGGCCCTGACACATTTGTCATACCTCTCAACCTCAGAGCAAGATATCTGGACAAAGCCATAAATAGAAGTGGGACAAAGGCCCAAAAATAAGGACAATTTTTAAATATTGCTCTTATAAACTTAGAAAGATAAAAGAATAGTAGGTCTTGCATTAGTATGAATTTTCTGAAGGGTATGAAATCTGAAACTCAAATGTCTGTCATTATTTTCTAACTTCAGTCTTTAATAATTTGTCACTAATTTGCCAAAAATAACACAATTTTATGAAAATTGGACCAAAAATGTGATGCAAAAATACAAAATAGCCACACAATACAGCTGAGAGCCTGTCAAAGAAGGGACACTTTTTTAATATTAATACTGCTAATTGAGCAGCTGACAAAATAAAAGAATCTACATGCATTTCTGAAATGAAGGTAATCTATAACTCTGATTATTATATTTATTTGTTAATTGTAAACCCTCCACTTTTTCTTCCAAAATTGCCATTTTGCGGAGGGATTATTAGGGGAAGAGCAACATTTTGAGCCAAAATCAGAGACAGTTGAGAGGTTTGGATATGCCTAATTCTATAAAGCAATTTATTTGCACATACCTCTCAACCTGCTAATGCAGGAAATCTGGACAGGGCCAAATATATTGGGGGGAACATATAAACAGTACTAAAAATTGCTCTTGTATAAACTGCGACAATTGATAGAATATAACAGGTCTTACTGTACAATTTGTGGAGCTTTTCTCCCCGGGCCTCTGCTGAAAATGGAGTTGTCTCCAGTTAGACTAGCCCGGTTAACAAATGTTAAATAAAAAAAAAAAAATAAAATACTTTAGCATGCATTTTTCTGAAGGTTATGAAGTCTGAAACTCAGTGTCTGTCATTATTTAGTCACTTAATTCCTAAATGATTTGCCAGAAAACCACACATTTTATGAGAAACAAACCAAAAATAAGAAGCAAAAACCTATTCATTCTGTGAAAATCTGGACAGTTGAGAGGTATAGTTCAGCCAGGGCTGTCTTTGAGTTTGCCTCCCTTCCCCTTCACAAAATCATGGTCGAATGGAGCCTCCCCCTTGCAGCCATTCCCATGAACCATTACTTGGCTATTTCACCCCATTTACCATAAACACTAATGTGCATACCGCTTTACTTCTACGATGATTTGGACTTAATTTGAAAGTTTTATTTTGCATTTTACAGCACAAACACTAAGACATCTGCTAAACAAAGCAATGCAGTCTCACAATGAAAACAGACTTAGCATTAAAACTTCTCTGCCCATGAAACTCACATTCATTGAAAGAGCATTGAAACCCACATTCAAAGAAAATGCATTTTGCCAGTGGCAGATAAAGTTTAACTTTGGGCTGTTTTCAAATCATAGGCCCCTTGCACACGAAACATACACGTGCTCTGTGATACACCTTCCTGATTGTATTAAATTATATTCCTTGTACAATACAGTACAGTTGTTAGAGGGTGTTTTAAATTTATTGTTTTGAACATTTTTCCAGTAAACAATGAAACAAAATGCATGCACCAATAATGACAAAACTGCCCATTTCAGAACATTTCTATCAAAAAAGTCTACTCAAACTTCTACAGTCCACCAGTATCAGTAAATATGCATAATCTTCGAAGTAAAATTCATCTAAATAATCCCACATTAAAGAAATATGTAACTAATGAAAAGTTTGCTGCTAACAAACAACTTTATATTTTATTGTTTCATCTACAAATAAAGTGCCTGTTGCCCTTGAAGAATAAATTGCCTGTGTTGCATTAAAAAAATAATAAGCTAGTAATATTCCAATAGGGAATGGATGGCAAACTGATAACAGGTTCATAGTTACTAGGTATCTTCACCAAGCAGGACTGCAGCATCCACATCCACACCCTTTACAACACAGCACAGTATCAGCAATGAATCTATCTACTGTGGGAGTAGAACCCACAGCCTTCTGCATCAAAAGCAAGTACACTACCTGCTGTGCTATTAACAATGCTGGAGGGCTTAGCATAAGCAGCACTAAACTTTTGTTCCCCTGCAGCTCTCAGCTCCTTGTAAAATCTACTTGACACTCAGCTGTATCTTCGAACTTTGCAGCACAAGAAATCTGGAAAAATCCAAAATTTATTGGGGGGGGGCAAAAGCCCAAAAACCAGGGAGACATTTTAAACATTGCTTGTATAATGTTGGAAAGTTGCTAGAATAAAATGCTGTATTGCCACCATACATTTCACTACCAAGTATTGAACCCAGGACCCTGTACAAAATAGCCAGAGCAACATACCACTATACCAACTTATCTGCTTTGTGACAGAGAGGAAGACTGAAACTTAAATGGCTACCATTTAGTGAATTTGGTTTTCACCATAGCTGTCAACCTCTTAGCAAAAAACACATATGCAAAGCCAGTAATGGGGGAATACAGCCCCCCGAACATATTCAGTGAATTTAGTTCTCACCATAGTTCTCAACCTTAGCACAAAAACCTGGACAAAGCCAATAATGGGGGAATGTAGTCCCAAAAATAGGGACAAATTTCAAATACCCATGTTATAAACTTAGAAAATTGCTAGAATAAAAGGTTTTGTGTTACCATGTACTTTCTGAAGAATATGAAGTCTGAAATTCAAATGCCTGTTATTTTTATTTATTTAACGTTTGTTAACCAGGAAAGTCTGACTTGGAACAAAAGTCAATGCACCCTAGCCAAAAATCAAACCAGAGAACCTGTAGCTGGCAGGCAACAATGCTACCAATGTACCACTGCACTACTAACTGCATAAGCTAACAAAAATACAGAAACCACATATTTTATGAGGAACAGAACAAATATGAGGCAAAAATCTGCAATTTTTTTGCAAATGGTGGTGGGTAGGGAACTCAGGGCCTTGCCACCTATAACCAAGGTACATGGTTCACACGTGAGATATTCTGTATCCACCACCATGTGTTCCCTCTAGCCATCGGTATACAGCATCTGGGGCATTGCACACACATTAGGATGCACTTGACTGCTGTGCTTGTAATCCAGACTGCTGCTGAAAATGCCATGAGTGCGCATGTCTTTTTCTTCTACAGCTGGGGTCTTTCTTCTTTGTTGTACAGCTGGGGAGACTGCAGCTCTGCAGTCCAAAAGCACGGGCCACCCCTGCAAAGAATAAGTATAAGATAAGCAAATTATTCATGATCCAAAAAGTGTTTTATGGAATTTGGAAACAAACTAAAAGGAATAGAAACACAACCAAAAAAGAAGAACTAGGCAAATTTTGGAATAGCATTTTTATGAAGACCCTGCTGAACATAACAAAGAAACTGAAGGGACTGAAGAATTAAAAGAAACAGTACGGATTTCTAATTTACAGGATATGAAATTGGATGAAGGCATATTGTCTACTCAGAGGCGATCTCTGCTTAACCTACAAGGCCATGTCAAACCCAGAGCTGTTGGACATGCTACACTTAAAGAAATCCCAATCTTTCAGAGCCACATGCTCCAGGGATCTAAACCTAGTCATCACAATGAACAAAACATATTGGAGGGATAGGTTCCTGACCCAGAGATTCCCCATACTCTGGAATAGACTGCCCATACATGTCAAGCAGAGTGCCTCCTTGGCCCTCTTGAAAAGGAACCTTGGCGATTGGATGGGAAATAGGAAATTCACCCCGGGTGTCACGTCAGTCACCCTGCTAGACAGGGGTCCCAGGAAGTAAATATTGTGAGAAGAAATAGCCAGGGAATTGTTATGGCTAGGCTTGTATAGGCCCTAGGGCTGATAGCCTAGTACCAACCTATGAATCTATGAACCTATGAACCTGAGACAAAATTAAGACAAGCTTCTAACTGGAAAACCCCAGTCTCAGAAGCAATACTTAACTACTGCCTAAAAGTATTAATATCTTCATACAAAGATTTATCCTGGGGTAAGAATTATTATATATGCACATCTCAAACAGGCACCAGCATTGTTAACAACAGGAAAAATGCTACTCCCTCCTTAAGAGATAACCTGCAAGCCACCCTAAGAATTATATATTGACACCTTGTCTTCTGACAATATATAAACTGTAAACTGGAATCGATGAAGACAAAGTTTATAGTAATTTAGAAAATAAATCAATTGTATCAATAAGCATTACAAAAGAAAGTCATATGAAACAAAGGATCGTAAAAGCATAATAGTTATAAAAAGGTGAAAAATTTAAGCATGACATGGATTGATTCCAAAAAAGGATTTGACAGCATCCCACATTCATGGGAAAAGTAGTGCTTAAAAATGTATAAAATACATCCTGTATTGATCAATTACTTTACAGTGACAAAACACTTTGCAGTTGGACCATGACAAAAGGTAAATTATTATCTCAGGGAAAAAATCAAGGGGGTGGTATTGTAGGGTGATTTTTTTATCACTGGTGCTCACTTGTCTTACACTTAACACGTTATGCTATTACTTAATACATTATGCTCTGGTTATAACTTGGCTCCTGGAAACTAACCTTGTTTAAAGACTTCTCATATACTTTTTGGGGATAACTTGAAATTGTAAAGCTCATCAGAGGAGGGGTTGAAAGCATAAATACAAACTTTCTCAGATGATATAAGAATGTCATTTTGTCTTGGGATTTAAAAAAGGAAAGCTGTAGCACCAAGAAAATATCGACCTGGAACAGGAATACAATATAACGGAACTTGAGAGGGGGGAGTATATAAATATTTGAGAATATGTGAAGGATCGGCAATAAAACATGGACAAATGCGAATAAAATTCAGTAAGCAATATTCCAGAATACTAAAACATAAATTGAAAACTGCCTTGATATCAAATAATAATGTCCAAGCTATAAATCAATTTGCTCTTCCTGTCCTACCTTAAATTTTGGAGTTATTAACTAGCCTCAAAAGTATTTTATCAATTTGATATGAAAACAAGATAAATGCTTCATACTTTTCAAATGCTATAGAAAAATCTGTGTATACCAAGATCGTGTGTTCCTTTTCTAAAGGAGGTATGGACCGCCTTAAAATTAATTACATGTATAGATCTGCAATTGTGGCACTGCATGCATATCTGACGAGCTTATCAAATCCAAACATAGTGAAAGTTTTAAAACATGAGGAGAAGGAGTCTCAGATGACATCTTTCCTTAGTTTAGCAAAAGCATATCAGTATCAAGCAGGAATGGAAAACAAAAGTAGACATAAAACAAACAGTATGTGATTGTCCCATAAAACAAAAGAAAGAATATAAGGAAAAAGACTTAGATGAGAAGGAAAGACGACTGGAAAATCCATAAATATAGTGGCACGTACAAAGATCTCATGGCACACCGTCATGTTAGCCAAGGTTTAACATAGGAATAGTTAAGGAGAGGTAAATTGAAACCCAAAGATGAAAGGCTGGTAACGGCAGCACATGATAATGGACTGCATGTACTTTGCTTTACAAAAGTCCTTTGAATAGGG
>NC_056736.1:774881097-774883597 GCF_019279795.1 Protopterus annectens | reverse complement strand
ACTTTTATTAGACATATACATTGGCCTAGCTCCAGCAGTAATTAACTGGGTTAAGTTGTAACTTGTAAAACTTCTATTTAAGTAGGCCTTTTCTGTTCATTCTATACAAAATGTAGATCTCCTAATATTATTACTTTGTCATGTTTAAAACATTTAGTATGTTTTCTAAAGTACTCTGTACTATACTGATGGATAAAAGAAGATAGTTATGACAAGTTCTGCTATGAACTCTAAATGTGGTTTGAAGTAAAAGCCATTTGAGATATACATTTGCATTTGATTAGTTACTGCTATGAATTTGTGGAATAATTGCATTGATTTGGGATTTTGGCCAATACCCTACATCTTGGTCTTATTGCTGGCCTGATAGGTGTGAACACAGAGTAAATGTACTTGTTATATGTAGAGATATTCATGTAGAATCTGTAAACCAGATTTAACTAATGGTATTATTTGGTTTGATATTATGCATTCCAAAGTTCTGTTTATGGCCGTCTGTTGTTAAGACACTGTGCATTCATATACACAAAGTTACTGTGTTGTATTTTATTTCGATTCATTCTAACAAAGGGACCTAGATTTAGATGAATATACTTTGCTTGTACAAACAGTATTGTTACACTTATTTGTTTATCTATTTATTAGCATTTGTTTACCCGGACAGTCTAACTGGACAGATACCCCTTTTCAGTGGAGGCCCAAGGAGAAAGGCACCAAGAATAACAATGTTAATGCTGTATCAAATGTTGTGGAATGTGAAAAAATAAAGTATATGACGTGTTCCAAGCAAGCTAGAGACAGCAGGTTGGAGTGTACCCAATAACTAATAACACTATAGTGCTATGAGATACAAGACAATGAGTAGAACTGGACAAAAATGACTAATTAGTTTATCTAGTTACAACAGCAATAAATGCATGCGACAGTGCTAGTAAGTTAGTTGGAGTTAGGGTGAAGGCTGGGTGGGTTTACTGAAAAATTATAGTTTGGAAGGAAAAAGGTAGTTGGGATCATGAAAGTCTGAAAATATCGCATCATACATCTAAGAATAGTGAGTTGAAGAAAATATTTGGCAAGTTAAGGATACAACATTACTAAGGGTTCAGTGGTAAGGTCAAGGTGAGATTGTTATTTAATGCCTACCGTATTTTCTGAGAATCCTGTGTAATGTCAGTTTCAAAAAGAGAGGAAGTAGCTCTTTGAAGGAGCTGTGCTTGGATACTTGTCTAATGTTGTCTGAGGAGATTTCAATGCATTTTTACTGTGTTTGTATACAGTGCATTACCAAAAATGATATAAGATAGTTGCATAACTAACAGACCTTTGTCTGTAGAGTAAAGTGGTTTTCAATGTGAATGCCATTGTAGAAGAGAGGAAATGGGAGGACACTTTTGGGGGATAACACAAGCTTCTGTGTGTTATTTTGAGCTGCGTGCGCTTTAAGCACTTAGGGAGTCCTAGCTATTTAAGTTGTTGGATGTCAGATAACTGGTTAGATGAGTTGTGTAGATTTGTGGCAAACTTTGCAGTTTTGTTGCAGCATTGTTTTAAGATTGTAAGTTGTATAGATTGGATGCTGATAAAATGAGGAGTGCATATGGAAGGGATAGTACAAAATAAACTGAGGCGACCTTATTTCTTGGAGACTCTGTTATGAATTGCATTGCCCTATATGAGAGTCTCAGTTTTCTATATTTTTGGATAACTATGTGAGTGGTATGTTGGCCAGATTTAAAAGGTTCCCATTATTATGATACTAAGGAGTTTAGTACTTGGAATGATCTCTATTGTCGTATCATAGGATAATGAAATGGAAGCACGTTGTTTGTGTGAGATGTGTGATTTGAGGCAAAGGCATTATTTTTATTATGATGGTGATCATCATCATCATTATTATTATTATTATTATTATTTTGGGGGGTTAGTAAGAGTTGGGAGGAGTCAAGGTGGGGTCAATGGAACCAAATGTCTGCTGGTTGGTTAATTCCATGTCAGACATTGTATTTGTAGAGCAGATTGTATTAGAGTCAATGTATTGATCTACAATAATATAATACTGTATAGTTTATCTGTAGCAAAACAAGAGAATATTTTAATGAGTAGTTTGACAATTGTGATGAATATCCTTTGGTTGGAGGGTATTAAAATCTAAGGTGGGGAGGTTGGCATAATGGTTAAGGTATTTACCTTACAGACAAAAGGTGCAGGGTTTGATTCTCACTTGGGGTAATTGGCTAGGCTTATAATGGCCCAGACATTGCTTTTTTTGAGAATGAATTGCTAAAATTGTGGTCTTGTTTAATGTTCATGTTTTCATTACCTACACATGAAGTTAGTTTACTAAGAATTAATAAGACACTTACTTTGTTACAAATTATATTTACAGACTATTTGGTTAATAAAGAGTATTGTGCTGATTTAGTCAGAAACAGTAGCAGAGAGAGTCTATTTTGAGGAGAGTTCTTATGCAGAAGGCTTGTGTGTTTAATGCTGAATGAAT
>NC_056736.1:774758597-774876097 GCF_019279795.1 Protopterus annectens | reverse complement strand
AGGCTAGCGGCCGTAGAGCTCTTACAATTCTAGCCATGTTAATCCTGAGTTGTCTCAATTGTCCTTGGTTAGATAGATATAATCACAGAGCGAGCCAATGATAAATACCAACTACCCCTGTCCATGAGGGACATAGGTGCTGCCCCCTCTCATCCATTTTTCCAGGTTGTGCTTCAGCAGGGTCAATGAGGAGCTCTGCTTCATGTGAGCTGGAAGGTTATTCCAGAGCCGGTGCCATCTCTGGGGATATATGTCTGTCCAGCATATTGTGAGCTGGAAGTTTATTCCAGAGCCGGTACAATCTCTGGGGATATATGTCTGTCCAGCACATTGTGAGCTGGAAGTTTATTCCAGAGCCGGTGCAATCTCTGGGGATATATGTCTGTCCAGCACATTGTGAGCTGGAAGTTTATTCCAGAGCCGGTGCAATCTCTGGGGATATATGTCTGTCCAGCACATTGTGAGCTGGAAGGTTATTCCAGAGCCGGTGCAATCTCTGGTGATATATGTCTGTCCAGTACATTGTGAGCTGGAAGTTTATTCAAGAGCAGGTGCAATCTCTGGGGATATATGTCTGTCCAGCACATGGTGAGCTGGAAGTTTATTCCAGAGCTGGTGCAATCTCTGGGGATATATGTCTGTCCAGCACATTGTGAGCTGGAAGTTTATTCCAGAGCCGGTGCAATCTCTGGGAGATATATGTCTGTCCAGTACATGACATCACAGGCTAGGTTAAGATCCCTAGATTGAGTGTATCTTGTGCCATGCAGCATATCCATCAGGGCAGGGTCAGAGACTGCCCTGTAGGCCAGGTAGGGTCTATACCATATGTTTGAAGTTTTATAACTTTGAACATTAAAATATCAAATTTAAATGTTCAAAGTTATAAAACTTTGAACATATGTAAAAAAAAAAAAAAAAACCCAAACCCAAAACTAACGGGTGTAGGCAGGGGGGGGGGCAAGGCCCACTGCACCCCCACACCCCATGTTCTTTAAATATACCAACTCTGAGACCGCACTACAGTACAGTAAGGGAACTCTTCCCTTTACCACACTATAGTGCGGTCTCGGAGTTGCCCCCTGCTTACATTAGTCAGGTAAGTTCTGTTTGTTTTTTTTTTTGTTTTTTTTTATTATATGTTCGATGTTTGAAACTTCGAACATTTAAATCTGATTATTTAAAGTTCGAAGTTTTCAAACTTCGAACATGTAATATAGACCCAGCCAGGTACAAGTTGTCTCTTAACAGCCTACACTATAGAGAGTACAGTGACAGGGCTTTCAGTCTATCCATGTAAGTCATGGTTTGGAGGCCCTGTATTTTCTTGGTGAAAAACCTCTGTGGGATCTCCAGCTGCTGCAGTTGCCTGGTGAGGTACATACAGAAGGGAGCATTGTACTCTATTAATAGTCTGATGAGGGTCGAATACAATGGAGTTATAACATCCTAAGACCTGGATGCAATGTATTTACTTATGAAATGTGTAATTTAGAAGGCTTTCCTTACCACTGTGAAAACTTGGTGGTCATAGTTCAGATTGCTATCTACCTGTGTTCCCAGATCTCAAACCACTGAATTTGAACTTAGGGAGGGTGCTGCCAATATTGTAATTAGCAGGGAATTCCACTTTTCCAAAGGGGATAATAATGCAATTTTTTGTGTTTAGTTTTAGACTGTTGCTTTGGCACCAATCATTTGTCTGTGTTAACCTCTCCTGTAATATATTAACGTCATTGTTGGACTCAATGATTGCACCCAATTTGCAATCATCAGTGAACTTGGTAAACCAAAAGCCAGCTCCTTTAGCCTGGACTTCAGAGAAATAGATTTCAAACAGTACAGTGGCCAGCACGGATACATGTGGCATGCCACTGGTGATGGGTCTACTGGTAGAGGTGGAGTCACCAACTTTGACAGTATGTGTTCTGTCAATGAGCTAACTGGCTACCCATCTTGTGATGTAAGAGTTAATCTCCAGCTGGGAAAGTTTGTCAATGATACTTGAATGGGGGATTGTGTCAAAAACCTTGGCTAGGTCAAGATAGGCAGCATGCACTGCCTTACCTTCACCCAAAGATTTGGAGACTTCCTCAAATAAGTCTTTTAAGTTTAATAAACATGATCTACCCTTAATGAAGTTAAATTGGGTTGGATCTAGAGTTTGAAGATAACCTATATCCTTGTTGATAAGGTCCATGATAATTCTTTCCATGGCCTTACAGATGAAGCTGGTTAGACTTATGGGTCTATAGTTCCTAGAGTTGGTTGACAACCTCCCTTTGTGCAACAGGATTACTGTTGCTGTTATCCACTCCTCTGGAGCAAAGCTGCTTCTCAGGCTATGTTTAAAGAGAACACCAAGTGGGATTGCTAGGTACTGTTTTAGGTTGATTAATAAGCAATCTGGGATGTTATCTGGTCCCACTGAGGCTGTGTTTTTGGCCTTGAAGAGAACATATATAACTTGATTTCTACAGATACTAGGCAGAGGACTAGTGTCAGGAATGCTTTGGGGTATGGCTGGTGGGGACAAGGGGGTGAAGTTTGCACCAAATCTGCCAGCTAGCAGGTTGTCAATTTCCTACAGTATCCACAACCTGAGGAACCCAACTAAACCTATCCAAAAATGCAGAAATCAATATCCAATGCTCTGGGAAGTACAAACCGCTCTTTAATTCACCTTAGTAAACCTGTGTAAAATCCAAATATAAAAATGTGCTAAAATGTTTAAAATCCAATATATCCACAAGCGCTTTTGTCTCTAACTATTCAGAGGCTTTATGAATATAGTAAAAAGCACATCATACATTATTTAAATATCCGCTGCCCACCTTTTTTCATCCAATAGAAATTTAGTGCATATAAGGATGTTAAAGTAACACTAGCTTACTTTTTCAGAATGACAAAATTGTTACCAAAAGGACAGTTTTTTTACATATGATGTAATGTTTATATACTAACTCATTTCTCATTACATAAAATTGTTAAATAAAATTATGCACCCCAAAATTATTCAAGATAGTTATATTTAGCATAAATACCTCATTATATTCCTAATAAAATTCCTAATAAAATGTGCATGTAGAATTTGGCAGCATCTCATTCATCTTTCCAATGCCTTTAATTTTTAATTTTAAAAGACATGCCACTGAAAAAGTGTCATTAACACCTGGCCATTGGGCTGCATTTGTTCTTAATTGCCATAATACTTCCTGTCTTTCAAGTTGCAGTGGCCAAGGGCCACCTCTTGGATCAAGTTGTAAAACCTCTATTATGGTAAACTTGAATGTATGTCCAGGAAATTCATTACAATGTTTGGCCAACACATTAGTGTCTTTATTCAACCTGAAGTCTCTTATATGTTCGAAAATAAGAAATTTAAATTTTATTTCCATTTTCCCTATATAGAAAAATAGGACGTCATACAACAAGGACACTACAGTACCTTCTCTGTTTGGCATGAACATTTCTTGGTTAAATGTATAGTGTGTATAGTGACACCATTTATAACAAAACCTGAACCCTCCAAAATGTAACTACAATAACTACACATAGGCAGCCTGATTTATGACCAGTAGTTTTTGATTCTAGGATGTTTTTCAAGCATTTTCCTTTCCTATACACTATGGTGGGTTTCACATCAAGGGACTTCCGAATATCATTACAAGAAGTTACAATCACCCATTTTTTTGTATATCTGCTATCAGTCTGCTAGCCATATTGTAAGTTGTTATAAAAGCAGACTGAAATTTACCATGTTTCATGTCATACTGTGCTCCAAAAGTTTCATTTGACCCCATATTCGCATTGGTGAGCTGCACATCGACTGGGTCCATGTTATGTACACTACTAGTTAAATGAACTTCATTTTGGGACAGGATTGTCTTGAAGTGACCGTTTTCTCTTTTATTGATACCCTTCAGCATTACATCATTAACCAAATTGAAAGGGGATTCCCTCTTTAAAAACATATTTTTAATAAATCACATTCAATTAAGAATGCATCGAAGTTTGAGACCATTCGGGCAGCTCTCACAAATTGCCCTTTTACCACTGCTCTTTTCTGTTTATAGGGGTGAGAGCTGCTGAAATGCAAAAAGCTATTAGAATATGCCTCCTTTCAGAATATCTGGGAAATAAACTTCCTAGATGGATAATCTTGAGTTAATTTTGCATCTAAGTACGCTATCTCATTTTGATCGACGCAATATGTAAACTTTAAAAAGGAAGTTGAATTATTAATATAAGCTAAAAAGTCACTGATCTTCTCAAAAGGTGCATCTCAAAAAATAAAGATATCATCCAAAAATCGTATGTACACCTTGCGGTGGGAGGAAAACGATGACGCAAATAAATATTTTTTCTCCCACTGTGCCATGACCATGTTGGCATATAGTCCTCCACATGGTGAACCCATGGCTACACCCTCTGTTTGAATATAATACTCATTTTGAAATAGAATACAATTGTTTTTAAGTACTAGGTTGAGTAGTTGTTCGTACATATCAATAGTAGGTTGGGGAATACCCCTATCTGTTAAAAATTCACAGATCCATTCTAAGCCCGTGTTGTGGGGTATGATAGTATACAGGTCTTTTACATCGATGGCGATGAAAAAAAACTGTCTCGGAAAATGCAAGATGATTAATCCCATCTAAAAAGTCCCATGAATCCTTACACAACTTTATCTCATCTTTTAATAATGGTTTTAGTTTGATGTCTAAAAACGTTTGCCACAGGATAAGTCATTGAACCTCTTCCATCAATGATAGGTCGCATGGGGGGATTCGACAGGCTTTTATCCATTTTGGGCATGCCAAAACTGGTTGGAATCTTAGCATAAGCCATAGACATGAAATTAAACTCATCTATGGAGATAGACCCTTAAATAAATAAGTCATTTAATTCTGTCCTAATTCTCCTGTAAGTTGCATTTAATTCATTCAATGATATTTTCCTACAAGCATCCCCACTCAACAGTGTCTTCATCCTCGAATTGTAATTAACATTGTCCATCACCACCATGCCACCACCCTTTGTCTGGCTTTATGAATCTTACATCCCTACTATTCTTTAACTTGTTCAAACCTTTTAGTTCTTCCTTACTCAAATTTGGGGTACCCAGAATTCTAGAGATGTTTCTTATATCCATTAGACATAGTCTCTCAAATAGTTGTAAAGAGAGGTGCATGGGTGGATTAAACGTGCTGGAAATGTGCAAGGGATTGCAAACATAAGGACATTTAAATTTAGTTTCCTTATAAAGTATTTTAGATCAAAGTGTTAGCTATATTACATCCCTTAGTAGGTACAAAAGTCGTACCCTTGGACAACAAATCAGTCATTCACATTCATATTCAACGATGAAAAGTTAAATACATTAAAGTCCTCTTTTGTATTTTTCAATATAGTACAAGAATTGCTGCTATCCTCTTCCATCCTTAATTGTGGCCCCAATAGCTGCCGCCGATTGCCTCTCTGATAAGGTGCATAACCTCCTCAACCCCTGTTCTCCAGGTATGTCCCTTGTGCAGGGGTCACCCTGTTGTACCTGTCCCTGAGTCTCTTGGACCTCCTTAGGGGTGGGTACTCCTCAATGTCTAAAAAAGCATTTTCATTGTTGTTAGCATTTGGTTCATTAAAATTGTAATTAAACAAAAATGGAGACAAGTTCCGAAAATCAAACTCCACAAAAGAACAAATGGTAACTTGTGGAGGAAATAAGGCACCAAAGATTTTACCAAGATTTTAATAATCCACAGCATGCAAACAGCTTCCCAACGATAAATACACCAAGGTTCACAGCACTTTAGGGATGTTTTATCCAATACATAGGTGAATTTCAAAAAACTAGTGGACTTGCTAATATACTCAAAAAATATTTTAAAATCCTCCTCGTTCCCTACCCATAAGAAACACATATCATCAAGGTAGCGTTTATACAGCTTCCAACAGTTTTTGTATGGGGAATTCAAAATAAATTTATTCTCCCAAGCTGATAGTATGATATTAGTATATACTGGAGCACATCTTGCCCCCATAGCAATTCCTTTAGTTTGCTTAAAATATTCCCCTTCATAATATAAAAAAATATTATTTAAAACCAACTCCATCAGTGTTAAAATCAAATAGAATTCATTACTACTAAATTTACCAAAATTAACCAAGGCTTCCTCAAACCATTGTAGGCCTTCCTTGAGTGGGATGGAAGAAAAAAGATCTACTATATCAATAGTAACAAAGATAATTTCTTTGTCAAAAATACTATTGTTAATATTTTGTAGTAGGTTCCATGAGTCCTTAACTATGCCTGTTCCTTCCTTAACTACAATTTTTAATTTTTCATCCAGCCATTTGGCTAAGGGGGCAGTTACGGATCCTTCAGATGCTACTATTGGCCTCATTGGTGGGTCATTGGCATCTTTATGGACCTTAGGCACCCCAAATATACAAGGGACTCTAGGTTTAGATACATTTAAATAATTAAACAAATTCAGGTCAATAGAACCTTCAAGAAGCATGCCATTCAAAGCCAGCCATATTTTCTTATTTCCTATATTTATTTCATTTACAGATGCTCTTTCGTACCTATCCAAGTTTTCCAAGATATCCATCATTTTAGTTTCATAAAAGACATGGTCCATTATTACTATCCCCCCACCTTTGTCGGGTTTAACTACCCTAATGTCAGGGTCATTCGATAATGTATTTAATAAATCGAATTCATCTTTAGTCAAATTCGGAGTTACCCAATTATTCGCAAGTTCAGTTCTGATTTTTCTTTCCATTAATACTTCAAAATTCTTCAGTTGTGGGTTTATAGGGGGGTTAAAGGTGCTCTTCCTCTTCAAGCATTCAGTTTGTAAATTCGCCCTACTATTATCTTGAAACAAAAGTTCCAGGTTTTTCTTTCTGAGAAAAAGTTTTAGATCTATAATGACTTTTCTTAGATCTGCTTTCCTGTTAGGTACAAACTTCATCCCTTTTGTAAACAAACTGAAACAAGTATCATTAATCTCCAAGCTACTGTAATTATAAATGTTATAGCCATTTTTTGTCCAAACATATCCATCATTTTTAATGTCATTAACTGATATATCCTGTGTCAGGCATCTTATCTGGTTACTTAATAGAACCTGTTCCTGTTGTAACCTGCCCCCTTCCCCCTTCATTAAAATTGTACCCACTCCCCCAATCCAGATATTTAGGGTTTTGGATTTTAAACTTTTTAGCACATTTGTATATTTGGATTTTACACAGGTTTACTAAGGTGAATTAAAGAGTGGTTTGTACTTCTCAGAGCCTTGGATCTTGATTTCTGCATTTTTGAATTTACTCCAGTATAGTATGAGTGGCACCATCTACTACCACTTCAGCACATAGCTGGGCATTCTCTTTTAGATTCTGGATGTAGTTAAAGAATACCTTAATATTAACCTTAGCTATGGATGCTATTTTAGCTTTATAATTAGCTTTAGAGGACTTCAAAAGATTTATGATTTGCTTGTTGAAGTTGTGGAGGGAATTTTGCCTCTGCTGAGTTAGTTTCCTCTTGTTCTTGAGGAATAGTTGAAATCTCCCATGGCTAAGGTGTTGGCCTGTGTGGTGAGTGAGTCCAGTAAATCCAGGTAGGTGGTGTGCTTTTCTTGGTTCATGGTGGGGAACCTATAGCTAGCAATGATGTGGTAGGGTATTTTGTCTATAGTTAATTGGACATGGAGTAGATCGAGAGAGTCGTATTGTTTGACCAGTCCCGAGGCGTGCTTGCCTTTATTGAAGATGGATGCACCTCCACCTTTGGTTCTTTCACTCTCATTTCAAGGTCTGAACATGTGGAAGGCATTGTAGGCTTGCATGGTCTTGAACCGTGTCTTTGTGACTGCACAGAAGCCAGCATTTTCCAGTGTGAGAAGTGTTTCCAGTTAGTGCAGTTTCATATTTAGACTCCTAGCATTAAGCAGCATAGCCCTGAGTTTTTCTCAAGTGGATTTGGTTACATCAAAAATTTTGTTGTTTTGACATGGTCTAAAAATGTATGATGAGGCAGTCAAGTGCTTTTGCCGGTATCCTAAAAGCATAGAGCAGACAGGTGAGGGGCAGACCATCTCTGGCCAGATCAGTGTGGCCTGCCAACCATGTTTTCCCAGGCTGGCACATACTGGATCCTTCTGGAGTGACACCACAAGCTGAGCCAATTGTTGAATTCAATCACTTTTTGTTTATAATGTGGCATAATCTTGGGTGAACATAGAATGCTGCTTAGGGCTAAGGACATACCTGCCTGGGGCACATAATCAGGGAGCTCCATCATGTCTCTCTTCATATAGTCCAGAGAGGTACATCTCGAGTCATTCACCCCAACATAGACTATGACAGAGTCATAACGGTACTTGCTGTTGAATGACTTGAGTGCATGTGTGATTTGACAGATCCTGGCAACTGACAGGCAGCTGACAGTGACCTTCTCCTTGTCCAGCCAGGTGACGGGGACATCTGTGTGTCTCACTATGGAGTCGCTTATGACCAAGACATTAGATTTTGAGATGTTTTGGCTTAGGGGCTTATTTGCTGAGATGCTAGTGTATGTGTTATTATGTGTAGTGGTTTCTATTTGCATAGCATTGTGTGCAAGTGGTTTACTTTTGGGAGCTCTCTGATCTTTTGATAGGCTTCTAGTGAGTACCTGCTCATATGTGGGTTTATGTGTCATGACCTCATTTTGTGTGAGAGCTGAAGTGTGTCCATGCTGACAACCTGCTTGATGTCTGGTTTGTTGTTATGTGAGATAATTGATTCCAGTTTCATGGTGTAATTACATCTTTCACACAGAACATGTGCTTGTTTTAGTAAGTGGTTGTCAGTATACATGAGGCAATTACTGCATTGCCTCAGGATGCCCATATCAATCAGACTGGCCAGTGAAATAATGGGTAACTGCCCATCCATTATAGCAGGTTTTCATCATGTGTACTATTTGGTAAGGGACTGGGCCAGTTTGACCAATTTTTGTGCTTGGACTAAATAAGGTGCTTATTCTATTGAAGGCTATCAATGATAAGTGTGGCAATGCTGCTCAGTGTGCCTGTAGTGCAGTAGAGAGGCTTGGTAGGGTTTAATCGACAAATGTCTATGGAAAACTTGAGTTTCAAGGTGTTTGCATCTATACAGAGCACTGCTAATCTCTGTTATACAGTGTGCTACAATAAACAAACACAAGGCTTAAATACAGGTGAAAATAATACACTTTTAAGGTAATATACCAATAGGAAAGCACACAATTAACCTTTCTCCAGGAATCTCCAGCTCACACAAGGCAGGATCCGTACTCTTCTGCCACAGGGGTGCAGGGCAGCCCTTCTAAATGTGAGATGGCTGGTTTAGTTCTCAAGTGTATCAATAACAGGCTAGATTGAGCAGTTCTGAATCTAGTCAATGCTATCTAGGCATCAGAACAGTGAAAATCAAGTGCAGGGAATGAAGCCGTCACAAAAAGTAAAACAGTAAAAACAAAGACAGAAATGATGCAGCAATTTGATCAAATACAGGGTCCTCAAAATATATTAAAATGTCAAAGATCCTCCTATGTGCCCTATAGTTGATGGTAGGGGTTCAGTGACCTACGCTATTGTAAAATATTTAGATCATAACTTGAAACCAGTTTTACATAATGAAGAACAGCTGTGTAAGGATTCTTGGCAACTCTTAGAAATGATTAACTGGGTAGAGTTACATAAGGAGGATTTTTAGTTACTAATGATGGCAAGGACCTCTACATGGTTATTCCCCACAGTATAGGGCATGATTGGTTTGAGGACTATTTGTTAAAGGACCTCTGCATGGTCATTCACCACAGTATAGGGCATAATTGGTTTGAGGACTATTTGTTAAGAAGCAGGATCAAACAAGTTAAAATTAACACCTATCAGGAAATGTTAGAGATGATTTTGAAAGATAATTGTATATATTTTGCGGGAGATATACTAAAACAACCATGAGTAGCGCTTTCATCTGTGATTATCATGTGACTTCCAATGTATCACATTTAAAGTGCCCACACACAATTATAAGAATTGTATAATGCATCACATAATACTAACAGAACCACTTAAAAACATGTTTAGAAAATATGAAAAAATAACTAAACAGCCATTATAATCATTATTAACATATATATATATATATATATATATATATATATATATATATATATATATATATATATATATATATATATATATATATATATACACACTCATCTCTGAAAAGCTTTAAACAGGCTGAACAGATATCAACTCTTTTAAGCCTAGACTCCCACTTGCACTACATTTAAATTACCACAGCAGTTCCTTTTTATCCAAATGCAACCCCAAAGCACCACCCCTTGGTTTTTCAATCAACTTCTGAAAAACAAGAAATTTAAAACAATGTGTAGGTTCATAGGTTAATAGGTTGGCACTAGGCTATCGGGTCTATACAAGCCTAGCCATAACAATTCCCTTGCATTTGGATAAAAAAGAACTGCTGTGGCAATTGAAATGTAGTGCAAGTGTGAGTCAAGGATGTGATTTAATGTGCCTAGCCAAAAGAGTTGCTTTATGTGCTTTAGAAATGGCATACACATTACCTTATCCTGTCTTTTAACACCCTTTCTGTCCTGCCCACATAAAAAGTGGTGCAAGACTCACATAGGACTGCACGCACCACTCTGTTTGCATTGCAGTTATAAATACCTTGCACTTGATATGTCATCCCATTGATAACAAATACCTGGGTACATTTAATATAGGGACAAGCTCTACAAAACCCACATATTTTCATAGTAAAATCTTGATTGTCTAAGGAAGAAATAACAGGCATTTTCAGGAAATCTTTTAAGTTTTTACCTCTCATAGGTTGATACTAGGCTATCGGCCCTAGGGCCTATACAAGCCTAGCCATAACAATTCCCTGGATATTTCTTCCCACAGTATTTACTTCTCCTGAAAATTATTGTTGGCTTGACTCCTAACTTGCTATCCAATTCAAAATATTCCCTAATAATTACCCAATTTTTCATAATTATTGTTCTAACCTCTGCTCAGGCTTAAATGAGTTGCTATCAGTTCAGCCCATTTTAAAGCTTAAAACATTTGAGAGATGATATATATATATATATATATATATATATATATATATATATATATATATATATATATATATATATATATATATATATATATATATATATATATATATATATATTGTTAATAATTATTGTAATGACTGCTTAGTTATTTTTTCATCTTTTCTAAACATGTTTTTAGTGATTCTGTTAGTATTATGTGATGAATTTTACATTGCTTATAATTGTGTGTGGGTTCTTTAAATGTGATACATTGGAGGTCACATAATGATGGGATGTGTTTTAAATATGGTGGAGTATTCAATGGTATTTCATCTGATGAAGCCTGTTTATCACAGACAAAAGTGCTAATCATGGTTGTTATAGTGAATAAAGTTGGACTAGTTGCTGTTTCTGGGTCCTGCCACTTTTTATTGTGGATTTTACAGTTTGTTGTTGGTATTTGTGAATTTCAATAAAGTGACACATACCTAGGTATCAACTGGGATAGGTACTGCACAACTGTCTTGGGGTTGAAGATGAGGCTAACGCATATTCACTGTTTCTTAAATGATGCCCCTTTGTACCTGACACTAATGTCAGTACTGTAGGGTCAATAAAAAGTTAAGCATGATTAGATGACCCCACATCAATGGTCAGCAATAAGCGCCTCGTACAGATACACATTTTCTAAAGTAGTGGCAACCCCTAGCAATACTTCTTCAATCTGAAAATAAGCATTTGGCTGGGTTCAGATATAAGCGGGTACAGGTCTGTTGCACAATAATTATATGCTTCTGAATTGCTCTGTATTCGTGTTTTGCCTCATAAGCAGTACAAGCAGGCTCATTTTAATAATGTTGCATCATCTCATTCTACTGCAATTAACATATACCACGCCCAGCTGTGCTGCTTGCCGCTGAGTTTGTTTTTCTGAGTCACATATAACCTGTGCACGGCCTTGTGAGTCACATATAACCTGTGAACGGCCTTGTGAGTCACATATAACCTGTGCACGGCCTTGT
Organism: Protopterus annectens; assembly: GCF_019279795.1. NCBI lineage: Eukaryota > Metazoa > Chordata > Ceratodontiformes > Protopteridae > Protopterus > Protopterus annectens. The sequence goes on along the minus strand of NC_056736.1, from coordinate 774,863,968 downwards.
GAGTCACATATAACCTGTGCACAACCTTGTGAGTCACATATAACCTGTGCACAGCCTTGTGAGTCACATGTAACCTGTGCACAACCTTGTGAGTCACATATAACCTGTGCACGGCCTTGTGAGTCACATATAACCTGTGCACGGCTGCTCATCTTTTAGATTCACTTATCAGAATGCAGTACAGTCTTCTAAAATTAGCCCACTGTGTATTCAAAACAATCACCATCCACTGCTTGTTCTTTTTTTGCCTATGGCATATTTGTTTCATTTTATTGCCATTTTTACTGTTGCACAATGCATGTAATTCTGTCTGTTATCCTTTGGCTTCTCTGATCAAAAAGAAAAAAAAAGAATCTTAAATGTAGCTAATCATTTACTACCTAGGTAAGTAAAATGATCCAGTACAATCTGTTTTCAGCTATGATGGCACTCAAAGGCAATACAGAGTAGCCAGTCAAACAGTATGTGTTATGAAGAGGGGAGGGGAGGACTGGTATACTGATATAAGACATGCTAATAATATGCAGAATCCACAAAAAACATTAACTAAAGGTCAGACTAGATCACCAAACAGTAATCACTTATGCTGTTACGTACTTAGCTCAGCGGTACATTGCACACTAGTGATGCAGTTACACAACAACAATAATACAGAAATGATACAATAGCTGTCAGACAGAGATTATGGGGATTAAAGTCATCTCCCCCTTTGGGGAGAGTGATGTCCCCATATATTATCAAATTAATAACAATGTCCTAAGCACACAATCAGTCATGAGAGATTTGGACATCCAGGTTGATAGCAACCTGACTTTTAACCATCATGTTAGACTCCTCTAGACTCCTCACAACACAGCTGCAAACAATTCTGGTCCTCCATAAACTCCATCCTCCACCCAGGTAAAGTCAGTACCCCTCCTCCTAACATCCCTCACTCCTCAGAAAATATTGCTACCTCATTCAACACACACTTCACCCAAACCATACTATCACTAGCTAAACAACACAACCCCCCTCCCCTCCAACCCACACCTTCAGCTAGTAATCTCCCCACTGCCTTCTCTTTTTCTCCTGAACCTACCTCCAACATAAAAAAACTCTTAACTAAACTTAAACCCACCAAATTAGCAGCAGACAACCTCCCAAGTGAATACCTACAAATCGCAGCTGATGCTCTGGCCTACCCAGTATCCATCTTGATTAACCAATCTCTGTCAGAAAGTTACGTTCCCACACTGTGGAAAGTATCACATATAATTCCCCTCCACAAAGGTGGACCCTCCACAGAACTAACCAGTTACTGCCCCATAGCTATTCTCTCTCCACTCTCCAAAATACTAGAGAGATGCATACACTGTCAGGTCTCAGACTACCTCCTTACTAACAACCTCCTTTCCAGTACTCAGCATGGTTTCCGACCAAACCATAGCACCACCACCACTGCATTACTCTCCTTTACTAACACTATCCTTCAGCATAAAAACAATGGCCATCTCTCCTCTGCTACTTTCCTAGACCTATCTAAAGCATTTGACATGGTCCCACACAAACAACTTATCTCTGTCCTCAATAACCTATCCTTCTCACAATCGGTCACCAACTGGTTTCAGAGTTACCTGTCTGACCACCAACAATCCATTGTATGGCACAATGACATATCTCCCCAACTACTTGTCTCCATAGGGGTTCCCCAAGGATCCATCCTTGGACCCCTACTCTTCTCTGTTTACACCAATAATCTAGCCTCTGCCACCAAACATGGCACGCTCATACAATACGCAGATGACTCGACCATCATCTGCTCAGCCCAGTCCCTACCAAAACTGCAAAAAGTCACACAGGAAGCCTTTTCCTCTGTTGAAACATGGTTATCCGATGCCCGATTAATACTCAACCCAAACAAAACTAAACTACTCATCTTCCAACCCACCAAATATACTCAAAACAACTCTCACTTTAACATCACGGCAAAAGACAACACCACTATATACCCAACTGAACACACCAAATTGCTATGAGTGGAAATAGACAATAAACTAAAATTTGACATTCACATATCCATGACTATAAAAAAAGTCCACAAAAAACTAGGAGCGTTATACAGAAATAAGCAATTTCTCACCAAAGCAGCAAAGATTTCAATAGCAAATTCCCACCTTATCTCCACCCTACTTTATGCCTCTCCAATATATACCAACCTAAGGCAATGTGATCTAAACAAGCTAGAGACCTGCTACAACAAAATCTCCAAATTCGCCACAGGGCATCCTACCGTAGTCACCACTGTCTCTCACTTGCTGAACTGGGCTGGCTTGAACTCCCTCACCTCCTTCAGTGGTATCAACTCTCACTCGCCCACAAACTAGTAAACCATCTACTAAATGTCCCATCCCTCCAGAATCTATTCCAACCCTATCGCACCACCAGACCACTAAGATCCAGCAGCAAAAATCATTTGCAGATCACTAAAGCCAATAACTCTGCTGGTGAAGCACTGTTCTCTTGCACCATAGCTAAATTATGGAACTCACTCCCATCCACAATTATCTCCATACCATCATGCACCCACTTCAAAACTTTACTAAAAGCACAACTAAAAACATGCTGGCTATGCCCTTGCAACTCCCACTCTAATATCATCCACCCCATCCAACCACTACCTTTCTTTCCACTCCACTAACTACCTTGATTATAGCAAGCTCAGATGCTCATAAGCCAGTACTTATTATACAGCACGAACTTCTTCTTCTTGTAACATTTGTTAATGTCTGGTATGCACTTCACAGATAAGATTCTAGTTGTCTACTGATGTACTATGTTCTTCATCTGTAAATATGTTGTAAGTAATTGCTATGTAAATTGTTAATCACTATGTCATCCAATGTAAATACTGTCTGTTTATTTTAACTGTGGAACTTTTCTCCCTGAGCCTCCGCTGAAAATGGACCTACGTCCAGTCGGACACTCCCGGTCAACAAATTTAAATAAATAAATAAATAAATAAAAATGTTGCTTCCGTTGTACGGAAAGCTTTCTATATGGAACACCTCATAAGCAAGGGTATTTCATCCAGGGACAAGGAGGTCATAACATCCCTGTATTTTTCCCTAATAAGGCCAATTATTGAGTACAATGCCCCCTTGTCATATACCTCTCAAAACACATGCAGTAGCTGGAGAGACAACAGAGGTTCCTCACCAGAACAATCCAGGGCCTTAAACATCTACCCTAAACAGATAGGCTAAATGCCCTGTCCCTCTACTCAGTTTCATACAGACTCCTCAGAGGTGACATCTGTCTGCCATACAAACAATCTCAGACCCCGCCTTGATGGGACTATTGCATATCCACAAGTCAAGTTCCACTCGGGTAACCCGCACACGTAACCTCAACCTGGTCTATGACATCAAACGACTTGTTAGTGGACAGATTTGTGTGCCAGATTCTCCCCCATCTGTGGAATAGACTTCCTCTCCACGTCAAGCAGAGTACCTCATTGTCCCTTTTAATGCGCAACCTGGATACCTGGATGGGAAACAGAAAATACATCCCTGGGATTCCACCCATGTCCCTGCTGGACAGGGGCTTTGGGTGCTGACTTGTCTAAACATGGGCTAAACTCTTGGCTAGGCTTATAAAGGCCCCAGGGCCAGTAGCCTAGTAACATCCTATGATCCTATGTCAAAGAAGGAAGCTTCAGTGAGTGCAATTAACACAAAAGTAAACTGCTGAAATCTGCAATGTCTTTTTTTTTTTTTTTTTTTTAAGGTAGGAAAATTCCCATGTATATCAAAGCCCTCCATCCTGATGTATACAAACTTCATGGGTACACTGCACAATGGTGTAGAAAAGTGAAACCTGCATTATTGCAGGAAGTGGATTTTGGTGAATTTACATTGCTCGAATTGTCCTCACTGAAACTGCCATTGTACTACTAACTAGATCCCAGTCTGAAAGTACCATTACAATTATGAATAGTATGAAAACAATAATAGCAGTCATGAACCTGTTTTCTAACACCCCTTCACATGGTGCCTCATCACTGCCACTGAGTATAAACACATACAAAAGTGTATCTCATATGTGGTGTCACATCATCACAACTATGTGAAGGACAGCTGTTTCCATTGTGACAGTGGTATTCCAGATTATAGTTTGATACAAGGCATCCTTAGAAAAAGGGGTATAAGTAGCCAAAAATCTGTTTTCTTCTATTAGTCTGCAACTGTTTTTCCAGAAATAAATAATACACTGTACTTTTAGTTGCACTATAATATGACTACACTGGCATGCAGAAAACTTTAAAGCAATACCAAGTTCATAAAATATTTTTGTGTATCATTTCAGGTAAGAATTGGAATTAATAGGCACCTTACATCTGTAGGTCTTAAAGCAGATTTCACAGTCTGAGCAGGGACTTCCATTTACTGGCCTGTATAATAACTTAATTTAGGCTGTCATGTCTTAACATCTCTTGTCTAGAGCTGAATGTAGATCTATATGGTTGCTGCTTGCACCGAAGCAGAACATTTCATTTGGGGACTGGCTCACTGTGTTTTCAGACTAAAACACAGAGGTAATAAAAACAAGAAGAGAAAGTATGTTAGCAGTATCTGCCCATCAGACTTCTTCAGTCTTGACATTTTAATCAATAAAAAATGCAGAGATAACTGATTTGGAAAAAAAATGCACGCTGGCCAGAATTCTAATGAGATCTTGTTCCAAACTGCAAAGGATCATGGGAGGTCCTGTGAGGAACAGTTTGTCAGAGAAAGAACATTTCATGTCTGTTTGGCAAAGAAAGCATAGGAACTGATATTCTCGACTACTTTGTTTATTGCAAATAACTACTAGAGGAATGTCAAAGAGTAAGCATTAAAGGTAGAAAACTTCATATAGTGAAGTTACTGACATTAACTTATTATTAGAATATTTTTTTAAAGAACTGACAGTTCAAATTATAATGCTATAACAGTAGAACACATAATTCACCAGGCAACAGTTTTCATTGATGCTGTTGTAGGGTTAACACCTGATCAGATGAAAAAAATGTGGCATTTCTTAATGAAACCTGATATTTTTAATAGCAGTCCCTCCCATAAAGCAGAACAAACTAATCCCTCCGATCAGATGTTAAACTGAGGCCGCTCACTTTTTTAAGTTCTCCAAGTCTTTTGGGTTTCTAAAACTATGACATGAATGGACCCCAATCCTAAGTCAAAGTACGATTAAATATCATGAAATTAGTATTGTTTAAATTTTTGATGTCAAACAGAAGTGCTCTTGGCAGCACCTGCAATGTGCCCAGTAATGACTCCTTCTGCAGTTCGTATGGATTAACATGTATTGGTAACATATCTAAATACAATTGTAGATTCTTCTTTATAAGGCCCATTGCTCCTACTACTATTGGAACTGTCTGGGTATCTCTCTTCCACATTGTTCTCATTTCTGCCTGCAAATCCAGATATTTTATGACTGTCCGCAAGACACTGTAATCACTGGGTATGGTGATTTCAATGACCAATGCTACTTTTGTCTTCTTTTCACTGACCACTGTATCCAGTTTTCTAGCATCTATCTTTTGAACTGTTTGCAATGGGTGATCCCATGTGATGTAGACCAGCATTTTCTATGATGTTTTGAGGCTCATGTTTCCAGTGGTTTTTGGTCACTTTAGTACCATAATGTTTGCACAATCCCCAGTGCAACAGTCTTGCCACATTATTATGGCTTTCAGTATACAGTTATTCTACCATTAGTATGTCACAACCAGCAATGAAGTGTGCAACTGTTTCCAGTTCTGTTTTAGAAAACCTACATTTGTCTGTTTCTCTCACATATTCAATGGACTTTGTAAACCAATGTGTATGTAGCCCACTATCTTTGGCCACCACTATTAACCTTTCATCTCTTTTATTTATTTATTTATTTTATTTTACATTTGTTGACCAGGCTAGTCTAGCTGGATACATGTCCATTTTCAGTAGAGGCCCGGGGAGAAAAGCTCCAAAGACATATGCAAAAAATACAAATATAAAATTCCAATATCAAATATAAAAAAAAGTAACAGTAAAGATACATACAAAACTGAATTTTGAAAGTGGTAGCAATTTGAAAAGTAAACAAAATTAATTATTTTTTTCATAATAGCAATAGATGAGCATTCATTGTAACAATATTAACATCAATAGTTCAAATGAGCTTAGCAAGAACAGTAAGGGGTACTGTCGAAATTCGACAGAAAGTAAATATGCATACATAATGATGTAAGGACGCTAATGATGAGATGTAGGAAAGTTAGTCGGGGTTAGTGCAGGAACATAACCAGTGTGTATTGAGATATAATTTTAGTTTCTTTTTAAATAGTGTAGGAGATGACCGAGAAGTGAGCTCAGCAGGAAGTGAATTCCAGAACTTTCCAACAGTATTAGAGAACAGGGTATCACCTGCTGAGTTGTAAGATCTGCAAGTGTTAATAAGAAGTTTGTTAGATGAACGTAGGTTTTTAGAATTGCTGTATGGAGTAAAAAGGTTTAAGAGTATTGGTGTATTTGGGGGTTGAGAGAAGATCCTGTGGGCTATAGCAAGCTGGAGATATTGTAGATGATGTGGAAACTCAAGCCAGCCAAGTTGTTTTAGATTAAGGCAGTGATGAGTTCTGAAAGGAGAGGCAGTAGCAAATCGAGCAATATTATTATAGGATACTGCTAGTTTGCTGAGGTTGTTTTTAGAAAGATTTGTATAAATAGGTGAGGCATAGAGTAGGGTAGATCACTGGGTATGGTGATTTCAATGACCAATGCTACTTGGTTTGAATTCACCTTTCCTTAACCATTCCTGCATTTGATCCTGATCAACATGAGGTTCTTCCAGAAGTTTTCTATACTTGCAACTATATTTATGCATTTTCCACATTTTTTGCCTTTTCATCTGATCCTTCACCTTATATTCTTTCTTTTTTTTTTGGCACATTCAGTTGCCTGATTTGTATCTACTTCTGGTCTGATTTCCATTCCTGCTTGACATCGATATGCTTCTGCTAGATTAAGCAGAGAAGTCATCTTAGATTTTTTTTTCCTCACGTTTCAAAACTTTTACTACATTTGGGTCTTGTGAGGTCAGCAGATATGTGTGCAGTTCCATGATTGCAGATCTATACATGTAATCAATTTCAAGGAGGCCCATCCCTCCTTCGGAACTGGGAATATATAATCTTGGTATGCACTGTTTTTTATAAATCATTTGGTGAGCATGAAGCATCCTTCTTGTTTTCTTGTCTAATCTATCCAACACATTTTGGGGCCAATCAATAACTCCAAAACTGAAAGTCAGGAGAAGAAGAACAAATTGGTTTATAGCTTGAAATTTGTTCCTAGACTTCAATGCTGTTTTCAGGACTAATTAAAGTCTTCTAAAGTATTCCTTACTAAGTATCATTCGCATTTGTTCTTGCTTAATTGTTGATACTTCAATTCCCAAATATTTGTACATCCCCTCTTGCTAAAGTTCTTTTATCCAAACTGATGTTTTCTTGGTGCTGCAGTTTTCCTGCTTTAATGGTTGCTTTTGCACATTTATCAAGACCAAGTGACATTCGTATATCATCTGAAAAAGTTTTGACAACTTGCAGTTGTGCTTTCAGTTCCTCATCTGATGAGCTATACAGTTTTTAAATCATTGACAAAGAGAAGATGCAAAGTCTTTACAGTTTGTTGTTTTCTAGGAGCCAAACTATAGCCATGGCCTAAGCTGTTAAGTAAACAACTTAATGGGTCAAGGGCAAGACAGAATAGCAACAGTGACAGAGAGTCACCCTGAAATATTCCCCTTTGAATTTTTATCACAGAGATAATAATTTGTCCTTTATCATGGTTTCATTGCAAAGTGGTTTACTACTGTTTCATGGTCACTTTAATGTAACAATGCCCAGTCTGCTTGAGTTGGTGATAGCTCAGGTGGCTGTAAATGATCCAGTGGCACTTATTGAAAAGAGTAGAAGTTTACTCTTGCCCTTTCCACTGGTTAGTATGAATATCAGTTTGGGTCTTCCCTGAAAAGAGGCCATTGGCCCAGTGGGTGTAACCTGGTCAACAATGTTTAAAATTAATAAAATAAAAAAAAAATCTTTCTTCTCATTCTAGAAAAAAGGAATACTGTGTGTGGAAGGCACTCAAAGATCCATAGTACACTGGTGCTTAAATAAATAGCACAGGCATTTCAGCATAATGCAACCTAATGCTGATTAGCTGTGTATTAGGCCCTGTATAGTGCTGCTGATTAGCTGTGTATTAAGCCCTGTATAGTGCTGCTGATTAGCTGTGTATTAAGCCCTATATAGCACTACTGATTAGCTGTGCATTAGGTCCTGTATAACGCTGCTGATTAGCTGTGTATTAGGTCCTGTATACCTCTGCTGATTAGCTGTGTATTAGATCCTGTATAGCTCTGCTGATTTGCTGTGTATTAGATCCTGTATAGTGCTGCTGATTAGCTGTGTATTAGGTCCAGTATAGCGCTACTGATTAGCTGGTGTTTCGGTCCTGTATAGCACCGCTGATTAGCTGTGTATTAGGTCCAGTATAGCGCTACTGATTAGCTGTGCATTAGATCCTGTATAGTGCTGCTGATTAGCTGTGTGTTAGGTCCAGTATAGCGCTATTGATTAGCTGTGCATTAGTTCCTGTATAGCACTGCTGATTAGCTGTGTATTAGGTCCAGTATAGCACTACTGATTAGCTGTGCATTAGGTCCTGTATAGCACTGCTGATAAGCTGTTTATTAGGTCCTGTATAGTGCTGCTGAGAAGCTGTGTATTAGGTCCTGTATAGCGCTGCTGATTAGCTGTGTATTAGGTCCTGTATAGTGCTGCTGATTAGCTGTGTATTAGGTCCTGTATAGTGCTGCTGATTAGCTGTGTATTAGGTCATGTATAGCCCTGCTGATTAGCTATGTACTAGGCCCTGTGTAGTGCTGTTGATTAGCAGTGCATTAGGTCCTGTATAGCGCTGTTAATAAGCAGTACATTAGGTCCTGTATAGCACTGCTGATTAGCTGTGTATTAGGTCCTGTATAGCGGTGCTGATGAGCTGTGTATTAAGCCATATATAGCGCTGCTGATTAGCTGTGCATTAGGTCCTGTATAACGCTGCTGATAAGCTGTGTATTAGGTCCTGTATAGAGCTGCTCATCAGCTGTGTATTAGATCCTGTATAGCGCTGCTGATTAGCTGTACATTATGTCCTGTCTAGCGCTACGGATTAGCTTTGTATTAGGTCCTGTATAGTGCTGCTGATTAGCTGTGTATTAGGCCCTGCATAGCACTGCTGATAAGCTGTGCATTAGGTCCTGTATATCCCTGCTGATTAGCTGTGTATTAGGTCATGTATAGTGCTGCTGATTAGCTTAACATTAGGTCCAGTATAGCACTGCTGATAAGCTGTGTATTAGGTCCTGTATAGCGCTGCTGATCCGTTGTGTACCAGGTCCTGTATAGCGCTGCTGATTAACTGTGCATTAGGCCTTGTGTAGCACTGCTGATAAGCTATGTATTAGGTCCTGTATAGCACTGCTGATTAACTCTGAGTTAGGTCCTGTATAGCGCTGCAGATAAGCTGTGCATTAGGTCCTGTATAGCTCTGCTGATAAGCTGTGTATTAGACCCTGTATAGTGCTGCTGATTAGCTGTGTATTAGGTCCTGTATAGCACTGCTGATAAGCTGTGTTTTAGGTCCTGTATAGCACTGCTGATCAGTTGTGTACTAGGTCCTGTATAGTGCTGCTGATTAAAAGTGCATTAGGCCCTGTGTAGCACTGCTGATATGCTATGTATTAGGTCCTGCATAGCACTGCTGATTAACTGTGCATTAGTTCCTGTATATCGCTGCAGATAAGCTGTGTATTAGGTCCTGTATAGCCCTGCTGATTAGTTGTGTATTAGACCCATCATAGCGCTGCTGATTAGCAGTGCATTAGGTCCTGTATAGTGCTACTGATTAGCTGTATATTAGGTCATGTATAGTGCTGCTGATTAGCTGTGTATTAGGTCCAGGATATCACTGCTGAATAGCTCTGTATTAGGCCCTGTATAGTGCTGCTGCGCTGATTAGCTGTGTATTAGGCCCTGTATAGTGCTGCTGATTAGCTGTGTATTAGATCCTGTATAGCGCTGCTGATTAGCTGTGTATTAGATCCTGTATAGCCCTGGTGAATAGCTGCATATCAGACCCTGTATAGTGCTGCTGATTAGCTGTGCATTAGGTCCTGTACAGCTCTGCTGATAAGCTGTGTATTAGGTCCTGTATAGTGCTGCTGATTAGCTGTGTATTAGGCCCTGTATACCACTGCTGATAAGCTGTGTATTAGGCCCTGTATACCACTGCTGATAAGCTGTGTATTAGGCCCTGTATACCACTGCTGAATAGCTCTGTATTAGTCCCTGTATAGCGCTGCTGATTAGCTCTGTATTAGGCCCTTATAGTGCTGCTGATTAGCTGTATCTTAGGTCTTGTATAGCACTGCTAATAAGCTGTGTATTAGGCCATGTATACCACTGCTGAATAGCTGTGTATTAGTCCCTGTATAGCGCTGCTGATTAGCTGTGTATTAGGTCCCTGTATAGTGCTGCTGATTAGCTGTATCTTAGGTCTTGTATAGCACTGCTGATAAGCTGTGTATTAGGCCCTGTATACCACTGCTGAATAGCTGTGTATTAGTCCCTGTATAGCGCTGCTGAATAGCTGTGTTTTAGGTCCTGTATAGTGCTGCTGATTAGCTATGTATTAGGTCCTGTATAGTCCTACTCATCAGCTGTTTGTTAGGTCCTGTATAGCGCTGCTGATTAGCTGTGTATTTGGCCCTGTATACCACTGCTGAATAGCTGTGTATTAGACCCTGTATAGCGCTGCTGAATAGCTGTGTATTAGGTCCTGTAAGGTCCTGTATAGCATTGCTGATTAGCTGCATATTAGGTGCTGTATAGTGCTGCTGATTAGCTGTGCAATAGGTCCTTTATAGCGCTACTGATAAGCTGTGTATTAGGTCCTGTATAGCGCTGCTGATTAGCTGTGCATAAGGTCCTGTATAGCACTGCTGATAAGCTGTGTATTAGGTCCTGTATAGGCCTGCTGATTAGCTGTGCATTAGGTCCCGTAATAGCGCTGCTGATTAGCTGTGTATTAGGTCCTATATAGCGCTACTGATAAGCTATGTATTAGGCCCTATATAGCACTGCTGATTAGCTGTGCATAAGGTCCTGTATACCACTGCTGAATAGCTGTGTACTAGTCCCTGTATAGCGCTGCTGAACAGCTGTGTATTAGGTTCTGTATATGGCTGCTGATCAGCTGTGTATTAGGTCCTGTATAACATTGATGATTAGCTGCATATTAGGTGCTGTATAGCACTGCTGATAAGCTGTGTATTAGGTCCTGTATAGCGGTGCTGAGTAGCTGTGCAGTAGGTCCTGTATAGTGCTGCTGATTAGCTGTGTATTAGGCCCTGTATAGTGCTGCTGATTTGCTGTGTATTAGGTCCTGTATAGTGCTGCTGAATAGCTGTGTATTAGGCCCTGTATAGCACTGCTGATTAGCTGTGTATTAGCCCCTGTATAGCACTGCTGATAAGCTGTGTATTAGGTCCTGTATAGCACTGCTGAATAGCTGTGTATTAGGCCCTGTATAGCACTGCTGATTAGCTGTGTATTAGGAACTGTATAGCACTGCTGAATGGCTGTGTATTAGGCCCTGTGTAGCACATCTGATTAACTTATTAGGTCCTATATAGCGCTGCTGATTAGCTGTGTACTAGGTCCTGTATAGCTGTGCTGATTAGCTGTGTATTAGGTCCTATATAGCGCTGCTGAATAGCTGTGTATTAGGTCCTGTATAGTGCTGCTGATTAGCTGTTTATCAGGTCCTATATAGTGCTGCTGATTAGTTTGTTATTAGGCCCTGTATAGTGCTACTGAATAACTGTGTAGTAGGTCCTGTATAGCTGTGCTGATTAGCTGTGTATTAGGTCCTATATAGCACTGCTGATTAGCTGTGTATCAGGTCCTATATAGCGCTGCTGAATAGTTTGTTATTAAGCCCTGTATAGCGCTACTGAATAACTGTGTATTAGGCCCGGTATAGTGCTGCTGATTAGATGTGTACTAGGTCCTGTATAGCTGTGCTGAATAGCTGTGTATTAAGTCCTGTATAGTGCTGCTCATTAGCTGTGTATTAGGTCCTGTATAGCGCTACTGAATAACTTTGTATTATGCCCTGTATAGTGCTGCTCATTAGCTGTGTATTAGGTCCTGTATAGCTGTGCTGATTAGCTGTGTATTAGGTCCGGTATAGCGCTACTGAATAACTGTGTATTAGGCCCTGTATAGTGCTGCTCATTAGCTGTGTATTAGGTCCTGTATAGCGCTACTGAATAGCTGTGTATTAGGTCCTGTATAGTGCTGCTGATTAGCTGTGTATTAGGTCATGTATAGCCCTGCTGATTAGCTATGTACTAGGCCCTGTGTAGTGCTGTTGATTAGCAGTGCATTAGGTCCTGTATAGGGCTGTTAATAAGTAGTACATTAGGTCCTGTATAGCACTGCTGATTAGCTGTGTATTAGGTCCTGTATAGCGGTGCTGATGAGCTGTGTATTAAGCCATATATAGCGCTGCTGATTAGCTGTGCATTAGGTCCTGTATAACGCTGCTGATAAGCTTTGTATTAGGTCCTGTATAGAGCTGCTCATCAGCTGTGTATTAGATCCTGTATAGCGCTGCTGATTAGCTGTACATTATGTCCTGTCTAGCGCTACTGATTAGCTTTGTATTAGGTCCTGTATATCCCTGCTGATTAGCTGTGTATTAGGTCATGTATAGTGCTGCTGATTAGCTTAATATTAGGTCCAGTATTGCACTGCTGATAAGCTGTGTATTAGGTCCTGTATAGCGCTGCTGATCCGTTGTGTACTAGGTCCTGTATAGCGCTGCTGATTAACTGTGCATTAGGCCTTGTGTAGCACTGCTGATAAGCTATGTATTAGGTCCTGTATAGCACTGCTGATTAACTCTGAGTTAGGTCCTGTATAGCGCTGCAGATAAGCTGTGTATTAGGCCCTGTATAGCGCTGCTGATTAGCTGTGCATTAGGTCCTATATAGCTCTGCTGATAAGCTGTGTATTAGACCCTGTATAGTGCTGCTGATTAGCTGTGTATTAGGTCCTGTATAGCACTGCTGATAAGCTGTGTTTTAGGCCCTGTATAGCACTGCTGATCAGTTGTGTACTAGGTCCTGTATAGTGCTGCTGATTAAAAGTGCATTAGGCCCTGTGTAGCACTGCTGATATGCTATGTATTAGGTCCTGTATAGCACTGCTGATTAACTGTGCATTAGTTCCTGTATATCGCTGCAGATAAGCTGTGTATTAGGTCCTGTATAGCCCTGCTGATTAGCTGTGTATTAGACCCAGCATAGCGCTGCTGATTAGCAGTGCATTAGGTCCTGTATAGTGCTGCTGATTAGCTGTATCTTAGGTCTTGTATAGCACTGCTGATAAGCTGTGTATTAGGCCATGTATACCACTGCTGAATAGCTCTGTATTAGTCCCTGTATAGCGCTGCTGATTAGCTGTGTATTTGGTCCCTGTATAGTGCTGCTGATTAGCTGTATCTTAGGTCTTGTATAGCACTGCTGATACGCTGTGTATTAGGCCATGTATACCACTGCTGAATAGCTGTGTATTAGTCCCTGTATAGCGCTGCTGATTAGCTGTGTATTAGGTCCCTGTATAGTGCTGCTGATTAGCTGTATCTTAGGTCTTGTATAGCACTGCTGATAAGCTGTGTATTAGGCCCTGTATACCACTGCTGAATAGCTGTGTATTAGTCCCTGTATAGTGCTGCTGAATAGCTGTGTTTTAGGTCCTGTATAGTGCTGCTGATTAGCTGTGTATTAGGTCCTGTATAGTCCTACTCATCAGCTGTTTGTTAGGTCCTGTATAGCGCTGCTGATTAGCTGTGTATTTGGCCCTGTATACCACTGCTGAATAGCTGTGTATTAGTCCCTGTATAGCGCTGCTGAATAGCTGTGTATTAGGTCCTGTAAGGTCCTGTATAGCATTGCTGATTAGCTGCATATTAGGTGCTGTATAGTGCTGCTGATTAGCTGTGCAATAGGTCCTTTATAGCGCTACTGATAAGCTGTGTATTAGGTCCTGTATAGCGCTGCTGATTAGCTGTGCATAAGGTCCTGTATAGCACTGCTGATAAGCTGTGTATTAGGTCCTCTATAGGCCTGCTGATTAGCTGTGCATTAGGTCCCGTAATAGCGCTGCTGATTAGCTGTGTATTAGGTCCTGTATAGCGCTACTGATAAGCTATGTATTAGGCCCTATATAGCACTGCTGATTAGCTGTGCATAAGGTCCTGTATACCACTGCTGAATAGCTGTGTACTATTCCCTGTATAGCGCTGCTGAATAGCTGTGTATTAGGTCCTGTATATGGCTGCTGATCAGCTGTGTATTAGGTCCTGTATAACATTGATGATTAGCTGCATATTAGGTGCTGTATAGCACTGCTGATAAGCTGTGTATTAGGTCCTGTATAGCGGTGCTGAGTAGCTGTGCAGTAGGTCCTGTATAGTGCTGCTGATTTGCTGTGTATTAGGTCCTGTATAGTGCTGCTGAATAGCTGTGTATTAGGCCCTGTATAGCACTGCTGATTAGCTGTGTATTAGGCCCTGTATAGCACTGCTGATAAGCTGTGTATTAGGTCCTGTATAGCACTGCTGAATAGCTGTGTATTAGGCCCTGTATAGCACTGCTGATTAGCTGTGTATTAGGAACTGTATAGCACTGCTGAATGGCTGTGTATTAGGCCCTGTGTAGCACAGCTGATTAACTTATTAGGTCCTATATAGCGCTGCTGATTAGCTGTGTACTAGGTCCTGTATAGCTGTGCTGATTAGCTGTGTATTAGGTCCTATATAGCGCTGCTGAATAGCTGTGTATTAGGTCCTGTATAGTGCTGCTGATTAGTTGTTTATCAGGTCCTATATAGTGCTGCTGATTAGTTTGTTATTAGGCCCTGTATAGCGCTACTGAATAACTGTGTTCTAGGACCTGTATAGCTGTGCTGATTAGCTGTGTATTAGGTCCTATATAACACTGCTGATTAGCTGTGTATCAGGTCCTATATAGCACTGCTGAATAGTTTGTTATTAGGCCCTGTATAGCGCTACTGAATAACTGTGTATTAGGCCCTGTATAGTGCTGCTGATTAGATGTGTACTAGGTCCTGTATAGCTGTGCTGAATAGCTGTGTATTAAGTCCTGTATAGTGCTGCTCATTAGCTGTGTATTAGGTCCTGTATAGCTCTACTGAATAACTTTGTATTAGGCCCTGTATAGTGCTGCTCATTAGCTGTGTATTAGGTCCTGTATAGCTGTGCTGATTAGCTGTGTATTAGGTCCTGTATAGCGCTACTGAATAACTGTGCATTAGTCCCTGTATAGTGCTGCTCATTAGCTGTGTATTAGGTCCTGTATAGCGCTACTGAATAGCTGTGTATTAGGTCCTGTATAGTGCTGCTGATTAGCTGTGTATTAGGTCATGTATAGCCCTGCTGATTAGCTATGTAATAGGCCCTGTGTAGTGCTGTTGATTAGCAGTGCATTAGGTCCTGTATAGGGCTGTTAATAAGCAGTGCATTAGGTCCTGTATAGCACTGCTGATTAGCTGTGTATTAGGTCCTGTATAGCGGTGCTGATGAGCTGTGTATTAAGCCATATATAACGCTGCTGATTAGCTGTGCATTAGGTCCTGTATAATGCTGCTGATAAGCTGTGTATTAGGTCCTGTATAGAGCTGCTCATCAGCTGTGTATTAGATCCTGTAGAGCGCTGCTGATTAGCTGTACATTATGTCCTGTCTAGCGCTTTACAGGATCTAATACACAGCTGATTAGCTGTACATTATATCCTGTCTAGCGCTACTGATTAGCTTTGTATTAGTAGCGCTACTGACTAGCGCTACTAATACAAAGCTAATCAGTAGCACTAGACAGGACATAATGTACAGCTAATCAGCTGTGTATTAGATCCTGTATAGCGCTGCTGATTAGCTGTACATTATGTCCT
Organism: Protopterus annectens; assembly: GCF_019279795.1. Classification (NCBI taxonomy): domain Eukaryota; kingdom Metazoa; phylum Chordata; order Ceratodontiformes; family Protopteridae; genus Protopterus; species Protopterus annectens. The sequence goes on along the minus strand of NC_056736.1, from coordinate 774,847,840 downwards.
GTCTAGCGCTACTGATTAGCTTTGTATTAGGTCCTGTATATCCCTGCTGATTAGCTGTGTATTAGGTCATGTATAGTGCTGCTGATTAGCTTAATATTAGGTCCAGTATAACACTGCTGATAAGCTGTGTATTAGGTCCTGTATAGCGCTGCTGATCCGTTGTGTACTAGGTCCTGTATAGCGCTGCTGATTAACTGTGCATTAGGCCTTGTGTAGCACTGCTGATAAGCTATGTATTAGGTCCTGTATAGCACTGCTGATTAACTCTGAGTTAGGTCCTGTATAGCGCTGCAGATAAGCTGTGTATTAGGCCCTGCATAGCACTGCTGATTAGCTGTGCATTAGGTCCTATATAGCTCTGCTGATAAGCTGTGTATTAGACCCTGTATAGTGCTACTGATTAGCTGTGCATTAGGTCCTGTATAGCACTGCTGATAAGCTGTGTTTTAGGTCCTGTATAGCACTGCTGATCAGTTGTGTACTAGGTCCTGTATAGTGCTGCTGATTAAAAGTGCATTAGGCCCTGTGTAGCACTGCTGATATGCTATGTATTAGGTCCTGTATAGCACTGCTGATTAACTGTGCATTTGTTCCTGTATATTGCTGCAGATAAGCTGTGTATTAGGTCCTGTATAGCCCTGCTGATTAGCTGTGTATTAGACCCAGCATAGCGCTGCTGATTAGCAGTGCATTAGGTCCTGTATAGTGCTACTGATTAGCTGTATATTAGGTCCTGTATAGTGCTGCTGATTAGCTGTGTATTAGGCCCTGTATAGTGCTGCTGATTAGCTGTGCATTAGGTCCTATATAGTGCTACTGATTAGCTGTATATTAGATCCTGTATAGTGCTGCTGATTAGCTGTGCATTAGATCCTGTATAGCGCTGCTGATTAGCTGTGTATTAGATCCTGTATAGCCCTGGTGAATAGCTGCATATCAGACCCTGTATAGTGCTGCTGATTAGCTGTGCATTAGGTCCTGTACAGCTCTGCTGATAAGCTGTGTATTAGGTCCTGTACAGTGCTGCTGATTAGCTGTGTAGTAGGCCCTGTATACCACTGCTGATAAGCTGTGTATTAGGCCCTGTATACCACTGCTGATAAGCTGTGTATTAGGCCCTGTATACCACTGCTGAATAGCTGTGTATTAGTCCCTGTATAGCGCTGCTGATTAGCTGTGTATTAGGTCCCTGTATAGTGCTGCTGATTAGCTGTATCTTAGGTCTTGTATAGCACTGCTGATAAGCTGTGTATTAGGCCATGTATACCACTGCTGAATAGCTGTGTATTAGTCCCTGTATAGCGCTGCTGATTAGCTGTGTATTAGGTCCTGTATAGTGCTGCTGATTAGCTGTATCTTAGGTCTTGTATAGCACTGCTGATAAGCTGTGTATTAGGCCCTGTATACCACTGCTGAATAGCTGTGTATTAGTCCTTGTATAGCGCTGCTGAATAGCTGTGTTTTAGGTCCTGTATAGTGCTGCTGATTAGCTGTGTATTAGGTCCTGTATAGTCCTATTCATCAGCTGTTTGTTAGGTCCTGTATAGCGCTGCTGATTAGCTGCATATTAGGTGCTGTATAGTGCTGCTGAATAGCTGTGTATTAGGTCCTGTAAGGTCCTGTATAGCATTGCTGATTAGCTGCATATTAGGTGCTGTATAGTGCTGCTGATTAGCTGTGCAATAGGTCCTTTATAGCGCTACTGATAAGCTGTGAATTAGGTCCTCTATAGGCCTGCTGATTAGCTGTGCATTAGGTCCCGTAATAGCGCAGCTGATTAGCTGTGTATTAGGTCCTGTATAGAGCTACTGATAAGCTATGTATTAGGTCCTATATAGCGCTGCTGATTAGCTGTGCATAAGGTTCTGTATACTACTGCTGAATAGCTGTGTACTAGTCCCTGTATAGAGCTGCTGAATAGCTGTGTATTAGGCCCTGTATGGTGCTGCTGATTAGCTGTGCATTAGGTCCTATATAGTGCTACTGATTAGCTGTATATTAGGTCCTGTATAGTGCTGCTGATTAGCTGTGTATTAGATCCTGTATAGCGCTGCTGATTAGCTGTGTATTAGATCCTGTATAGCCCTGGTGAATAGCTGCATATCAGACCCTGTATAGTGCTGCTGATTAGCTGTGCATTAGGTCCTGTACAGCTCTGCTGATAAGCTGTGTATTAGGTCCTGTACAGTGCTGCTGATTAGCTGTGTATTAGGCCCTGTATACCACTGCTGATAAGCTGTGTATTAGGCCCTGTATACCACTGCTGATAAGCTGTGTATTAGGCCCTGTATACCACTGCTGAATAGCTCTGTATTAGTCCCTGTATAGCACTGCTGATTAGCTCTGTATTAGGCCCTGTATAGTGCTGGTGATTAGCTGTATCTTAGGTCTTGTATAGCACTGCTGATAAGCTGTGTATTAGGCCATGTATACCACTGCTGAATAGCTGTGTATTAGTTCCTGTATAGCGCTGCTGATTAGCTGTGTATTAGGTCCTGTATAGTCCTACTCATCAGCTGTTTGTTAGGTCCTGTATAGCGCTGCTGATTAGCTGTGTATTAGTCCCTGTATAGCGCTGCTGAATAGCTGTGTATTAGGTCCTGTAAGGTCCTGTATAGCATTGCTGATTAGCTGCATATTAGGTGCTGTATAGTGCTGCTGATTAGCTGTGCAACAGGTCCTTTATAGCGCTACTGATAAGCTGTGTATTAGGTCCTGTATAGCGCTGCTGATTAGCTGTGCATAAGGTCCTGTATAGCACTGCTGATAAGCTGTGTATTAGGTCCTCTATAGGCCTGCTGATTAGCTGTGCATTAGGTCCCGTAATAGCGCTGCTGATTAGCTGTGTATTAGGTCCTGTATAGCGCTACTGATAAGCTATGTATTAGGTCCTATATAGCGCTGCTGATTAGCTGTGCATAAGGTCCTGTATACCACTGCTGAATAGCTGTGTACTAGTCCCTGTATAGCGCTGCTGAATAGCTGTGTATTAGGTCCTGTATATGGCTGCTGATCAGCTGTGTATTAGGTCCTGTATAACATTGATGATTAGCTGCATATTAGGTGCTGTATAGCACTGCTGATAAGCTGTGTATTAGGTCCTGTATAGTGGTGCTGAGTAGCTGTGCAATAGGTCCTGTATAGTGCTGCTGATTAGCTGTGTATTAGGCCCTGTATAGTGCTGCTGATTTGCTGTGTATTAGGTCCTGTATAGTGCTGCTGAATAGCTGTGTATTAGGCCCTGTATAGCACTGCTGATTAGCTGTGCATTAGGCCCTGTATAGCCCTGCTGATAAGCTGTGTATTAGGTCCTGTATACCACTGCTGAATAGCTGTGTATTAGGCCCTGTATAGCACTGCTGATAAGCTGTGTATTAGGTCCTGTATAGCACTGCTGAATAGCTGTGTATTAGGACCTGTATAGCACTGCTGATTAGCTGTGTATTAGGAACTGTATAGCACTGCTGAATAGCTGTGTATTAGGCCCTGTATAGCGCATCTGATTAACTTATTAGGTCCTATATAGCGCTGCTGATTAGCTGTGTACTAGGTCCTGTATAGCTGTGCTGATTAGCTGTGTATTAGGTCCTATATAGCGCTGCTGAATAGCTGTGTATTAGGTCCTGTATAGTGCTGCTGATTAGCTGTGTATCAGGTCCTATATAGTGCTGCTGATTAGTTTGTTATTAGGCCCTGTATAGCGCTACTGAATAACTGTGTATTAGGCCCTGTATAGTGCTGCTGATTAGCTGTGTACTAGGTCCTGTATAGCTGTGCTGATTAGCTGTGTATTAGGTCCTATATAGCGCTGCTGATTAGCTGTGTATCAGGTCCTATATAGCGCTGCTGAATAGTTTGTTATTAGGCCCTGTATAGCGCTACTGAATAACTGTGTATTAGGCCCTGTATAGTGCTGCTGATTAGATGTGTACTAGGTCCTGTATAGCTGTGCTGAATAGCTGTGTATTAAGTTCTGTATAGTGCTGCTCATTAGCTGTGTATTAGGTCCTGTATAGCGCTACTGAATAACTTTGTATTAGGCCCTGTATAGTGCTGCTCATTAGCTGTGTATTAGGTCCTGTATAGCTGTGCTAATTAGCTGTGTATTAGGTCCTGTATAGCGCTACTGAATAACTGTGTACTAGGTCCTGTATAGCTGTGCTGATTAGCTGTATATTAGGTCCTATATAGCACTGCTGATTAGCTGTGTATCAGGTCCTATATAGCGCTGCTGAATAGTTTGTTATTAGGCCCTGTATAGCGCTACTGAATAACTGTGTATTAGGCCCTGTATAGTGCTGCTGATTAGATGTGTACTAGGTCCTGTATAGCTGTGCTGAATAGCTGTGTATTAAGTCCTGTATAGTGCTGCTCATTAGCTGTGTATTAGGTCCTGTATAGCGCTACTGAATAACTTTGTATTATGCCCTGTATAGTGCTGCTCATTAGCTGTGTATTAGGTCCTGTATAGCTGTGCTGATTAGCTGTGTATTAGGTCCTATATAGCTGTGCTGATTAGCTGTGTATTAGATCCTATATAGCGCTGCTGATTAGCTGTGTACTAGGTCCTGTATAGCTGTGCTGATTAGCTGTGTATTAGGTCCTATATAGCGCTGCTGAATAACTGTGTATTAGGTCCTGTATAGCGCTGCTGAATAGCTGTGTATCAGGTCCTATATAGCACTGCTGAATAGCCATGTATTGCATCCTGTATAATGCCAGTATACTGGTAAAAGGCTACATAGTGACAACAGTCATACTACTACTAAAGTAACCATGCTCTGGATAGTTGAATGGTCATGTGACCGCTCTGGGTAGCACAGCTATTTGGCATGCTTCATGATATGTGCTTTCAAACGCACAATGAAATGCCTCATAGCTGCAACAAAAACACTGAGAGCCACGGAGGGCTAGTACACTAAGGTGCCACCATAGTTCATCACTGAAATAGTGAGGAAAATCTAAACTACAAACAGAGTAATACCAACAGAGGAACACAAACAAGGATGTCTTAAGCAGCAGCATTACAAACGTTATGAATTGTGACAGCACATTATCAGGTAGGCATTTGCATTAGTACTAGGACAAAAGCGTCTTTAAAGGACAGTTACTCACATAAATACACACTCATTCGCATGCTCAGACCTACACACGCATGCAGAACAGACACAGAACAACATGCATAACCCACAGTTATTCACATATTTTCATGGACTTGAGGAAATGCATAGACTGGAAAATGTCAACACACTAAAAACAGAAGTATTGCTTCAAGCCCTATGCACGTATGAAATACATATCCTTAACAAGGGTAAAGCAGGTAGTGCTGCCTGGGGGACTGATACACAGTCTACAGAATTGCCTCTGGTATTTTATCTTTATGCTTTCAAATGTTCCACTGGTGAAAGTTCCAGCCCAAAAGGTATCATGTTCCTAATGTCGGTGAATCACCTGTGACTGATAATAATGTTACCTGTCACATAGGGCATTGCATATCTCCCACAGATGAGATGATGCTGGTGGGGCAGACTGACACTCCAACATCATCTATGCCTAGTGCTGGACATCTTCTCTATGGTAGCCCTACCAAAGCTACTGAAGCATCACTTCTACAGATGGTATCTACTAGCTGAAATGCCTCTGAGCTGTGGGTACCCCTCAACGAGGAGAGCTACGCATTTGGCCATCTCTGAACTAACTTTAGATCATTCCCTGACCAGGATTAATTAACTTTAATAATTCAGTAGAGGTTCAGGTCAGTGATCCAGGCACACAGAACAACTACACACACACACACACACACACACACACACACACACACACACACACACACACACACACACACACACACACACACACACACACACACACACACACACACACACAGACACACACACACACACACACACACACACACACACACACACACACACACACACACACTCACACACACTCACACTCTCCATTACAGAGATTGTGAGTATGTGTTGTAACCTGCATGAGATACAACAACCACTGCAGGGACTGCGGGGTGTATTGCACCACATACAGAGTGACATGGCATAAAAAGCCTTGGAGCAGACATGCCTGCTGTGTACTTACATGTGCCCACAGTGGCCATTGCAACAGTACAGATGCACTGTGCATCGTCACAGGCCAGACTTACATAGATGTCACACATTATTCTGGGGAGGAGACTGTTTTGCTGTTACCAATGATCATGGCTGCCTTCACCCCCTTAGCATGGGCATTGTCATGATAGTGTCTCATGCCCACCTGGCTCCATTGCAAGTATATACCACTAAACCACCCACTCTGGGTCATACAGTTTCACACAATCCCTATCCCCTGTTGGCCTACTGTCAATGTCTAACCATGTCCATCCTTAAGTCATTGATGCCATCTACCTATTCGATAACGACATGGGGGGAGGGTACACTGGGTTTTGCAATATGATGTCTAAGTACTACACCATCTTTCTTGCTGGCTGTATCAAGCCCTGACACTGCAGGGTGACATGATACACCTGACCAACATTCACAATATGAAAAAATACCCTGAACTTCAGGATGTGATTCCTGCCCCCCCCCCACCAGCCCATATCTTCATGAATGGCCTACTATGCCCCCCTCCCTTAGCACATACACCTACAGTAACATTGTTGTCAGCATTCACTGTGCCCATCCCATTTGCACAAACTTATTTCATTATTTGCAGTTTGTTACCAGGGTGGGTGAGCTGTCTATTGCCCCCTTCCAGCCACGACCTGAGCATTACAACAAAACATATAAGACACATATAACAGCGCTGTACGATGTGCATGGGTATGCAGCTGAGATAATGACAATCCATGTAATGTTTAATAACAGAAATAACTTCAACAAATAATTTATATCTAGATATCTGATGCTAATAATTAATAAGCTTAACATGCACAGGAAGAGATTACATTGAGTACAGTTGTTAATTAACAGAGTTATACATAATCATAACAATCCAAGAAAAAAATGATTAATTAACAGGAGAGCTGAAGGAGAGCTGCTGAGTTATGCAGATCTTATCACCGGTATCTGGATAGTGATTATACTTTACATCATTATGTATGGGCTCCACTAATGTGTCTTTAAAGTTTATAGAATTTCTGTATTTAGTTATATTTTACATCATTATGCAGGGGCTCCACTAATGTGTCCATGAAGTTTATAGAATTTGTCTAGTTTTCATTTTGTTTGGCATATCGTTCCAGAGTGCTGGACCTCTTCTGGAGGATGCTCTTTCCCATGTGGCAGCTCTGAATTTTGGTTGGAAAAGAGTAAGTGAGTTATCCTGATTGCTCATCAGAGAGTAATTTATTTCCTTAACCAGAATAGTAGCCAGTGTTGTATAGTTTGTAAATCATGGCAGCACAAAAAACATCCCTGCTTGTGATATGTAGCCATTTAACTCCAAATTCCCCACTTGTAGTGGGTAGCCATTTTTCTTGTTCTAATGCATATTGGAATATAGTAACAAATTGTACATGACTATTTTGTATTCGGTATGTGATGTGTGAAGGCATAGTAGGGACAGTCCATATCCTAGTTTTGGAATGAGTACATTTTTGGCTAAGGCATTACAAGCCAGAGAAGATAGTAAGTGAGATTCGGTAGGAGAGTTTATGTTCGGTCAACACCATTGTGGACATGTTATCTGGATGGAAAGATAAAGTGCAACACCAAGGTCATTTTATTGGGTTACATTTGAAATACTGTTACCATTAACATATCTGAGAATTAGTGCAGGGAAGATAACAAGCTTTTGTGGGTGGGAAATATCATTATATTAGCTTTCTTTAACTTTAGAACCAATTTGTTGTGGAATAACCAACTGGATAGTGTGGAGAAACCTGTCTGCAGCCTAGTTTGTAGAATTTCATGAGAAATTTTGTTTTCTGTCATCAGTATCTATAACCAATTTATGGTCTGGGACGACTAAAGTAATATAATTGATAAAGTTAAGAAAAGCAGTGTTCCTAGGAGAGAGAGCTATGCAATACATCAGTATTAAACATTCCCTTCATAGACAATAAATTGTTTGAATATATTTGGAATGTTCTATCTTTCAGATAACTTTGGACCCATTTAATAGAGTTGATTTCTTATTAAACAGTAATTCTTTCAGCCTAGCATGCCATGCATTCTGAACTACAGAAAAAATATCTTAGCAGCTGTTTCTTGTTCTTTTTCATCATATTCTGGATAATAATCATATATGATTGCATTTATCTCAATCAAATAAATTGTCTACACTATCTCATCTTTCCCTATCAAATTTCCTTTTATCTATTGACTTTTGAACTTTTGAGCATTTTAAAAAACATGTTCACTTCTCTCTTTTACTGTACATTTAATAGAATTTATTTCTTTTTCAAATGTATGTATCATTGCTGTCTTCTTAAGTAGTTTATCCACTAAAACATCTTCATAACATACCCTGGGCCATCCTCCAACTTTTTCAATCTTCTCACCTTTTCTTTATTACATTCCGAATTTCATCAGGTAATTCTTCCCCTAGGTTTATATAGTAATATTCTGCCTTTAACTTTTCAAGCAATATTGTCCTTTTATGTCCAATTTCATTTGCTAATGTTTTAATTTCTTTATTTTCTATATTCCAAAATGTTTTCACTCATCTATCTTTTTATTTTATCACTAACACCGATTTTTCACACATCTTCCCTGTATTTTCCCTCCAAGAAAAGTGTGCCACTGTTTTTCTTTATTTATTTTATTTTATTTATCCTTTGTTGACCAGGTTAGTCTGACTAGGCTAGTAGCCTCTTTTCAGGGAGACCCAAAGTGGTATTTATACTACTAGGGAATATTTGGTCTAGGCATTCAGGAACTTCCCCTACTCTTATGTACAGGGATGTCATTGTGTGTGGCAGGTTAAGCTTCCTGTTTCTGGTCCAGGCATGAAGGCAGACCAAAGAAGCAGGGAACTGTATGGAGAGTTACGGAGAGGAGCAGGGAACTGTATAGAGAGTTACGGAGAGGAGCAGGGAACTGTATGGAGAGTTACAGAGAGGTAGAGAAGTTGGTTGAGAGTATGGCAAGGAGTGACGAAACAAGGCAGAAGCAGTTGAGCCTTTACAGGACACTTGGTGATTGGAGGAGATAGTAAAGGAGGAAGCAAAAAGAAAATATGATGAGAAGGTGAACAAGCATAAGGAATTGTTGGTGAAAGAGGTCGATCCTTCACATGACACAGAGATGTTATTTCAGCAAAAGTTATTTGAGGGAGAGGTAGAATCTCAAGTAGAATGTATTGTTACAACCCTCCAGTTGGAACCTAATCCAACAAATTGAGCAGGAGAGTGAGAAAGATGTGTTGTGGAATGAGATAATGGATAGGACATAAGAAATAGTGAAAGACATAAGAGAAGAAAATAAGTTGTATGTGCAAACCATTAAAGAAGGTGAAAAAGGAAGAAAATAAAACTGAGATGAAAAGGAAGTATCAGAATAAGTAGTAAGAAGGAAAGGGAACTAGAGAAGATGAAATATGGGGCAATGTTACTGCACCACTGGGTACTTTAAATATGGAACAATGTTACTGCACCACTGGGTACTTTAAATATGGAACAATGTTACTGCACCACTGGGTACTTTAAATATGGAACAATGTTACTGCACCACTGGGTACTTTAAATATGGAACAATGTTACTGCACCACTGGGTATTTTAAATATGAGACAATGTTACTGCACCACTGGGCATTTTAAATATGAGACAATGTTACTGCACCACTGGGTACTTTAAATATGGAACAATGTCACTGCACCACTGGGCATTTTAAATATGAGACAATGTTACTGCACCACTGGGTATTTTAAATATGGGACAATGTCACTGCACCACTGGGCATTTTAAATATGGAACAATGTCACTGCACCACTGGGCATTTTAAATATGAGACAATGTTACTGCACCAATGGGTATTTTAAATATGGGACAATGTTACTACACCACTGGGTACTTTAAATATGGAACAATGTCACTGCACCACTGGGCATTTTAAATATGAGACAATGTTACTGCACCAATGGGTATTTTAAATATGGGACAATGTTACTACACCACTGGGTACTTTAAATATGGAACAATGTCACTGCACCACTGGGCATTTTAAATATGGGAAAATGTTACTGTACCACTGGGTATTTTAAATATGGGACAATGTCACTGCACCACTGGGTATTTTAAATATGGGACAATGTTACTGCACCACTGAGTATTTTAAATATGGAACAATGTCACTGCACCACTGGGCATTTTAAATATGAGACAATGTTACTGCACCACTGAGTATTTTAAATATGGAACAATGTCACTGCACCACTGGGCATTTTAAATATGGGAAAATGTTACTGTACCACTGGGTATTTTAAATATGGGACAATGTCACTGCACCACTGGGTATTTTAAATATGGGACAATGTTACTGCACCACTGGGTATTTTAAATATGGAACAATGTCACTGCATCACTGGGCATTTTAAATATGAGACAATGTTACTGCACCACTGGGTATTTTAAATATGGAACAATGTCACTGCACCACTGGGTATTTTAAATATGGGAAAATGTTACTGTACCACTGGGTATTTTAAATATGGGACAATGTCACTGCACCACTGGGTAATTTAAATATGGGACAATGTTACTGCACCACTGGGTATTTTAAATATGGGACAATGTCACTGCACCACTGGGTATTTTAAATATGGGACAATGTTAGTGCACCACTGGGTATTTTGCCCAGAGAGGTAAGAGTGTGTGTTCTTATTAATAAAGACTCTTTTTGTGTGACATTTTCTTTGAAACTGGACAGTGTAGTGAACATTTTCTAGAACAATATGAAAAGAAAAGAAAGATGATGTTGTTGTGTCTTTCGGCTTTTCCCGGTTAGGGGTCACCACAGTGGAACTCCGGTCCACTAATGATTGGCAGTAGATTTTTACATGCCGAGTTGCCAGCCCTGATGCACAACCTTCAACAAAGGTACGCCCATTCACGCATGTCTTCACACAGAAGACGCTCTAGCTGAGAATTGAACAGGACAACGTCGTACTGTGAGGCGACAACGCTACCGCAGCACCACTAATCCCTGGAATTTATATGTTGTACAAGCATTTAATAGAAAGGCAAAAAAGAAAATGTTTGTGCAATGTCAGCTTGAAATAGAAAAAGAGACTTTGACATACTATTTAAAAACTGTGTGCAAAGATGTTATGGACATTACAAAAATCTATGACAATAGAGGTTTATGGATTGGGGTTGGAAATGTGTTGTTTTGCAAATGAAAAATGAAAATGTAATACTTGCACCAACTATAATTAATGTAGACAAAAATATGAGGTTTGTGAAATATTGGGGGCAACTAAAAGACACGTTATTTTTGTGGTAAGGATAATCACTTAGTAATTCTGACAAAAGGAAATGCTTTATCTTTGGAAAAATAGGTCATGAGGCTAAAAGATGTGAACAAAAATGTGTAGAATGTGAACAGATGGGTCACTCATGGATGGAGTGTGAGCTAAATCGAAAATAAATAGTGATAGAAAATGAAGTGAAAGATGACGTTTTATAACAGAACATAGAAATAGGACAAGATGACAAGGAAAAGAAAGATAGAATAGTTAAAGTTAAAATAAATGAGGGATACTGAAAGCAAGTTAAAGGAAAGGAAGATGAATTATCAATCTAGTAAAAACTTATTAACTGAGCCATTATCTCTGTTTCTAACCAAACACTTACAGCTGCTTTTACAATGTGTCCAAGCAAGGATCAGGGAAACCACTGAATTCCTTCAAATTATTTCTGATACACAGCTTGAGCCAGATTGGTTACTCTGCACATTAGATGTGAAATCACTTTACACTAACATACCACACTGGGCTGGTTTGGAGGCTTTGGAATATTGGGTTAACAAGACTGAATTATATAAACCAGGTTTCAACACCCTTTTGTTGTGTCTGACAGAACATGTATTGACGAAGAATGTATTCTTTTATAAGGGAAAATGTTTTTTGCAAACTAAGGGGACAACAATGGGGGCTTCTTTTGCCCCCATATATGCAGATTTGTTCATAGCTTACTTCAAAGAAAAGGTCATTTATGACAATTCACACAATATTTATATAGAAGAAATGGACATCTGGCGTAGATACTTGGATGATTGCTGGTTGGTATGGAGGGCTGATAGTGAATATCTTTTGGAAATTACCACTTATTTGAATGAAAATAAATGGGGAATCGAATTTTCTGTCAGCTATGATAAAAATAAAATGATTTTTTTGGATGTCCTGGTTTGCCGAGCATCTGATCATATGCTGACTACAGAAATTCATCGCAAATTCCCTGAAAACAATTCAATACTCCATGGCACCAGATTTCACCCCCCCCCCACATTTGCAAAAACATTCCCAAATCTCAGTTCATGCGTATTAAATGCATTTGTTCTGATCAACACACATACACACGTTTCAGCGATGATTTAGTACTCAGATTTCATGACCGGGGCTACAAAATGGGTAATTTATTAAATACCAAACACACTGTTGATAGTATGAAATGAGAGGATCTGCTTCTGTATAGAACCAAGAACAAATCAAATTCTGAACCACCCAGATTCATCACCACATACGGACGCAACACCAATACACTAATTAATATTGTCCAACAAAATTGGAACATATTAACATGTGAACCAAAACTCCAAGAAATACTTGGTAACAGATGTTCATTTTCTTTCCATAAAGGAAAAAAATTATCTGTTTTTTTAATCATTTTAAACATTCTGAAGCAAAAGCTATAAATACCATCCAAACTACACTATCAGGTGAACCTCTACTTGGATGCTTTCCTTCCGGACATTGCACTTATTGTGCCAAGCTACTTAAAACTAAAAGTTTTACTAGCCAAAATACCCCTGAAGTGTATAACATAAAATTCTTTGCTAACTGTTCCTCCGATTGGATAATTTATTTGGCCAAGTGCAATTGTCCTGCATTTTATGTTGGTCAAACATCAAGACCCTTGAAGCTTAGAATATCTGAGCATTTTAGTGATATCAAAAATAAGAGACAAACAAATGCCCTGTATAAGCATTCTTTAATACATCACAATGTGTGTTTCAGTTTCACCATCATAGATAAAATCATGAGATCTAGAAACAATAAATTAGGTTGACATGACTTACTGAATTCCATGGATAGAAAATGGATTATTAAACTTGGTGGGCTCTTTAAACCAGGTCTTAATGAACATTTGTAATTAATCACATGATCCAATGAATTATTTATAAAAGATTCTTTTTTGTATGAAATCTTTACACTGAAGAAGGCTTTGTTTTTGTATTAGCCGAAACCGGTCCGTTTCAAAGAACCCAATACTTTTATTAAAGTATTTCATATCATTACAAAGTGCCTTGTATGCTGGTCCTTGTTTTTTGTTTGTGCAATGTTACTTCACCACTGGGTAATTTTAAATATGGGACAATGTTACTGCACCACTGGGTATTTTAAATATGGGACAATGTTACTGCACCACTGGTTATTTTAAATATGGGACAATGTTACTGCACCACTGGGTATTTTGCCCAGAGAGGTAAGAGTGTGTGTTCTTATTAATAAAGACTCTTTTTGTGTGACATTTTCTTTGAAACTGGACAGTGTAGTGAAAAATTTCTAGAACAATATGAAAAGAAAAAAAAAAGATGATGTTGTTGTGTCTTTCGGCTTTTCCCGGTTAGGGGTCGCCACAGTGGAACTCTGGACCACTAATGATTGGCAGTAGATTTTTACATGCCGAGTTGCTGGCCCTGATGCACAACCTTCAATGAAGGTACGCCCATTCATGCATGTCTTCACACAGAAGACGCTCTAGCTGCGAATTGAACAGGACAACATCTTACTGTGAGGCGACAATGCTACCGCAGCACCACTAATCCCTGGAATTTATATGTTGTACAAGCATTTAATAGAAAGGCAAAAAAGAAAATGTTTGTGCAATTTCAGCTTGAAATAGAAAAAGAGACTTTGACATACTATTTAAAAACTGTGTGCAAAGAGTTATGGACATTACAAAAATCTATGACAATAGAGGTTTATGGATTGGGGTTGGGAATGTGGTGTTGTTTTGCAAATGAAAAATGAAAATGTAATACTTGCACCAACTATAATTAATGTAGACAGAAATATGGGGTTTGTGAAATATTGGGGGCAACTAAAAGACACGTTATTTTTGTGGTAAGAATGATCACTTAGTAATTCTGACAAAAGGAAATGCTTTATCTGTGGAAAAATAGGTCATGAGGCTAAAAGATGTGAACAAAAATGTGTAGAATGTGAACAGATGGGTCACTCATGGATGGAGTGTGAGGTAAATGGAAAATAAATAGTGTTAGAAAATCAAGTGAAAGATAACGTTTTATAACAGAACATAGAAATAGGACAAGATGACAAGGAAAAGAAAGAGAATAGTTAAAGTTAAAATGAATGAGGGATACTGAAAGCAAGTTAATGGAAAGGAAGATGGATTAGCAATTCAAATGAGAGGAATGTGAAGTGGATGATTATTAAAATTAAAAAAAATTCTACTAGAATAAAAGAGTTAAGGATAGAAAGTGTAAATTTAAAAATATAGGTCTGGGATAGAATAAAAAAGGAATGGGATGAGAATAATAAATATTTTCTCAGAAAGTGAGAATACTAGCAATACATGTGAACAGTATAAAGAATGTTAAACAAATGTTAGGTGTTTTGAAATAGTGTAGGCTGCTTGACCTGAATATTATAATATTAATTTTAACAGAAGGAGAAAGGATGCAAGTGAATGAATTATGGGAAGTAAAGTTGCATGTAATATAGGTGAAAATAAGTGTTTGTGTATAATAATTTTAAATAGAAAATTTGGTTTATACATTAATGGCATTGTGAAGCATGAGTACATTAGATGTAAGATGGAAAAAACAGGTGTGTAGAATTACTGCAATATATGCATAAGTTGTACAAACACAAAGAGAGGGATGTTTAATAAAATTCTTTATTATGTCAGCATTATATGCAAATAGTACTAGTAGGAGATTTCAATTGTGATCTAAGACAAAGGAGAAAAGGAGTAGACGTAAAGGTAATTTTTGAGATGTTAAAAAGTGCAAAGTTGTACTTACAGGATAATAGTCGTTGGATGTATGAAGAGGCAATTTAAGAGCAGAAATTGACTATTTTCTGTTATCATGCAACTTGAAAACATTATATAAAGGGATAAAATCACAGGATTTTCAGATCATGTAGCAGTCAGAATAGTTGCAAGAAAAGTAGGGATATGTAAAATCGGTAGCAGTATTAAAAGAATAAATGAAACAGAACTAAAACAACAGGCAGAGAAAATGGGTAGATCATACAGATATGAGAATGTTTTATAAGGATTGGACTAGTTAGTGGGTAGGTTTGATAGAAAAATATAGGAAAGAGGTTATACAATGGCAAAAGTTAAAAAGATCACGAGATAAAAAGGATCTATATTACATCACCGAATGCTTAAAAAAGTGAACGGTGATTAATCGACCCTATGTAAGTGAAAGCTTAAAACATCGAACTGTCACAACAGTGATTTTTTTTCCCATGGGAAAAAATCGCTGTTCCAACAAAAAAAAAAAAAGAAAAGAAAAAAAAAAAGAAAAACATCCCCTAATGTAGGGTGCACCCCCAACTTAAATATACCAACTCCGAGACCACACTACAGTGCCAAAAACTGCAAAGTAATGAAGCAGACAAGCAAAATCTTTCCCAGGGAAAGAATTTGCTTAAAAGCTGTTTCAATATTTTGCCTTTTCTGTCTTTTATGTTCGACCAAGATGCATTTGAAAGGATGCATCTTCAGTCTTGTAATAGCAATCCGATAAAAATAAGTATACGGAGCTGAGTTAACAGGCATTCAAAGATATAATAAGTAATAGAGAAGGATTCATGGAAAAGGAAAAAAGATTTATGAAATGAATCAAGAAAAAATAAAACATTGTTATTTAAATAAAGATATTTTCTACAAGGGAAAAAAAAGAAGAGGTGGTACAGTGTTTAAGTAAATTAGTATAAGAAAAGAGAAGAGTAATGAGAGAAATAAGAAATGAAGAAATAAAGATGGTGAATACTCAGAAAGAAACAAAGAAAGTAATAAAGAGAACATATTAGGAAAACATTTACAAAAAACAAGATGAATACAGGCCATAAATGGTGTGTGAAGAAAGTAACAGAAGACAATGCAATAGTAGAAAAAAATCAATGGAGGAATTATTGAATGTCTTGAAAACAGTGACTGTAGAATCAGTTACAGGATTGGATAGGACTGAGTATTTATTGTACAAGGATATGTTAGAATGGCAAAAATATTTTTAGAAGTATTAAAAGAAGGACTAGAGAAAGGAATTGAAAATAAAAGCATATGCATGGGAGCAA
This sequence comes from Protopterus annectens, assembly GCF_019279795.1. Lineage (NCBI taxonomy): Eukaryota > Metazoa > Chordata > Ceratodontiformes > Protopteridae > Protopterus > Protopterus annectens. Next base: position 774,831,342 of record NC_056736.1, on the reverse strand, counting down.
TGAAATTCCTATGGAAAAAAGGGGGAAATAGATATTAAAAATTGGAGACCAATAGTAATGAATAATGTAGAGTATAATATATGAAAAAATTAGAGAAAAGAATAGAAAGTAAAATATATAAGTTATTTAATGAGTCAGTATTTGGAATAAAAAGTAGAGGGACTCATGAATGCTTGATGATAATAAAGGAAGAGATAAATGATGTGATAAATAGAAATGCAACTCTAAGAATTATGACAGGAGATGTGAGCAAAGCTTTTGATCAGATACATGGTATGTTATGGAAGGTGTTAAAAGACTACAGTGTAAGTAAGAAAATAATTAATGAACTTGTTTCAGTATAAAAAATACAGTGAGGTTAATTATTAATGGGTAGTTAAGGGAGGAAATTCAAATACAAAGTGGTATAAGACAGGGGTGTCCAGCAAGTAGCATCTTATTTGCTTTAATCATGAATGCAGTCATTAATGAAATTATGTTTAGATTAAAGGGAGCAGAATATGTACAGTAGAAGGAATTCAAGTGCCTGTAATGTTTTCCTTTGCAGATGACAAAGTATTCATTATAATAAATGAAGAATATATGAGACTAGCTGTAGGAAATCTTATTCAAGAGTTAAGGATCATTAGTTTAAATATTAATAAAGAAAAAAGTAAAGGACTAGGATCCATGGATAAAATAATAGGTAAATGGTTTAATAACAAAGAGAAATACATTTTAAGTTTAAATATAGTGAGGAACAGTAGAGATTTATACAGTGGAAGAATATCATTGATAGAATAACTAATACATAGGTTTTGGAGAACTTATAAACTGACATTTAGAAAAAAAGTACATTTCATAAATCTGACAGTGGTGTTTTCATTAATATGGTGATCAAGATTAAATCTAGTCAAAAAAGAAAAAAATATATATGTAAAAAAAATCTGATGGTGGCTTGGGGTTAATTCATCCTATTGTATATACAGTATCATTGAATTTATATAATGTTTTGAGATGGTTAAAGGAAAAAGAAGGGAGGCTGATAACAAGGGTAATGAAAGAAAAATATAAGGAAATATGGGAAAAATCAAACATTTTAAAAGGGAAAAAGGATATGTAAATGCAGAAATAAAAATATATCAAGAGGAAATGCAATTGTGGAAATTTAGTATGGATGATATAGAAGAAAACAGAAGAGAATGGTATGAAAATGTGATAATTAAATACTATTCTGTATTTCCATGTAAGCATTTAGAAACAAAAAAATAAATAAAAAGCTATGACAGCAAGATTAGAAAGATTTGAGATATGTTGAATGTACAGTTTTTTGTGGAGATTAATGATAAATAAGTTACCAGTAAAGGAGAATATGCCATATAAAAAATGAAGAAAGAATTTGTAGTTATTGTAGTAAGAAAGCCACAACAGAACATGTTTTGTTTTTAGAATGTGAAAGACTAAAGCCATTATGACAAGAAATATGTGAAAAAGAAATTAAAAAAGTTTTAAAACGTTTACAAGATACAAAGCAGGGATATGATAGAATATGGATATTATGGTGGAAAAAAACAAGGTTATATCAATAATTTAGTTAAAATGTTTGGTATAATATGGACTGTGTGGAATGAAAGGACAAATTAGATCAAATATAATGGCAAATGGATATTGTCAGAGATTTTGAAAAAAATATGGGTTTGGTTGTGGAAAAATACTTGGGGAATTAAAGTAAAGAAGAAAGGTTGATGTGCTGTAAAATGTTATAAATAATATTTAAAGTATAAATAGTTGTAAGCAAAGCAAAACATGGATGAAAGTGTTTTGGAGGTTGAAGTCAATGCCAGTGAAGAGAAGAATCAATTAATTTATATGCTGATTCAGAGGACTTATTCAAAGTTAAGATGTTTGAATCAGTGGGAGCAGAGGAGCAGCAAAGAGACGATAATGCAGTTACAGCCCTCCAGTTGGGAGGGTCGTGCGATGATTCACTGAAGAGTTAATTAATGAAAAAGAGTCAGGGAGTGGAAATGAATTGTTTTGGGGGAGGCTGTGGAGCAGATTAGGGAAGAAGAGGAAAGCAGTTTGGAGAGAATTTCATTTGTACATATTGTGAGAAGGAGTGTGAAAGAGAAGGAAAAAGAAGGCGAAGAAGAATGTGAATAAGCAGAATTATATTGTACATATACAGGGCAAAGAAGAAACAAAATGGACAGGTATGAGATTTGGGACACAGTTGTTGTACCTCTGCGTACAAAAGCTCAAGAGATGAGCTTTTAGTTTAATTAAGAATGAAACATATTGTGACTTATTTTTTGAAACTACTATGGGACCAGAGACGTTTGGGAAGATTTAAGAGAAAATAGACATGTTTCCTTGGAATAAATATGTGATTCAGGCATTTTTTGAGACCGAAAAGTATTCCATACAGAGCCTGAAAAAGAGGCTATAAAAGATTATTTCTTAAAAAATTGTTCTGAAGTAAATTATCATAATAGAGGTTTATGGACTGTGGCTTGGGAATGCAATGCTATTCTGAAGACAGAAAATGATAACATTGTATATATTCCAAGTATGAAAAATGTGCAAGGAAACTGAGCAATTGATCAATATTGGGGTCAACCAAAAATATGTTGTTGGGGGAAGGAGGGACATTTTGTGGGTAATTGTGATAAAAAATTATGTATGGTAATGATGCTAGAAGATGTAATAGTAACAAATGTGAAAAAGTAGAAAATTTAAGGAAAGAGGGTGACAAAGAACTTAATGTAGGAAAAGGAAAAGGAAGATGAAAGTAAGGAATTAAACTTACATGATAAATATCAAAACGAAAATACTTTGAAAATACCAGAGGAAATACAAAACTCTATAGGAAAAAGAGTGCAAGATAGAAAAAGGAAGATACAAGATTTGAGTATGAAAGTAAAAAAAAAAGGGGGAAATGGGTAAAGTAATAAAGCAATTTCATTTAGAATAAGAAGAAGAGAGGTGAATGATCTTAAAATATTATCAGTTAATGTTCCAAAGAACATTCCAAAGACATGCACCTGAAACATTTCTCTCTGGTCCTCCACTGAAAATGGGCTCCATTCCAGTCAGACTTTCCCAGTAAACAAATGTTAAAATAAAAAGATAAATTTAAGTGGTATTAACATTTCGGTTAGGAGAATTGGTATTTTCAAATGGTATAACAATTGTGAGGTAGACATAATTATATTAGATGTTAGGGATTAACAAAAGATGAGACAGCATAAACAAGAATTTGTGGAAGGGGGTATAATATGGAATTTAGAAAATGAAACTTGTTCAGGTGTTGCAATACTATATAATACAGATATTTCTGTATTACGTTACCTTAGATTGGGAAGGTTAACTGTATTAGATTTTGGATGGGAAAGGAAAGTTTATAAGATTATTGCAATCTATGCACATGTAATTTATAAAGAAAGAAAAACATTATTTAAAAATATTTGAATATGTAAGAGTCCACATGAATATTGTAATAGGAGATTTTTATTATGATCTAAGGAAAATAAAAAGGATTGACAAAACAGATAAAAATGTTATGACAGAAATTATGAGGTGTGGTGGTTTAAGGTTATGAAATTTAAATACATATACATACAGGTTCATAGGTTCATAGGTTGGTACTAGGCTATCAGCCCTAGGGCCTACACAAGCCTAGCCATAATAATTCCCTGGCTATTTCTTCCCACACTATTTATAGAAGGGAAATAATAGATCTGCGACCATTAGTTTGTAGTTTCTGATAGTATAATGTTTAACATAGAAGAAAAAGTTGAGGCAGGGTTTTCAGATCATGTGGCTATAGGGATAGAAATTAAAGAGGATAATGAATGCATAAAAATGGAAAAATAGATTAAAAGGATTAATAAGATTTGTTGGTATGAAAAAAGGCAACAAATATGTAATACAGTTGTGGAAAGAACATTTACCCATGAGAGATTCTTATCTAAACTGGACATATTGTGGTTAATATTTAAATGAAAATATAAATCAGACTATTTAAAATGTGAAAATGTATTGAGAGAAAAAGAAAAACAACAAAAACAACAGGAATATATGGCATTATGGAATAATTTATTAGAATTTTTGGAGCTAAATGAAAATGATTATTATATAAAAGAACAGGAATATATATATATATATATATATATATATATATATATATATATATAAGAAAATAAAGAGATTATTGTATAAACAAATGTATTTTGTTCAAAGTAAAAAGAAGGTGTTTCACTGTATTTGGGTAAAAAAGTTAAAAATATATACTGGTATAATTAAGGAACTGAGAAATAAAAAAGGGTTGGTAGTAAAAAAATCTGAAATTATGAAAACTACAGTGCAATTTGTTAAGATGATGGTAGGAAAACAAAAGTCAAAGATAGATAATGAATATAATGTAAAGAAGTTTAATGAAAGTATAAACAAGTATATAGGTAAACAGATTACTTTGATAGAATTGGATTTAATAATAAAGAAAGTTAATGTTGATTCAGCAGCAGGTCCTGATGGGATACGATATCTAATGCATAAAAATATGGACTTTTGGCAAAAAGAAAGATTATGTGTGCATTGAATGAATGATTACAAGATGGTATTCGATACACGCAGATATGTGATGGTGTAATAAAATTTATATGGAAGAAATGATATAAGAGGGGATAAATTGGAAATAGATGGTTTTAAATAATACAGATTACAAGATCGTTAAGAAAGTTTTACAAATATGAATATAAAATAAGATAAAAAAGTGTTAGAGGATGGTGTATATGGAATCAAAGGGAGAGGATTTCAAGAGATATTAATGATTGCCATGGAAACAGTGGATGATATAAGACAAGGAAATACATGGAAAATATAGATAGGAGATATAAATAAGCTTTTTGATACAATAAATCATAAAGTAGTATGGGAAATTTTGAAAAAAATATAATCTGAGTAAAAATGCAGAAAGCAATTCAGTGAGTATATTAGAATAGCAATATTAAAGTATTGGTAAATGGGTGGTTAAGTAAGGAAATAAAGATAAATAGATGCTTGAAACAAGGATGTCTTATGAGTAGTGTTTTATTTGCTATGGTTATGAATTGTATAATGACCAGAATTAATGAAGATATGATGGAGGCAAGGTTTATACAAAATTAAGATATTGAATATCCAATTATTATGTCATATGCAGATAATATGATTCTAGTAACTAAAAGATTGTATAATGATGGAACAAATAATTGTTAGAACAAATGACTGTTTGGAAAGTTTAGGAATGTGTTTAAATAGTGCTAAAAGTAAATGATTTGGACTTGAAGAAGTAATAAAGGAAATTCAATTTGAGATTGGTGGAATATCGGTATTTGGAGTTACTTTTGGATCTACTGAAGTTGTCAAGGGACAATGGATAAAATCTTTATGGGATCAGAGAGAGTTGAGTATTATATAGAATACATATAGATTATCCTACAAGAAAAAAATCACTTAATTAACTTGCTATGGATGGGGAGAATAGCCTATATGGCAAGCATATATACAATACCAAAAGAAATAGAAATTAGATTATTGAATTAATATTTAGATTTATTTGGGGTCCTAAGTTGAACCCAGTTAAGAGGAGAGTACTGTATTAGACAAGGATGCAGGATGTTTGGGATTATTAAATCCAGTTGTTTATGGTGCATCCTTGAATTTATTTAGAGAGTTAGAATGGATTAATGAAGATGAAAGTGTTTATATATGAAAATTGTTTAAGCAAAATTATAATAGATATTTGGATTTAATAAGAGCAATTGTGCTAGTGTGGTTTGTTTTCATTTATATAAATGTATAATTGCTTATGTTGTAAGTGATGGTTTAATAATGATGTTTCTTGTTTAAAAAAGGGGTAATAATTGAATAATTGATGTACTTTTGCTTCGGTTATATGATATACAGCAATATATGTGAAGTATAATGTTTATTAATGTTAATTTAATACAGTTTGATTACTTTTGTATAAATGTGAATTTGCCTATATCACAAGTGATAATTCAATAAAGGTATTTAAAAAGAGCAAATAATAGAGAAGAAGTGTAGAGGAATGAAGAAATAAAAAGTTATAAAGAAAAAATAAAAATGTGGAAATTAAATATAGACAAAGTTAAAAATATCAGAGAATATGGTATAAAAACATAATGATAGAATATTATTATTTTAATCAATGGAGTAGTTTTACAGCAGAAACAAATAGAGCTATAAAATTAAGAAATGTTTGGTGTATAAAAAATGAGGAACATCAAGATTTCTTGTGGAGACTACAAATTAGCAAGTTGCCGGTGGGCAGACATGCCATATAAAAAATAAATTAAAAGGTATGCCTTTATTGTAAGGAATTAGTAATCACAGACCATGTTTTCCTAAACTGTAAAAGAGTTCAAAAGTTATGGGAAATATTAATAGAGAAGAACATTTTGAATGAATTTCAAGATTATAAACTATTATGTATATGGTTGAATATGGACTTTATGATGATTTGGATAAAAATATGTCAAAAGGTTAGACAAAAAATGTTCTGCATTATTTGGGTTACTTGGAATCAGAGATTGAAGGAAGTTATGTATAATGGCAAATGGGTTATTCCATTTGGTTGTGGAAAAAGGAGTGGGGGTCAACAGACATGACTTGGAATTCTGTTGAGATACATTTCTATTTTCTGTCATTGTAAATATGTCAATATGTTCATAATTTACTTATATTTTTATACTTGTATATAATGTATATATTTGTAAAAAAATAAAGAACCCTACTTGATACAATGTCTGTGGTCGAACCGGCCAACAAGCGTGAACATGCATTTGTCCTGTTCCTGTCAAAGTAGAGGCTGGAAGAGCAACACCAAAGATGGAGCCAAGCATTTCTGAGATTGAGGCAAATGTCAGTTTATGGAAGGATGAGGAGAAGTGAGCGGAGGATGTTTTACTTGACTCTGAAGAGTACACTCTTAGAGCCACTTGGAGTGGCAATCACAAGGAATTGCAATTACAACCCTCCAGGTGGGAGGGTTGTGGGATGATGTATTGGAAGTGTTAATTGACAGGAAGGAGTCAGACAGAGTGAATTATATTTCATGGAGAGAAGTGATAGACCAGATTAGAGAAGTAGAGAAAAGTGTACTGAGATGATTTCATTTGCGGACATTGTAAGAATAAATGTAGAAAACAAGGAAAGAGAAAGAAGAAATACATTTTGGATAAGCAGAAATAGGCATTGTACATTTCAGGAAAAAAGTTCAAGAAGTAACAGCATTTATTTTAATTAAGAATGAGACCTATTGTGGCATGATTTTTGAAATGACTGTGGGACTAGATACTTTCTTGAGAAGATTTGAAATGTTTTGGAATAAATATGTTATTCAGGCTTTTTTTGAGCTACTCAAAAAAAAAGTGAATATAACATTTCTGACAGAGGCTGATAAAGAGACTGTAAAAGATTATTTATTAAACAATTTCTGTTCTGAAGTGAAAAGCATTGTGAAAATATTTGATAAAGGGGTTTTCTGGACTAGGACTTCAGACTGCAATGTCATTTTAAAAATAGAAAATGATAGAATTGTTCATATTCTGAGTATTACAAATGAGTAAGGAACTAGAGCTGTTGTTCGATATTGGGTAAGCCAAAACATGTTTGTTTGTTTTTTTCTGGAAAGGAAGGTCATTTTGTGGGTAACTGTAATAAAAAGAAATGTTATGTGCGTGGAGTTTTTGGTCATGATACCAGAAAATGCAATAGTAATAAATGTGAAAAATTAGAAAAGTTAAGGGAAGTGGGTGATAAGGAATGAATAGAAGTGAAACTGCAGAAGAAAGCAGAGAATTAAAATCACATGATAAAAAAAACAAAAAGAAAATGTTTTGATAATTTCTGTGGAAATATATAGAAATAAACTGAATAAAAAAAGGGTATGGTAGAGTTGGAATCAGATGTGAGTGAAGATGGAGAAATTGATTGGAAAGTATTACTAAAAATAATTCTATAGGGAAGAGAGTGAAGGATAGAAAATTCAGGTATGAAAGTAAAAAAAAAAGCAAAGCGGATAGAGTAATAAAACTATTTCACTTAGATTAAGGAGAAGAAAAGCAAATAATCTCAGGATATTGCCAGTTAATATAAATAATATCAAGAGTTTGGTCAGCAGAATTGGTATTTCAGAATGATGTAATAAGTGTGATGTAGATGCTATTATTTTAGAAGATGTTAGGGTACTAACAAAAAAATGGCAGACTATGAACAGAGAATTTATCGAGGGGGTATAATTTGGAATTTAGGAGAGGAAATATGTTCAGGTGTTACGATACTATATAATACAGGTTTTTCTGTATTGGATGTCACCTTAGTAAGATTGGGAAGACTAACTGTAGTAGACTTTAAATGGGTGAAGAAGGTTTATATGATTATAGCAATTTATGCACATGTGATTTATAGAGAAAGAGAAAGGTTGTTTAAAGACATATTTGATTATATAATAGTTAATATGGATATTATAATAGCAGGAGACTTTAATTGCAATTTTAGAAAAATAAAAAGGAATGACAGAACCGATAAAAGAGTTATGAAAGGAATTAGGAGATGTAGAGGTTAAAGGTTATGGAACTTAAAACACATATAGATATAGAAGGGGAAATACTAGAACAGAGACAAACTATGTTGTTGTTTCTTATAGTATAAAGATTAAGATAGAAGAGACACCTCAGAAAGGATTTTCAGATCATATGGCTATATAGCTAGAATTTGAAAAGAATAACATATATATCAACATTGGAAAGGGAATTAAAAGGAATAATGAGACTGACTGGTATGAAAAAGGTAAGTAAAATATATTACAGTTATGGCAGGAACATATATCATTGAGAGATTGTTACATCATTTGGACAGAATGGTGGTTAATATTTAAAGAAAAATACAAATCAGATTACTTAAAATGGGAGAATGTATTAAGACAAAAGGAAAAATTGGAACATATGGCATTACAGAATAATGCATTAGGGATTTTGAAGAGAAATTAAAATGATTACTATATAAAAGAATCACAAATATTTAAAATGAATCAAAAGAAAATAAAAATATTATCGTACAAGCAAATGTATTTTGTGCAGGGTAAAAAAGAAGTTTTGCCCTATGTAAGTAAAGGAGTTAAAGAAGACAGTGGTATAATTAGGGAAATGAGAGATAAGAAAGGGGTGGTGGTGAAGAGAAAATCTGAAATTATGGCTATTATAGTGCAGTTTATTAAAATACAGTAAGGAAACAAGAGTTACAGATAGTAAATGAATGGAAAGTGAAGCAGTTTACTAAAAGTATAAACAAAGAAGGAGACAGATTACTGTGATGGAATTGGACTTAATAATGAAGAAAGTTAAAATTGATTCTGCAGCAGTTCCTGATGGCATAGGTTATTCAATGTACAAGAATTTACACTTTTGGCAAAAATAAACATTTATATGTGTATTGAATGAATGTTTACAAGATGGCATTCAATATATGGCAGTATGTAATTGTATAATGAAATGTATAGGGAAAAAAAGGATAAAACAGGGAAACAAACTGGAGACTAGTTGTATTAAATAATACAGATTACAAGATTTTTATGAAAATTTTGCAAAAAAGGATAGAAAATAAAATAAATAAAGTTGTAGAAGATGACATATATTGTATTACAGGAAGATGATGCCAGGAAATATTAATGATTATTAGGAAACTAGGGAATGATATAAGATAAAAAAGGAAACTGCAATATGTGATACAAAGTAAGACCTTTGATGCAATATATCATGAAGTGTGATGGGAAATTTTGAAGAATTAAAATGCAAGTAAAACATTTCAGAAAGTAATTCAGTCGCTATATAACAACAGTAATATTAAAGTATTAGTAAATGGTTGGTTAAGTGAGGAAATACTGATGACTAGAGGACTGAAACAAGGTTGCCTTATGATTAGTGCTTTATTTGGCATGGTTATAAACTGTATAGTTCATAACAGGGGCAGTAGGTGATGATCAGGGAAATAAAGGTAGAACTTGGCTAGGCTTGTAAGGGCCCAAGCGCCATTAGCCTAGTAAAGTCCAATGATCCTATAGTCAAAAGAATAAACAGAGATATGATGAAGACAAAGTTTATATAGTAAAGTCCAATGATCCTATAGTCAAAAGAATAAACAGAGATATGATGAAGACAAAGTTTATATAGTAAAGTCCAATGATCCTATAGTCAAAAGAATAAACAGAGATATGATGAAGACAAAGTTTATATAGTAACTTCCTATGATCCTATAGTCAAAAGAATAAACAGAGATATGATGAAGACAAAGTTTATATAATAACATCCTATGATCCTATAGTCAAAAGAATAAACAGAGATATGATGAAGACAAAGTTTATATAGTAACTTCCTATGATCCTATAGTCAAAAGAATAAACAGAGATATGATGAAGACAATGTTTATATAGTAACTTCATATGATCCTATAGTCAAAAGAATAAACAGAGATATGACGAAGACAAAGTTTATATAGTAACGTCCTATGATCCTATAGTCAAAAGAATAAACAGAGATATGATGAAGACAAAGTTTATATAGTAACTTCCTATGATCCTATAGTCAAAAGTATAAACAGAGATATGATGAAGACAAAGTTTATATAGTAACTTCCTATGATCCTATAGTCAAAAGAATAAACAGAGGTATGATGAAGACAAAGTTTATATAGTAACGTCCTATGATCCTCCTATCAAAAAAGAATAAACAGAGTTATATAGTAACTTCCTATGATCCTATAGTCAAAAGAATAAACAGAGATATGATGAAGACAAAGTTTATATAGTAACGTCCTATGATCCTATAGTCAAAAGAATAAACATAGATATGATGAAGACAAAGTTTATATAGTAACTTCCTATGATCCTATAGTCAAAAGAATAAACAGAGATATGACGAAGACAAAGTTTATAAACTAACTTCCTATGATCCTATAGTCAAAAGAATAAACAGATATATGATGAAGACAAAGTTTATATAGTAACGTCCTATGATCCTATAGTCAAAAGAATAAACAGAGATATGATGAAGACAAAGTTTATATAGTAACTTCCTATGATCCTATAGTCAAAAGAATAAACAGAGATATGATGAAGACAAAGTTTATATAGTAACTTCCTATGATCCTATAGTCAAAAGAATAAACAGAGATATGATGAAGACAATGTTTATATAGTAACTTCCTATGATCCTATAGTCAAAAGAATAAACAGAGATATGATGAAGACAATGTTTATATAGTAACTTCCTATGATCCTATAGTCAAAAGAAAAAACAGAGATATGATGAAGACAATGTTTATATAGTAACTTCCTATGATTCTATAGTCAAAAGAATAAACAGAGATATGATGAAGACAAAGTTTATAGAGTAAATTCCTATGATCCTATCGTCAAAAGAATAATCAGAGATATGATGAAGACAAAGTTTATATAGTAACGTCCTATGATCCTATAGTTAAAAGAATAAACAGAGATATGATGAAGACAAAGTTTATATAGTAACTTCCTATGATCCTATAGTCAAAAGAATAAACAGAGATATGATGAAGACAATGTTTATATAGTAACTTCATATGATCCTATAGTCAAAAGAATAAACAGAGATATGATGAAGACAAAGTTTATATAGTAACGTCCTATGATCCTATAGTCAAAAGAATAAACAGAGATATGATGAAGACAAAGTTTATATAGTAACATCCTATGATCCTATTGTCAAAAGAATAAACAGATATATGATGAAGACAAAGTTTATATAGTAACGTCCTATGATCCTATAGTCAAAAGTATAAACAGAGATATGATGAAGACAAAGTTTATATAGTAACTTCCTATGATCCTATAGTCAAAAGAATAAACAGAGATATGATGAAGACAAAGTTTATATAGTAACGTCCTATGATCCTATAGTCAAAAGAATAAACAGAGATATGAGGAAGCCAAAGCTTATATAGTAACTTCCTATTATCCTATAGTCAAAAGAATAAACAGAGATATGAGGAAGATGAAGTTATATAGTAACTTCCTATGATCCTATAGTCAAAAGAATAAACAGAGATATGATGAAGACAAAGTTTATATAGTAACGTCCTATGATCCTATAGTCAAAAGAATAAACATAGATATGATGAAGACAAAGTTTATATAGTAACTTCCTATGATCCTATAGTCAAAAGAATAAACAGAGATATGACGAAGACAAAGTTTATAAACTAACTTCCTATGATCCTATAGTCAAAAGAATAAACAGATATATGATGAAGACAAAGTTTATATAGTAACGTCCTATGATCCTATAGTCAAAAGAATAAACAGAGATATGATGAAGACAAAGTTTATATAGTAACTTCCTATGATCCTATAGTCAAAAGAATAAACAGAGATATGATGAAGACAAAGTTTATATAGTAACTTCCTATGATCCTATAGTCAAAAGAATAAACAGAGATATGATGAAGACAATGTTTATATAGTAACTTCCTATGATCCTATAGTCAAAAGAATAAACAGAGATATGATGAAGACAATGTTTATATAGTAACTTCCTATGATCCTATAGTCAAAAGAAAAAACAGAGATATGATGAAGACAATGTTTATATAGTAACTTCCTATGATTCTATAGTCAAAAGAATAAACAGAGATATGATGAAGACAAAGTTTATATAGTAACTTCCTATGATCCTATAGTCAAAAGAATAAACAGAGATATGATGAAGACAAAGTTTATATAGTAACTTCCTATGATCCTATAGTCAAAAGAATAAACAGAGATATGAGGAAGCCAAAGCTTATATAGTAACTTCCTATGATCCTATAGTCAAAAGAATAAACAGAAATATGATGAAGAAAAAGTTTATATAGTAACGTCCTATGATCCTATAGTCAAAAGAAGAAACAGAGATATGATGAAGACAAAGTTTATATAGTAACTTCCTATGATCCTATAGTTAAAAGAAGAAACAGAGATATGATGAAGACAAAGTTTATATTGTAACTTCCTATGATCCTATAGTCAAAAGAAGAAACAGAGATATGATGAGGACAAAGTTTATATAGTAACTTCCTATGATCCTATAGTCAAAAGAAGAAACAGAGATATGATGCAGACAAAGTTTATATAGTAACTTCCTATGATCCTATAGTCAAAAGAATAAACAGAGATATGATGAAGACAAAGTTTATATAGTAATGTCCTATGATCCTATAGTCAAAAGAATAAACAGAGATATGATGAAGACAAAGATTTTATAGTAACTTCCTATGATCCTATAGTCAAAAGAATAAACAGAGATATGATGAAGACAAAGTTTATACAGAATGAAGGCTTTGAATGTCCAGTTATTATGTCATATGCCAAGAGGATCATTAAGACAACCTTACCACCTATCCATTTCTTGTACTTTTCCAGATGACTCAGTAGAGCCAGAGGGATAATTAAAGACTGCACTCACCTTGCTTACAGACTGTTCCTGCATCTATCATCTAGAAAGTGCTTCTGAGGCATACGTTGCAGAAATACGAGATTCATGAACAGTTCTTTCCTATTGTCATCAGGCTGCTGAACTCTAATAACAACAACACTCCATGGTGTCCAACTGGCTCCATAGAAACTGCCTCAATTTGGGCAAGAACCTGGTTATCAGTCTCACCTAATACTTATTGCAATATTCAGCATGACTGTAAGTTATAGGCCATCTAGGGCAGTAGCAATGCAGTAAAATATTTCTTTTTTCAGTGCAATACATGTTGTGAATTAGTAAAGTAACTATAGTGCAATGCTCTAAGGTCCATAGTGCAATATTCTAATATTCACAGTGCAATACCCAAATGTCTCTTTCTGTGCAAGGATCAATGCAATGTCTTAACCAAGTACCTGTGCAATACTAAAATCTCATGCAAGTAAGTGTTCACTTTGAAAAGTGTTATGGATGGGAAGAATAGCCTATATGGCAAGTATATGCATGATGCCTAAAGAAATAGAAGAACAGGTTACTGAATTAACATTTACATTTATTTGGGGTTCTATGTGAACCCAGTTAAGAAAGGAGTATTGTATGTAGATAGGGATGCAGAGATGAGAGTGTTTATATAAGACAATTGTTTAAGGAGAAATATAATACAGAATGCAATTTAATAAGACTCTATCTCTCCATCAGGACCATCTTTAAATCTAGATGTGATGCCTTTACTTATAAGATGTTCCATATAAAAGGATTTCCTTACCACTGTGGATACGTGGTGAACAAAGTTCAGCTTGCTATCAACCCGAGTGCCCAGATTAAGTACCACTGGGTCTAGACTTCAGGGTTGCTGTCTATTATGTAATCAGCAGGGATGTCAGTTTTTGCAAAGGGAATAGTAATGCAGTTTTTTGCATTTAGATTTAATCCACGGCTTTGCCATTAATTATTAATCTGAATTAACCCTGTCTGCAGTATATTAACATCACCGTGGAGTCAATGATTGCTTCCAATTTGCAATCATCAATGAATTTATTCAGCCACAGGCCATCCAAGTTTGCCTGGACTTCTGAGAAATAAATTCTGAACAGTAAAGGGCCCAGCACAGAACCCTGTGGTTCACCACTGGTGACTGGTCTTTTGCTAGAGGTGAAGTCAACCACTTTGACAGTATGTGTTCTGTCAGTGGGCCAGTTGGCTACCCATCTGGTAATATAGGAGTTAATTCCCATCTGGGAAAGTTTTTCTATAACACTTGAGTGGTTGATTGTGTCAAATGCCTTGGTTAGGTCATGGTAGGTGGTATGCACTGTCTTTCCCTCATTCAGGGCTTTGGTGACTTTCAGGAAGAAGTCAGCCACATTTAACAGGTATGAGCTACCTTTAATGAATCCAAACTGAGTTGGGTCCAGAATTTGGAGATTGCCTGCGTCCTTGTTAATAAGATTTATTTATTTATTTTATTTATTTGTAGTTGATTTACCAGGATACTCCACTGGGCCAAGATGAACCCATTTTTAATGGAGTCCTGGGGAGAAAAGCTCCATAAACACGGTTACAAAAGGTTTTAGATCCTTATTACAATATTTACAACAATTATACTGTTAGAGCATACAATTTCTGGTAGAACCAAACTGGTAGTAAACATCACAAGATACAGACTAGAGAAAAGTACACATTCCAGTGTAGAAACTGAGAAGCAAGTTATATTATAAGGAAGCAAGAAAGGGAAGTTCAGTGGAGGGGAAAAGCGAGAAAATCAGTGTAAATCAAGAAGGATGGGTGCAAGAGCATTCCCACTGGGATAGTAGATGTGATGGATGGGTGCAGGAGCATTCCCACTGGTATAGTAGATGTGATGGATGGGTGCAGGAGCATTCCCACTGGGATAGTAGATGTGATTGATGGGTGCAAGAGCATTCCCACTGGGATAGTAGATGTGATGGATGGGTGCAAGAGCATTCCCACTGGGATAGTAGATGTGATTGATGGGTGCAAGAGCATTCCCACTGGGATAGTAGATGTGATGGATGGGTGCAAGAGCATTCACACTGGGATAGTAGATGTGATTGATGGGTGCAAGAGCATTCCCACTGGGATAGTAGATGTGATGGATGGGTGCAAGAGCATTCCCACTGGGATAGTAGATGTGTTGGATGGGTGCAGGAGCATTCCCACTGGGATAGTAGATGTGATGGATGGGTGCAAGAGCATTCCCACTGGGATAGTAGATGTGATGGATGGGTGCAGGAGCATTCCCACTGGGATAGTAGATGTGATTGATGGGTGCAAGAGCATTCCCACTGGGATAGTAGATGTGATGGATGGGTGCAGGAGCATTCCCACTGGGATAGTAGATGTGATGGATGGGTGCAGGAGCATTCCCAGTGGGATAGTAGATATGATGGATGAGAACAAGAACATTCCCACTGGGATAGGGAGGGTGCAGGATCATTCCCACTGGGATAGTAGATATGACGGATGGGTGCAGGAGCATTCCCACTGGGATAGGGAGGGTGCAGGATCATTCCCACTGGGATAGTAGATATGACAGATGGGTGCAGGAGCATTCCCAGTGGGATAGGGAGGGTGCAGGATCATTCCCAATGGGATAGTAGATATGACGGATGGGTGCAGGAGCATTCCCAGTGGGATAGTAGATGTGATGGATGGGTGCAAGAGCATTTCCACTGGGATAGTAGATATGATGGATGGGAGCAGGAGCATTCCCACTGGGATAGTAGATATGATGAATGGGAGCAGGAGCATTCCCACTGGGATAGTAGATGTGATAGATGGGTGCAAGAGCATTCACACTGGGATAGTAGATATGATGGATGGGAGCAGGAGCATTCCCACTGGGATAGTAGATATGATGGATGGGAGCAGGAGCATTCCCACTGGGATAGTAGATGTGATGGATGGGTGCAAGAGCATTCCCACTGGGATAGTAGATGTGATTGATGGGTGCAGGAGCATTCCTACTGGGATAGGGAGGGTGCAGGATCATTCCCACTAGGATAGTAGATATGATGGATGGGTGCAGGAGCATCCCACTGGGATAGTAGATATGATGGATGGGAGCAGGAGCATTCCCACTGGGATAGTAGATGTGATGGATGGGTGCAAGAGCATTCCCACTGGGATAGTAGATGTGATTGATGGGTGCAGGAGCATTCCTACTGGGATAGGGAGGGTGCAGGATCATTCCCACTGGGATAGTAGATATGATGGATGGGTGCAGGAGCATTCCCACTGGGATAGTAGATGAAAGTGAAGAGATTTTTTGAATGTCAGGTGGTTGAAGGTGGTGCGAATGGCAGGAGGTAGGGAGTTCCAGAGACGTGCTAGACTGAAGGACAGGAGATTTTTTCCTGGGGGACGATTAGGTTTGTGCAATTCAATTAGATTTTGGTTATTAGATCTAAGTATTCTATTGGGAAGGTGCAATTTGAAGGCAGAAGAAAGGGATGGACTGAGGCTGGGTTTAAAAATAAGCTTATGAGCAAGAGTAAGTTGAGAATAGATGAGTTGATTGGGTAATTCTAGCCATTTTAGTTTATGGAGTGAAGAGCAGTGGTGGGTAGAAGTCTTATGGCTGATAGCAAATTTAGCGATTTTGTTATAGCAAGAGGAAAGTTGTGTTTTAAGGGAAGATTGGATGTTAGTTAGGAGTGGTGGTCCATAGAGAAGAGAGGGGATGAGGAATGAGGTAGAGAGACTGATTTTAGTGGAGGGTGTAAGGTAGCGATTGTGTCGTAGAGCATGCCTAGTTTTTGATGTTTTTTTTTTTATATTTAGTTGAATGTGGGAGTTGAATTTAAGATGACTATCGATTTGAACCCCGAGTAACTTAGCTTCTAACACCAATTCCAATGATGTGTTGTTGTGGCTGGTGATTGAAAGAGAATTAGTATTGATATAGATGTGTTTAGAGGGGGTAAATACCATTAGTTTGGTTTTAGAGGCATTAAGTGCAAGGTGGCTTTCTTTCATCCATAGTTCAGTGATGGAGAATGCATCTTGTGTAAGCTTTTTTAGTGCTGGGCTAGATGTGGCAGAACAGATGATAGTTGAATCATCTGCATATTGGATAATGCTAGAGAATATGGGATAGAGTTGTGGAAGTCGTTTATGAATATGTTACATAGGAGAGGACCCAGTATGGAACCTTGAGGAACTCCAGTTGTAGTATTAAGGAATGAGGAGGTGGCTGTTTTCCGTATTACTGCTTGGTATCTATTAGTTAAGTAACTAGAGAACCAGTTCAGTGAGGAAGGGGATAAGTTAAGCTGAGAGAGTTTAGTTAGAAGTAGTTTGTGAGAGATAGTGTCAAAGGCCTTAGAGAGGTCAAGTAAGAGGGTTGAAACAATATGACCAGAGTCACGGGCTTTATTTATAGTTTCTAGAAAGGAGAGGAGGGCTGTCACTGCTATGACTGGGTCTAAAACCATGCTGAGTTGGAGTTAGCAGGTGATTGTCTAAGAGGTAAGGTAGGAGTTGTAGATGGATACACTTTTCTAGGAGTTTAGAGATGGGAGACAAGATAGCTATGGGACGGAAGTTTGTAATATTGTTATTATTGCCACTTTTATGTAAAGGTATGATAAAAGCCTTTTTCCAAATTTGGGGTACTATGCTTTCTTGGATAGAGCGGTTAATTAGTATGCTAATATGGCAAGCAATGGCGTCTGCAGCTATGCTAAAGAAGTATGAAGGAATATTATCTGGGGCATTAGAGCATGGCTTTAGTTTCTGGAGGAGTTTTTTTATGGTAGATGTAGGAATAGGTTTTAGTGAGAAAGGTGAGGAAAGGGGAGATAGGGTATTAGAGGGTGGTGGTAATGGAGAGGAGGTGAGAGTGGTGGTGGTAGAAGTGGAGGGAAGAGTGTTAGTAGAGGAGGATGGGGGTGAAGTGGAGGATGTGGTGGTGTTGGAAAATGAAGAGGTTAGTTTGGAAATAGAATTAATGAAAAAAGAGTTACATTTTTTAGCCAAGTCTATGTCAGGAGCATTGGGGTCTGGGCTGGGGTTGACTGTTTTACCGGGATTGGTGAGGGTAGAGATTCCTTTCCAGAATTTCTGAGGGTTTGTTTTATTATTGTTTTGGAGTATGGAGAAGTAATTTTGTCGATCAGTGATAATGAGCTTTTTTACTTTGTTTCTAAGTGTTTTGTATTCAGTATAGGTGAGGGGAGATTTATTTTTCTGGTAGAGTGCCCAGACTTTATCTCTGTGTCGCATGGCTGTTAGTGTGTTTTTGGTTAGCCAGGGGGTGGTTTTTAGTTTTATTCTTTTAGACCTTAAAGGAGCATGGTAGTCTAGAAGGTTTAAGAAGGTTGAATTGAAGTGGGCCACTGCATTATCTAGGGGTAGAGTTTTTAGAATGTTCCAGTCAATTACTTTTAGAGAGTCAGTGAAAGCTATTGGGTTAAAGTTTTTTTGGTTGCGGGTAGTGATATAATTATGTGTTCTCTGTAAAGGTGTAGGGAGTCGATATGTGAAGGTGGGTAGGTGATCACTGAGGGAGTCTGGAAGTGTACCACTATCGGAGAAATAATGGGGGTGAGAGACTAGAATCCAGTCTAGAATGAAGGTGTAGGGAGTCGATATGTGAAGGTGGGTAGGTGATCACTAAGGGAGTCTGGGAGTGTACCACTATCAGATAAATAATGGGGTGAGAGGAATCAGTCAGTCTAGAATGAAGGGTAGAAAGTGATATGAGAAGGTGGGTAGGTGATCACTAAGGGAGTCTGGGAGTGTACCACTATCGGAGAAATAATGAGGGTGAGAGACTAGAATCCAGTCTAGAATGAAGGTGTAGGGAGTCGATATGTGAAGGTGGGTAGGTGATCACTAAGGGAGTCTGGAAGTGTACCACTATCAGAGAAATAATGGGGGTGAGAGACTAGAATCCCCAGTAGAATGAGGTGGTGGGGGGAGTCGATATGAGAAGGTGGGTAGGTGATCACTAAGGGAGTCTGGAAGTGTACCACTATCAGAGAAATAATGGGGGTGAGAGACTAGAATCCAGTCTAGAATGCTACCATTGGAGAGAGTTTCTGAGGGGCGGGTTATGGAGTTAATTAGCTGTGAGAAGTTATAAAGGTTGATATTAAGCTGGTTTGTGGAAGTCTCAATGGAGGTCCAGTTTATGTTTGTATCACCCAAGATTATTATTTCATTGCTAATGTTGGTGGAGAACCAAAAGAGGATATTCTCAAGTGTAGTAATATTGTCACCAGGGGGGACGTAGAGGGAGGCTATGCATATGTGCTTGTGTTTTTTAATTTGAAATTGTGTTAGGAGTAGTTTGGCATTATTGAAGTTGGGGATAGATTTGTTATAAGGGGTGACTGACAAGGAGGATGAGTACAGTAGAGCTACTCCACCCCCCCTTTTTGTGGGATCTATCTTTTCTGATGATAGAGTAGTTGGGTGGTGTTATTTCATGGTCTTTTATGTGGGGTTTTAGCCAAGTTCCAGAAATAGATAGGATGTCAGGTTTATCATGTATGAGCCAGGCATGGAGGTTTGGGACTTTGTTTACTATGCTTTGGGAGTTTAGAGAGGTGAATAGTATAGACTTGTCTGTAGTGGAAGAGGTGGAGGGGCCAGGGTTGGGGTGAATATCTCCTGGGAGATTGCAGATATACCCCAGGGATTACTTCAGCGTCACTGCTGACACAGCAGCAAAAAAAATGATAGTTTTTTTTTTTTATTCAAACTAAAGGGGTGGCGAAAGCCACATAACTATGGGCTAGGCTTATAAATGCCCTTGGGCAGATAGCCTAGTATGAACCTATGAACCTATGAACCTATGATATTAGAGTGGATATTAGATGTAGGATTGGGTTGGAGTGGTGTTTGGACTGCTTAGAGTATGGGTTGGAGTTTATTATGTTGATAAAGGATTTGTTAGCTATTATGGAGGTAGAATGTTTATGAGGGGTAATAAGTTTATAAGAAAAGAGTAGCTGGTTTGTTATAGGATAAAGATGGGGAGATATTATGGTGTGTGGTTTTAAGGGGGGGTGAGTTAAGATGTATGGTAATGTGGAAGGCTTGTGAGTAGTTAGTATATATGGATTGGGTGAGGTAGTAAATGTAGACTATGTTGAGGAGTAGTAGTAGAGTGGAGGAGGCTATGGGTTTAGGGAACATTATAATGGCTGTTTAAAACGAAAAGAAAGGAAAATGGTTATTAAGAGTTACTATGTTGTTGCTAAGTAAACCTTTAGGAGCAGGAGGGTTATATACACTAGAAGTAGGTATGCCTCTGATTAGTTGTGGGGAGTATGGTACAGAGTAATGGTTGATATGGGTGGGGTTAGGTAGTGGGTGTAGGCTAAGCAGTGGAGACTAATTGGTCAGGTGGGGTTTTCTAGGGGGATGAGTGATGGTTAGTATGGGTGAGGTAAGGGAGTGGCTATTGAGGGAGTTATGGAGTGATTGGCTAGGTGGTGCAGTGGGTGTGGTTATGAAGGTATAAATGTAGAGGTACTGGGGGCGGGTGGAATTTGGGGACAGGGTAGGGGAGCGGAGTGAGCCCGTAGTGCGAACAGAGTGGGAAGAGCCAAGGAAGGCAGGATGACAGCGAGAACCTATCAGTGGATTGTTGAATGGAGAAGGTAAGTACAAGGGGCAATGGGTTTAATAGGATGGTGTTGCTTAAGATATTAACAAAGGGAGAAAGAAAAGAGAACAAGGGAATTAGGATATGTATAGTATCTTAGACAGTAAGGTAAAAGATGTGAGAAACATTAAAAGTGGGGAGAGGGAGCCACCTAGTGGACATATGCTGACACGCACCTGAGATTCCACTAAGGTAGATCCTTAAGCTGAAAAATATTAAAGAGGAGAAAGGATTAAATAAAAAGAGTGGTCTAGAAAGGGGCTAATTGGGGGGCACAGAGTTGGTCAGGGTTTGGCTGCTGAGGTTTCCTGGCAAGGGAGCATACAGAACCTAGCAGGGCTTTGGATATCTTTATTAATACAGAGGTTTAGCAGTGGTTGTACATACTTTCTGAATTCCTTCTGTGACAATTTCAGGTCTATTCAAATACAAGGGATGAGGTAGTAGAACTTGTTCTATTTTAGATTAGGTCTAGGCATCCAGGCCAGGCGTAGTCGCAAGAAAGTATTGCAGGGCAAGAAGGCTGGAGAAGAGGAGAGAATATAGAGAGAGAGGTTGCACTTTAATAGGTAGTACAGAAAACACTTTGGCTCACAATAGCATACACAATTCAATGTAAGAAGTAACACTAATATTCCATTCAGCATGTGCTACACATCATTTAGAAATGAGAAAAAGTATTCTATTCAACTAAATCGCACTTTAGCTCCAATAATAATTCTTTCCATGACCTTCCAGATTAGGCTAGTCAAGCTTATTGACCTATAATTCCCAAGACTGATTGATGGTTACCCCTCTTGTGCAAAGGGATTACTGTTTCTGTCCTCCATTCTGCCAGAACATAGCCAATTCTCAGGTCATGGTTAAGCAGGGATCCAAGTGGGTCTGGTAGTACATGTTTTAAGTTGTTAAAAAGTCAACCTCAGATGTTGTCTGGTCCCATTGATGCTGTGTTTCTGGCTTTGGTGAGTGCCAAGATGACCTACTTTCTTGAGATAATAGGCTGACGAATGGTGGCGGGTATATTTTTGGGAAAGACTGGAGGGGACAGTGGGGTGAAGTTGCTTTAAGTCTGTCAGCTAATGGGTTGGCTATTACCTCAGGTTGAGTATGGGTGGTGTCATCCACAACCAGTTCAGAGCATAGCTAGGTATTCCTTTCTAGATATTGGACATAGTTAAAGAATGCCTTGTGATTATCCTTAGCTAAGGGGGTTATTTTTGCTTCATAATTAGCTTTGGAAAATATTAACAAGATCTCTAATTTGTTCTTTAATCTAGAGAGGGATTTCTTCTTCTGCTGAGCCAGTTATGTCTTGTTGATGGACATTAGTTTCTTTCTCTTGTTATATAGCCTGTTTATACTAGGGGTTCACCAGGATGGCTTGCTTTTTGGCAAGACCTGGTTTTAATCCAGTCAGGTAAAGCTGATTCTACACAACTGCTTAACTGGTTATACAGGGCATTGGTGTATACCTCTGCATAGGAGTCTGTGTTATCTGTGTTAAAGGGGACTTTGAAACTTCGGAATTCCATCACTTAGTAGGAGGTAATTTTTCTTTGAAAAATTCTTTAGTATTTTTGAACTTGATAGCGTATCTGGTCTTATAATTACAACAAATGAGAGTGATTTGTTGGTCTGTTCTTACCAGGGATGATGTCACATGGGTGGGGTGCAATGATCTCCCATGTTAGCGAGTGCTATGTCCAGGATATTTGAGCCTTTTGTGGTGTGCTGACTAGCTGTTCCAGAGCATTTGCATTGACAAAGTCTAAGAATCTCTGAGCCAACATGTTTGCGGTCGTGTATGTTTCCCAATCGATGGTAGGATAATTAAAATCACCCATGAGTAAGGTGTTGGGATGTATGGCAAGTGACTTCAGTAAGTCTAGGTATGCAGTATGCTTTTCCTGTTTTGTGATGGGGGACCTATGATGTGGTACAGGGTTTTGCCTATAGTTAATTGGACATGAAGTAGCTCAAAAGAGTCATACCATTTGGCCAGTCTCAAGGTCTACATATCCATGGATACACCTCCTCTTTTGGTTCTTTTGCACTCAGTTTGTGGTCTGAATGTATGGAAGGCATTGTAGCCCTGCATGACTGGGGTGATTTCTGCACCTTTGAACCATGACTTGGTGACTGCACAGATGTCATCATTTTCCAGTGTGAGGAGTGCTTCCAGGGAATGCAGTTGCTTGATTAGATTCCTAGCATTAAGAAGTAGTACCATGTGTTAATCTAGACAGGATTTTGTTATGTTGGGAGGTTGGTTATTTTGACACTGCCTAAAAAGGCACAATAGGGGTGGCTAATGCCTTTGGCAGTATCCAAAAGCCTACGGGGACAGATGAAGACCATCTCTAGCAAACCAGCATGGCCTGTTGACCTTGTCTTCCCAGGATGACAGATATTGTATCCCCTTGAACTGACACTAGAAGCTAAGCCAATTGTTAAAGTCAATCATTTTTTGTTTGTATTGTGGCATCATCCATGGAGAAGGTAGATTCCTGCTAGGCTTATACCTGCCTGTGCACATAATCTGAGAGTTCAGTCATGTCTGTCTTCATATAGATCAGTGAGGTGCATCTCAAGCCATTCACCCCCACATGGACTATGATGGAGTCATACCAGTACTTGTGGTTGAGTGACTTGAGTGTTTGACTGATTTGTTGAATCTTGGCACCTGACAGGCAGCTAACTGTAACCCGCTCCTTATCCAGCTTGATGAGGGGAACATCCATGTATCTCACAATGGAGTCACCTATCAGCAATCCCTTAGGTTTTGTGGTGTTACACCTTATGGGCTTATTTATTGAGACACTGGTGTCTGTCTAATTATGTCTCGTGGTTGCTGTTTACATTGTTATGTGTGTAAGTGGTTTCCCATTTGGGGCCCTCTGATCTTTTGGTAAGTTACTAGTGAGTACCTCCGCATATGTGGGTTTATGTGTCATATCCTTATTTAGTGTGGGAAGGGTGTGTGTATGTGTGTGTGTGCTGGCAACCTGTTTGACATTCGATTTGTCCTTATGCTAGCGTCTTGCCTCCACTTTCATAGTGTAACTACATCTCTCACATAAAGTATTTGTTTATTTCAGGAGCAAGTGTTTGGCAGTATACATGAGACACTTGCTATATTGCCTCACGATGCCCATGTCTATTAGGCTGGCCAGATAGATGATGTGAAACTTCCCGTCCATGATAGCAGGCTCTTAATGTATGTTTTATTAGGGAAGGGAATGGGTTTATTTGACAGGACTGTGCTGGTAGCGCCAAGACTACAAGAGGGACCTATGCTTTGTATAGGTCAAGGCTGATCAATAAAGCAACACTGCTTAGTGTGCAACTGAGTTGCTCCTAGAGCAGCAGGAAAGCTAGGAAGGGTTTCACTGACAGCTATTTAAGGAAAAACTGAGCTTCTAGGCTTTTGCATCTCTACAGGACACTAATAACCGCTGCTGCATGAGGAGCAGCACCATGCAAATGTGAGGCTTAAATATGAGCAAAGAGAAACAAGTTTTAAGCAACTACCAATCAGAAAAGCACACAATAAGCATTTAACCAAAAATCCCCAACTCAGGCAGGTTAGGTCAGCACACTTTTGCCACAAGAGTGCAGAAAAAAACCTTCTTAATGTAGAATAGCTGGTTTGGAGCACATAATTGGTTCTATTGGATCTTGAGTACAGGACCTTCTATGTATAAAGATGATGAGATGACCACTACACCACAATCCTGCTTAAGATACTTAACCATTCACTGTCAATTATTTGCACATATTTTTATCCTAAGTAAACAATAACTCAAATCAACTTTATGTTCATCTTGTATGCTTTCATAATTACCATAAATGCTCCTAAAATTAAATTATGAAATGCTTTAGATGCATTCCACCCCACAATTTGTATTGCATTCCCTTAATCCACAATATTATTTATTAATTAGTTTGTTAAAAATCAAGATTTCTCTACTTTGTTTTTTTCTTTGTACCAAACATAACTTATTTCCATACTTCCTTCAAAGATTTATCACATTTTACTTGCATTATTTTCATTATAGTCTTGCAAATTGTGTCGATAAGTGTTTGCTAGTGGTCTCCAGTTCCTTAAATCTTTCCTACCCCTTTCTTTCATTAGAGTTTAATAACACCCTAACATATCCTACCTTGCTCAAAACCTTTGCTTTTTTTCCATTCATTTAAAACACTAACTAAACAACTTCCGCTCTCTACTTATTTCTTTATAGAATGAATAATGTAACCCATCTGTTTCTGGAGATGTGGATGATTTGACATTACCCAAAGCTTACCTTAATTTTTTCCAGAGTTATCTTTTTAATTAATACTTTAATTATTTCATTGTCTATTGCATCTGCAATCTAGAATTTCCTGTTTCCTTTTACTCTTCTCACTATATTATTTAGAAATGTATTATTTGACTTCCTTCATAATTTTATCTTCATCAAAAATTTTCCTACTATCCCTTTACAGAACCTTTCCTAATAACATTTCTTTATTATTTGTCTCTCATAACAAAAAAAATGCTTTTAGTCACTTTCAGAGTTGGAACAACTAGTTAGTTTCGGACAGCTATGTCAGTTATCTTGAGCTTGTGTTAATTAAAGCTAGTGAGGTGGGAGGGGGTGAGTTCTGCAGTTCTGTGAAGATAAAAACTATTGGGTAGAGCTTTAGCTGTTTATGACTTTCATTTTCCTGTTACTTAGATTGAATGAGCTGTCAGCCATTGGTTTACTCTAAAATTCTTGGAAACAGCAGGTCCTGGGCACAAGTTACAACCCAGCAATGCCGTTTTGCATCCAGGATGCAGTAAAGTAGCTAAGTGCTTTAGTCTAGACTACTCTCTTTGAAGCCAGGAATACCAGGCTAAGTGATCTTTGATAAAATTGCTTAATATTGAGTGCAGTGATAACGTTTGCACTGCTTTTTTCTGATAATGCAGTGAGGCTTTGCTAGAATTAGTTTAGCAGTTCCATCTCATGACAGAAGATTTGCAGGCTAGTTGTGGGCGTTACTTCCTACAGAGGCTAATTTGTCTTGTTATTGGTTGGTCTGCACTACTAAACTTTATGTTTCTTTTTTCTGAGTTGTAAATAAGGCAGTTTAGTGCAGAGACATGGCTAATTGCATTGTATAGATGTAAGCACTTAGAGAATTAATTTTCATTATACAACCTCCACCCCAATTCATATTGTACTTTAAATTGTCACTATTTGTGCAAAGAGGCTCTGGTTCACTCCACCTTGCATGTTGCTCTTCACCTGAAGCCCTAGAATTTTAGAGATGTAGCATCTTGGGTAAGTAAACTCCAAACTCATATACACACAGTACATCCTAGGGAATGATGAATTTTCACTTTCCAACCATCTTTGTAGCTAGTCTGGATGAAACTGGCATCCTGCTGACAACCACCTATTACTTAAGGCAGTAATGTGTGAGAGGTGTAGCTATACAGTGTTATTGGCACCAAAGCTAATTCCCAAAGCCAGAAGATATAATAAGCAGGTTATCAGTACCAGACAACACAACAATAAACAAAGTTCATAGCAAATACATAGACCTACTGATGCTGAGGTTTTTAAAAAGTAACCTACCTAAACCACAAAGATCTCCTATATCTAACCAAAGAAACAAGTAGCCTCAGCAACCTCACAAACACACATCACAGGCAGCACCCACCATGAAACATTCATCTAAGAGTCATTCTGACTCCTTTCAAAGCCCATAAGGCAAACCTCCACACAGTCCAATATCCTAGTCATAGACCACTTCATATCGAGGCACAACAATGCATCACTCTTCATGCTGTGCAAGGGGGGGGTGGGGTCACAATTATCTGCCTGTCAGGTGAGAGGATTCAACACATCAGGCAAGTCCTCCAGTCCTTGCACTACAAGTACGTATATAACACAATCATAATACATGAGTGCAAATGACTTGGAATGTACCTTCCTGGACTGTATGTAGAGAGACATGATGGAGCTCTTAAAGTATGTGTCTCAGGTTGGAACTAACCTAACCTTGAGCCGTATTCTAGCATCACTTTCAATAAATAGCTTGCTTTCTGGTGTTATTTTAAGGGGGTGCAATATATATCAGCATGGGAAGACATGATAGAAATCCCCAAATGCTTTGTCAGATATGGCCAGCACCTCTCCCTAAGGCTTTCATTTATTTACTAAATCCTTTTCTACCACTATAGCGTCTTTTTTTATGCAATGTCATTCTTCAAAAAATTCCAACACGACTAAACAGAATCTGGATGAAATTTAAGTCCTGCTAGTCAAGGCTAACATCCTTAATAAAAAAAGAATGAAAGAAAAAAAACTCCATACCCTATAAGCATTACTTACATAGGAAAATATCAAAATATTCATAATTATAGAGAACAGGGCCTATCACATATTCAAGCCCACCACATTCAACAAAGGCACTTAAGGTGTTAGTGTCTTCCTATTCTTAAAAGTATGCTTCATCTCCAGTTTTGTTAGATAATGATGTGGAATGCATCCAAGTCCAATTTACTACTAGCAACACCCCTTATATTATAGAGAACTATAGTACCCCCTCTATTCCCACCTTGTCCCATGCTTTGAACCCTGACTGTTATGGAATCACTATGTAATAAGTCAAATACCATTCTTCTACAAGATGACAACTTAGGTTCATAGGTTCATAGGTTCATACTAGGCTATCTGCCCTAGAGCATTTATAAGCCTAGCCAGAGTGTGTTTGGCTTTCGCCACCCATTTTAAATTAATTTTGCTATGCCCTTTTTCGAGGTTAGTATACTGTGCCTCTGTCTAACAGTGACACAGAAGTGATACCCAGGGTAAACCTACGATCTCCCATCCACTCATCAAGATTCCTCTTGAAGAGAGTCAATGAGGGACTCTGCCTAACCTGGACTGGGATTTCATTCCAGAGTGAATGGAGCCTCTGAGTTATGAATCTGTCCCTCCAGCATGTCCTATTTATTTCAGTGCTGAGGTTCAAGTCTCTTGAGCGCGTAGCTCGATGGGATTTGGATTTTCTGAGGTGCAGCATGTCCATTAATTCCAGGTTGGACATGGCTTTATACGTCAGGCACAGATCGTCTCTGAGCAGGCAGTATGCCACTGAGTAGAGCTGGAGTTTCTTTAACTGGGCAGCATATGGCATCTGTTTGAGCTCTTTGATCCTCTTGGTGAGGTACTTTTGGGGTCTTTCCAGTTGCTGCAGGTGTCTGGTAAGGTACATCCCAAAAGGGGCATTGTACTCAATTATGGGCCTGATGAGGGATGAGTAAAGAGGCACGATGACTTTCCCTGATCTAGATGTGAATCCCTTCATGATTAGGTGGGCTATATAAAATGTTTTTCTAACCACTTTGGCCATGTGGTTGTCAAATGAGAGATTGCTATCAACTTGGGTCCCCAGGTCCCTAATTATTTCTTCTGTACTTAATGGATTACCACCTATGTGGTAATTTGTGGGCACTTTGTTTTTGCCAAAGGGGATGACTATACACTTTTGGCATTTAGCTTGAGGCCATGGCTCTGGCACCAGTTGTCTGTTTCTATGAGGCCCTTTTTGAGGATGCTTGTGTCAGCTGGAGAGTCGATTATGGCACCCTGTTTGCAGTCATCTGCGAACTTGGTCAGCCACAGTCCT
This sequence comes from Protopterus annectens, assembly GCF_019279795.1. Lineage (NCBI taxonomy): Eukaryota > Metazoa > Chordata > Ceratodontiformes > Protopteridae > Protopterus > Protopterus annectens. The sequence goes on along the minus strand of NC_056736.1, from coordinate 774,802,509 downwards.
TCTGTGTTGGCCTGTACCTCCGAGAAATATATACCGAACAAGAGAGGTCCCAGTACTGAGCCTTGTGGGATGCCACTTGTAACTGAGTATGACATGGCTCAGGCAATTCTAACCATGTGGGTTCTGTCTTTGAGCCAGTTTGCAACCCATCTAGTGACATAGGGGTTTATATTTAAGCTGGTGAGCTTATCTATAATGCCCGAGTGGGGTATTGTATCGAAGGCTTTTGCGAGGTCCAGGTAGGCTGTGTGGACCACCTTCCCCTCGTCAATGGCCTTGGTGACTGTTTCAAAGAAATCAACCAGGTTTAAGAGGCAGGATCTGCCCTTAACAAAGCCGAACTAGGTAGGACCCAATGTCTGTAGGTCCCCAATATCTTTATTTATGAGGTCCATGATGATCCTTTCCATAGCTTTGCAGACCAAGCTAGTCAGGCTTATGGGGCGATAGTTTCCAGGATCCGCTCTTTGGGTACATATCCTGTAGTAAGGCTGAGATTGAACAGTAGTTTTATGTTTGGGTTTAGTTCTTCTTTGAGTTCATGTAGGATGCAGCCCGGGACACCGTCTGGTCCCATTGATGCTGTGTTTTTTGCTTTGGAGAGGGCGGCTCTTACCTGAGCATCTGAGATGTCAGGGGGCAGCACTCTTCTGGGATAGATATTTGCCCTTTTGGTGGGGAGGGGGGGGAGAAGTTTGCACTGAACCTGTCATCTAGGATGTTGACAATGTCTGTGGGTTTGGTGTATTTTTTGTCATTTTGGACTAATTCTGAGCATATCTGGGAATTCCCACCCAGGCTCCTCACATAACTAAAGAAAGCCTTGTGATTATCCTTAGTGTCCTGTGCAATTCTTCTCTTGAAGCTGGCCTTAGATGATTTTATGAGTGCCCATAGTTTTTTGCTAATACTGCTCAGAGATGCCTTCCCTTTTTGGGATTTTGCTCTATCATGTAGTAGCTTCCTCCTTCTATTGTATAGTTTGTTTATGGCCGGGGTCCACCAGACAGGACGTTTGTCTTTGGAGGATTGGGTCTTGGTTTTATTTGGGATTGCATGATCCATGCATTCCTGAAGGTGTTCATAGAATGCATTTATAAAGGATTCTGTGATCTGGGCCATATTTTCCACATGCCCGGGGGCTTTGATGGATTCCACCTCATTTTTAGGAGTGTGAAATTTGCTTTATTGAAGTTTTTCACTGTGGTTTTCTGGGCAGGGGGTGGGGTCGGGATGTGAATATCCAGTGAGATTAGTTAATGGTCTGATCTTACCAGTGAGGGATACACTTCTGGTCTGGGGCATAGAGTCCCCATGTTGGTGATGATCAGGTCCAGTATGTTTTCCCCTCTTGTGGGAGTGGTAACAAGTTGTTCCATAGCATTTGAGTTTATAAATTCAAGGAACCTTTGGGCTAGGGTGTTGGAGCTAGAGTAATGCTTCCAGTCTATGTTTGGGTAGTTGAAGTCACCCAATAAAATGGTGTTTGGAGGGACCTTCATATTTTCCAGTGTTCTCAGGAAGGCCGAGTGGGGTTCCTGGGTTTGGGAGGGTGGTCTGTAGCAGGCTATAAACTGGAAGGCAGTTTTACCCACTGTTAGTTGCACATGGATAGTCTCTGATGCTTTGTGCTGTGCCACCAACCTGGAGGTGTGGGTATCTTTGACGAATATTGATACTCCCCCTCCTTTTGTGGTTCGGTCCAAGTTTTGGGACCAAAAAGCATGGTATGAGGTATAACCTGGTAGTGCTGGGGTGCTCTCGGGAACCTTGAACCAGGTTTCTGTTACTGCACAGATATCAATGTTTTCCATGCTAAGGAGAGTTTTGAGTGCATGCATCTTGAAGTTTAGACTTCTGGCGTTGAGTAGCATTACTCTTAGTTTCTTATCCCTTGTGATACCTTTGGAGGTGGGTTTGTCTTTTGAGCCTTGCGTAAAAAAGGCATTATGGGGGTAGCAAGAGCCTTTGCCAATATCTGAAAGCCCAGGGGTGACAGATGCAAGCCGTCCCTAGCGAAGCATCGTGGCTTGTCTAGCATGTCATCCCAGGCTGACAGGCATTGGATCCCCTTTGAATGACACCAATACTTAAGCCAATTGTTGAAACTGATCATCTTGTCTTCATATTGTGGCATCATTCTTGGTGAGGGTAAGATGCTACTCAATGTCAGGGTCATACAGGCCTGGGCTACATGCTCAGAGAGCTCCTCTATGTCTCTTTTCATGTAGTCCAGGGAGGTACGTCTCAGGTCATTCACACCAGCATGGACAATGACTGAGTCATATTTGTACTTGCCTTGGAGTGACTTGAGTGCTTGTGTTATGTGGTGGATCCTAGCGCTCAACAGGCAGCTCACTGTGACCTTCCCCTTGTTCAGTCTGGTGAGTGGGACGTCAGTGTGCCTGATGATAGAGTCACCAATTACAAGTGTAGCAGGTGTGTTGTTTAGCCTTAAGGGCTGTGACTGTTCGGCACACTGGCTTTGTGAGCTATGTGTTGCACATGTTTTGTTTTGGGGTAGCGGTTGCTTGGGTGTCTGCTTTGGAGGTCTCTGCTGCTTCAGCAGATTTTTATTTAGAGCCTCTGAGTATGTTTTTGTGTGTTTATGTGTTTGGTTTGCTGTTGTGGTAGGTCTATGTGAGACTGGAATTGTAGTGAGTGTGGTTTCCTTACCCTCCTGACTGGTTATGCCAGTACTGAGTTGACAGAGCTTAGCCTTCAGTTTGGCTATATGGTTGCATCTCTCACATGTGTTGGAATTTGTTGGGAGGAGGAGAGGGTTGTCTGTGTACATGAGGCAGTTGTAACATTGCCTCAAGATTCCCAGATTCACCAGCTGGACCGGAGAGGAGATTGACAACTGACCTTTGGACATGCTAGAATAGTATTGGGAATTCCTTTATAATTGAAAAAAAGGACCAACGGGGAACAAGGTACTCAAGGGGGGTTTGTGAGGGTGTAGTGCTTTTAATTTTTTAGTGCTGACTTATATAATTGCTTTAGTGAGCAAGTGCCAGGTAACAAATGCAAAAACGACAAACAGTAACTTTCTTTCAAGTGAAACAAGGAAATAAGTACAGTAAGCAATGCAGATATCACTAGGGATCCACAGAAGCGCTGAAAAGCCACGTTTTAGGTGGAATTAGTGTTTCAGGGAAATAACAAGCAAACAAACAACAAGCATACAAACAAAGCTAGATTCATCAGGCCTGGATCTAGTCTATGCTACAGCAAACAAGGTGTACCAATTTCAGTAAGAAGCAGTTCAAATATGCAGGCACTATAAGCCTTTAACCAGAAATTCCCAGCTCAGAAGGGCAGAGTCCAGCCTCTCCTCCCACAAGAGTGCAGACCACGAACCCTCTTAATGTAAAATAACTGGCCTGAAGCCCAAGTGCTTAAACCAGAAATAACACACTTTTAGTATAACAGGCATTGAGCCCTCAGTCAGCAGTTCCCAACTTAGAAGGATGTAAGCTATCTGTCCTGCCACCACAGTGCAGGCCACAAACCTTCCTAATGTAAAGCAACTGGTCTGAAGCCCAAGTGCTTAATCCAAAAGACTTAGAATGATAGCTACACTTTAATCAAGTTACTACCAAGCAGTAATAAATACAACTGAATACTTTAAAGAATGCCTGAATTAGTGCTCAAGTTATACAAACAAGGCTAGGTTCAGCAGGCCTGGATCTAGTCTATGCTACAGCAAACAAGGTGTACCAATTTCAGTAAGAAGCAGTTCAAATATGCAGGCACTATAAGCCTTTAACCAGAAATTCCCAGCTCAGAAGGGCAGAGTCCAGCATCTCCTTCCACAAGAGTGCAGACCACAAACCCTCTTAATGTAAAATAACTGGCCTGAAGCCCAAGTGCTTAAACCAGAATTAATGCACTTTTAGAATAACAGACACTGAGCCCTCAATCAGCAGTTCCCAACTTAGAAGGAAGTAAGCTACCTGTTCTGCCACTACAGTGCAGACCACAAACCTTCTTAATGTAAAACAACTGGTCTGAAGCCCAAGTACTTAAACTAGAATGAGTTACACCAAGCAGTATTAAATACAAATGAGTACTTTTAAGATGACGCAAAAGCAAAATAAAGTAGGAAGAAACACAAATACAGTAAAAGCAGATAATTTTTTTTTTTTTTTTTTTTGAGTGAGCAAATGAGATGGGCCCAGGAGTTACAGGACAGAAACAAGTGCAAATGTAGGCCTTCAAATCAGAAAGTTGAGAGAGATGGAAGACCACCTTCCCCTCCATAAAATCAGAGACTGCTACATCCTCAAACATGCATGCCCAGAAATTTCTGGACTTCATCAACACAAACTCCCTGGACCAGTTAGTCTACTCTGAGAGGCAATTACATCTGGGATTTGATCCTTATCTCTATGGGGAAGCTTTGCCCCCAACCAATTGTAACTTCCTCCCTGATCAAATCAGTCCATAAATCACATTTACCATAAGACTGAAGCCAGAAGCATCTTCCAATACCTCAATATTCAAAGATTATGGAAAGGCTAATCTATATAAACTTAATAGGGTCATAGGTTTATAGATTTGTATTAAGCTAACTGCCCTTGCCAGCCATTTTAAGCCTAGCCAATTATCCCTTGTGAGACTCAAACCCTGCACCTTGTGTTTGTAAGGCAAACACTTTAACCATTAGGCCATCATCCTTTAAAAGCCCCTTCCATCTCAATGACCCCATTGCTTATACTTAGTTGTAAAAATGCAGAAGTCTGTCCCCTCAGAAATAAATATAGTGCCAAATTCAAAAATATACGGGCTTCTATAATAAAATTAAAAAATACAGCATGTAGAAAGAAATCTAACTCTCAAAATGGCAAAAACAGTCTTGCTAAATTAAACAAGAAACTATGGACCTTGATCAAATTAACCAAAGCCAGAAATTAGTTAAAATAGCTGCTTAAGTGAAGGATGACCACAAAATCTTCTTTAAATATGGTAGAAAACTTAGAAGTAATGTCTAGCATTGTGCAGAGCTAATTGTAAATGATATAATGTACTTGAGAAGACACAGTCTGTTAGCAGATATAATTAGCTCAAATTACATCCTCTTCTCCTCCCCTTCAGTATTCTCAGATCACAAACCCACATCTACAGCCCCAAAATCTTCCAAGAACATGTTCTCCTGCTGCTAAGGCCAACAACACATGTATGTTGCCAAATAAAAAACAGACTGCCTGCTGGTCTACCTGAAATCTGATTTGCCTGAACCCTACAGAAGCTCTTCAATATTAGACTGAAAACAGGCTTTATGCCAGATGGATAGATGACAGCAACAGTCATTCCCTTGTACAAGCTGAGGCTTTGATGGATCTGAGTAATTATATATCCATAAACCTGACAGGTCACATCAGTAAGGCTAAGGAAAGGATCAATTAATAAACAAGGAAATAAGTAAGCTAAATAATCAGCCCAATATAACTCATATTGGTCAAGGCAGCTTTTACCTATTTAACCCAGTCAACCTCTTTAAAAAAGTTACTAATGCAATTGAATATAGCAAAATAGCAAATCTAGACTTCACAAAGGAGTTCAACACCATTCCACACTCAAGTATCATAGATAACTTCTCCCAGGTAAATGTCAATCCCTGCAGAAGTCATTGGATAGCAAATTGGCTTATAAATTGAATCCTGGAAGTTAGGGTATGTGGCTCTACCTCTTCCAAAAGACCTGACACTAGGGGTTTACCCCAGGATTTAGCCTTTGAGTCACTACTGTGTGCCATTTACTTCTTAGAGGTAAAAACTAATGATAAGCATTTGTGGCAGAAGTTTGCAGATGACAAGCAAGCTTGGTGCCATCAAAAGCTCCTCAAGGGGCACTAAGGTCCGCCAAAGGGGCTCTTACCAAAGAAATATTGTAGATGGTGTTAAAACTATAGATTGAAACTAAAGGCCAAGAAGTGAATAATTATATCCTTTGGCACGCATGACCCTCCTTATAACTATTATGTAGCCTGCTTTGGATTACTACTGTATTATTTAAATTATAAGGCCTAGATACTAGCATGACAATGGAAGACTATGCTTCTTAAGATTCCCACAGGTCAATAGTTTAATAATTATCTATGAACCTAAAATCTGATGTCTCTCCTTTCTTCCCTTAATAAAAATGTTGCCTTCTTAATAATTTTTATATCCTGTTTTTATTTTCCTCATATATGAGCCTTTCTGTTTTTTTTTCCAAATTCAAGACTTTGCATACTATAATGCATCTAACTTTTCTGTAGTTAACTTTTCAGACAAATTAACAGACATTTTTGAATGTGTTGCAAGACTGTCAGAAGTGTTTTCCATGGTGACTGAGACAGAACTCAATTCCTGAATACAGGAACACAAATGTAAGGAAGTGAGTGCATGTCACATTTTCCAGTGAAAGTTGAGAGATTAAACAGGTTATTACTAAACACTATAATGTATTAGGAGGACAAGAAGCTCTTTCAGGAGGTACAAGAGAAGAACACAAAGTTATCAGTAAAAGTTAGTGCAATATTAGGAGAATACTTGAGATACTTAAGAAAGAGCAGGTATATACAAGCAAGGTAGCAAATAAAAAAAAAATGGAACCTACCCCTGCTTTGGTATCAGGCAGTGCAGGTTTATTTCCAGAAGTCATTATATAGATAATGTGCATATGGGCAGAATAGACTGGCTGGTAGTGACATTTGGCTGTGAAACTAAAATATTACTTATCATATACATCATCAGAGTTTTGAATCTTTTTTTACATTGACAGACTGGAGGAAATAAAAAAGAAATAGCTGAACACCTAAGAAGAATGAAAACTGCATTGAGGAAGCATAGTAAGCAGTGTCAAGGTTTTAAGATTTCCACTTTTTGTGTTGGAAGAAGGTGAAGCAGAGTGCGGAGGTGGTGATCTAGACGTTGTTTTGGATAGACATGACAGCTTAGATTTAATGCTTTTGGAATGTATGGTCTAAGTGACAATTTTAATTTAGTATTTTTTTGTAGATTGTTTATCTTGCACCTATAGGTCAACTAAGTTTTAGTATTTTTCCTTTGTTGTATATACTCTTATATCATTGTACATATCATTGTATGTATTTTAGTCCTTTGTGTTCATGTACTTTGGAACTTTTCTCCCCAGGCCTCCACTGAAAATGGGTTCCCAACGGCCCAGTGGACTTTTTCCTGTGAACAATTGCAAATAAATAAATAAATAAATAAGTTGAAAGCCTTGCGGTATTAATCATTTGCTTGAGTCACATGATGGCACATAGTTAATAAAGAGATGTATTTAAGAATGGGCAAGTTCATTAATTTTGTGTTTGATGAAGTTCTTTTTACATTGTATGAATGGAAACACACATTTTTATTTCCTCTATTAAAGGTCTGTACTTTAGTCTGGTGAGAGTGTATTCTTACTGAACAATTCACTACTTTCATCATGTTATTTACAATATGATTTCATCATGTTATTTACAATATGTGCACAGATGGCCTGCTTTTCGAGATTTGTAATATTTAATTTTACAATTATTACTAATTGAATACCCTATTTCATCACATTGTGAACATTTTCATTTATCACAATCACATATTAAATGTCTTTGGTTGATCCTAGATGGGTAAAATTCCCTCCACTGAAATGACAGTTAATAATTGATGCAATTTGCCACCTTTAAATCGCACAGTAATCAGATTTCACAACCCGCAATCTAGAAATTTCTGTTGTCTTTATTTTTTTAGTGTTTGAAACGTTAACACGTGTAGTCCATAAATATGTTTCTGTGTCCTCTTTCTTAAAGTCATCTGACCTAAACTGAATAGTTGTTTTTCCTTCTTAACATTCATTCTTTGGGCAGAATCAACAAATACATTCCAAGTACGCACTTTAATTTGCTTACATATTCAAAAATTTTTCCATTCCTGAAAGGATAGCAAAGGTAAAGTCACAAAAATGTTTCTTTACCAACATGGATAAAGGCTCTTGCATCCAGAATGCTTATCCCTAATGGTCCAGTAATATTTTTTATATTTAATCACTCGATCGTTTTTATCCTTCCTGCTGTCACTGTTGTGTATGCACGAATCGGACTTCTAATGGTTTCATTCTTTTTTCTGATATATAAATACATTTAGCCTTTTTTCTATTATCGTGACATTTAATTCCTTCTCCAAGGTTGACTCTTCTGCCTTCTGCAAGAAATCACAGAATCCTCTGCCAGGGCTTCACGATGTATTGTCTTTTCCAAGACCCACACAAAACTTTTAGGGATCACAACGGATGAAAATTTGAAATTTGACTATCATCTAAAACAAGCAGTTAATATATATATATATATATATATATATATATATATATATATATATATGGATTTGAATCACTTCACTGAAAGACCATTTCACTGAGACCAAATCACCTAAAGTTCATTTCACCTAAAACTCATTTCACTGACAAGTAGTGCTATAAGGCAAGTCAAAGGTGCATGTCCTTTTCCCCACTGTAGTGTGACCCTGGTATTAGTATACATAGTTAGGGGGATGGGGGGCACAGCCCCCTTACATTGGGGGGTGGTTGGCATTGACCCTCACTTAATTTGGTTTTCTGTTGTCTGGTTTTGTTTTACATTATTTGGTAAAACCAAACTAGGTGGGGTGCTACACCCCCACACCCCCCTATGTGGTGGGCTGTGCCCCCCACAACCCCCAACTATATATATTAACACCAGGATCGCACTACAGTGGGGTAAAGGACATGTGCCTTTGACTTGCCTTAGAGTACTACTTGTCAGTGAAATGAGTTTTAGATGAAATGAAGTTTAGGTGACTTGGTCTCGGTGAAATGGGTGGCAGTGAAATGGTCTTTCAGTGAAGTGATACAAATCCATATATAAATATATATATATATATATATATATATATATATATATATATATATATATATATATATTTATATAAAATCTGCATCCCGCCCCCAACCACCATAAAGGAAACCACGGTAAAAAATTTCTCCAAAGCCAACTTCATGCTTCTTAAGACAGAAGTGGTGAACTTCATGACACCCATGCAGATGCACAATACAGTTACGACTGCTGAATCCTACACAAATGCACTCTATAAGCATTTACACGAGAGCCTGGATCGTGCTATCCCAAACAGAACCAAGATGCTATCCTCCAAAAAAAGGAAGCCAATCTGGTGGCCCCCTGCCATAAACAAACTGTTCAAAAGAAGGAAGAAACTGTTGCAAAAGAGAGTAAAATCCCATGAGTGGAGGAGCTCCCTCGTCAGCCTCAGAAAGAAGCTGAGATCCCTTATAAGATCCTCCAAAGCTAACTATGACAACAAAATTGACACTGATTCTAAGGGCAACCACAAAGCATTCTATAGCTATGTCAAAAATCTCAATGACAACACCCAGATCTGCTCTGAGTTACAGCAAAATGGCACAAAAATTACAGAACCAACTGATATTGCCAATATCCTGGCAGATAGGTTCATTGATAACTTTACCCCCCTCTCACCCCCTAAAGGGCCCATATCTATACAGGAAGAATGCAGAGTCCCTATAATCACATCTATGCAGGTAAAAGCTGCACTCTCTAAAACCAAAAACGCAGCATCCATGGGACCGGACAACATACCAGGCTACATTTTACATGAACTTCCGAATGAACTGGCTCCCCACCTAAGCACAATGTTCAATCATAGTCTCACGTCAGGCTTTTTGTCCACTGAATGGCGCACAACAACAGTTATCCCACTCCACCAAGGGGGAGCCACCACTGATCCTGAGAACTATCACCCTATTAGCCTGATGAGCCTGGTCTGCAAGGCCATGCAACGTATCATCATGGAACTCATAAACAAAGACATTGGTAACCTCCAAACTCTGGTCCGCACCCAGTTCAGGTTTGTGAAAGGAAGATCATGCCTTTTGAACCTGATCGACTTCTTTGAGGCAGTCACCAAAGCCGTAGGCAAGGGTAAGGTGGTTCACGCAGCCTATCTTGACCTTGCCAAGGCTTTCAACACCAGCCCCCATTCTGGAATTATAGCTAAACTCACTAAACTAGGTATAAATCTGTATGTCACAAGATGGGTTGCCAACTGGCTCACCAACAGAATCCACACTGTAAAAGTTACAGACTCCAAATCTGACTTCAAACCAGTGACAAGTGGAGTACCACAGAGTTCAGTTCTGGGACCTCTCCTGTTTGGTATCTACCTTTCTGAAGTACAGACTAACAGAGAAGGCCTTTGGCTAATGAAGTTCTCAGATGACTGCAAACTAGGAGCCATAGTCGAGTCCCCAGATGATGTGGACATCCTACAGAAGGGCTTCACTGAGACAGATGCCTATTGTCAGAGGCATGGCCTCAAGCTCAATGCCAAAAAGTGAATTGTCATTCCCTTTGGTAAAAACTCTGTACCCATGAACTACCACATAAATGGCAGTCTATTTAATGCTGAATGTGATAAGAGACCTTGGGACCGAGGTGGACAGTAGTCTCTCCTTTGATAATCACATCAACACAGTAGTCAGGAAATCCTTCTATGTGGCACACCTCATCACAAAAGGGTTCTCATCCAGGAAAAAAGAGGTCATTGTTCCCCTCTACTCGGCACTCATTAGACCCATTATAGAGTACAATGTCCTTTTTGGAATGTACCTTACAAGACATCTGCAGCAGCTTGAAAGGCCACAAAAGTACCTCACAAAGAGGATTACTGGCCTCAAACAGATGCCCTACACTGTCCATCTCATAAAACTCCAGCTTTACTCTGTAGCATATCACCTACTCCGAGTAGATCTCTGCCTAACATATAAAGCTATGTTAAACCCAGAGCTGTTGGTTATGCTACACCTAAAGAAATCCCAATCCCTCTGAGCTACATGCTCTAGGGGCCTAAATCTTGTCACCACAATAATCAGGGCATGCTCGAGGGATAGAGTCCTGTCCCAGAGACTTCCTATATTCTGGAACAAGCTACCCATCTATGTTAAGCAAAATTCCTCATTAGCACTCTTCAAGAAAAATCTTGATGAGTGAATGGGAAATAGGGAATACACCCCGGGGATCACTTCTGTGGCTCTGCTCGACAGGGGCACAGGAAATTAACTTTGTTGGGTGGCGTAAGCCAGGGAACTTTGTTAGCTAGGGTTACTTAGGCCCTTGGACCAATAGACTAGTACCTACCTCTGAACCTATGAACCTATGAAAAACTCCCACAAAAAAAAAATGCATACACAGAAAGAATGATCAGAGTACAGAATAACAAATGTGTGTACAGATTATACAAATGTGTGTAAAGATTACACAAATGTGTGCACAGATTACACAGATGTGTGTACAGATTACACAAATGTGTGTACAGATTACACAAATGTGTGTATAGATTACACAAATGTGTGTACAGATTACACACATGTGTATAGATTACACAAATGTGTGTACAGATTACACAAATGTGTGTATAGATTACACAAATGTGTGTACAGATTACACACGTGTGTATAGATTACACAAATGTGTGTACAGATTACACAAATGTGTGTATAGATTACACAGATGTGTGTACAGATTACACAGATGTGTGTACAGATTACACAGATGTGTGTACAGATTACACAAATGTGTGTACAGATTACACAGATGTGTGTACAGTTTACACAAATGTGTGTACAGATTACACTAATGTGTGCAGATTACAAAGGTTATTAGGCAGCATGAGATTTTACAAGAACAGAAGTAGTAGAAAGTGGGAAGACACGTTAGAAGAGGGTAACGAAGAATATTTGGTCAGAGCAAAGTTGGAAGAATGCCTAGGAACAAGTTAAACTGGTCAAACAGAAGAGACTAAAGAGTCATTTTATCAGATATAAGAAAAAAGAGAAGAAAAGGGAAAGTGAAAGAGAAGGTGGAGGAGTAGGTTTAGAAGAATAAAACGAGTACTAGAACAGAAAGTGGGGGATGAGGAGTAGAGAAGTCGAAAAATATTTTAAAAGATATAAGGAAGTTAGAATAGTTAGAGGATGTGAGGGAAGGCAGAAGTCAGAGAGGAAAGAAAGAGTAGGGGAAACACAAAGGGAGAAAGGAGGGAAGGTTCTGGAGGAGGCAGGGGAGACACGTTAAATGGGATGGTTATAAAGGCAGCTGCTAGAGCTGTGCTGGTAATGTCTGAGAGCTGCTCCGAGTCTTGTGCAGGGGTCATATTTCTTAGGGTAAAGGGAAGCATATTCTGTGACAGAGAAGGAAGATGGGAATATAGGTTTTGTCCTACTGATGTTTTAGGTTTGTTAGTCAGAACTTCTAAGGGGCATGATGGGTTATAGAGGGAGATGAGAGACGATATGCTAGGGCAGAAGGACGGTTTATTTAAGATGGAGTGGACTAAAAGAAGTTGAGAATGTATGAGTTGGTTAGGAAATTCTAACCATTTAAGATTCTGGAGTGCAAGGCAGTGATGAGATTTCAGAGACAAGTTAGCAGGAAATCTGGCAACTTTGTAATAAGTGGATTCAACTTTAGCTAGAAGAGAAGACTGTAAGTTAGTAAGAATTGAAGAGCAGTACAGGAGGCTAAGGAGAAAGGCCTGAGCAAGGGATTTTCTGGAGTTAGGTGTAAGGAACCTTTGGTTTCTATACAGCCAGCCAAGCTTTTGATGAGGTTTTCTTTATACTGTTCTGTACATGGAAATGGGATTTTAGTTGGTCATTGATAATTACACCAATGATGACATGTGATGCTCATGTGATGGACAGGTTGGCAGACAAGATCTCCCTATGGACTATGATGATTGCAGATGACTTTGTGATCTGTAGTGCGAGTAGGGAACAGGTGGAGGAGACCCTGGAGAGGTGGAGATATGCTCTAGAGAGAAGAGAAATGACGTTCAGCAGGACTAAGACAGAATATATGTGTGTGTGAATGAGAGGGAGGATACAGGAATGGTGAGGATGCAGGGAGTAGAGGTGGCAAAGGTGGATGAGTTTAAATACTTGAGGGCAACAGTTCCAAGTAATGGTGAGTGTGGAAGAGAGGTGAAGAAGAGAGTACAGGCAGGTTGGAGTGGGTGGAGAAGAGTGTCAGTAGTGATTTGTGACAGACGAGTACCAGTAAGAGTGAAAGGGAAGGTCTACAAGAGGGTAGTGAGACCAGCTATGTTATATTGGTTGTAGACAGTGGCATTGACAAAAAGGCAGGAGACAGAGCTGGACATGGCAGAGTTAAAGATGTTAACATTTGTACTGGGTGTGATGAGGGTGGACAGGATTAGGAATAAGTATATTAGAGGATCAGCCCAGGTTGGAAGGTTTGGAGACAAAGCCAGAGAGGCACGATTACGTTGGTTTGGACATGTGCTGAGGAGGGATGCACAGTATATTGGGAAAAAAGATGCTAAGGATGAAGCTACTAGGTAACAGGAAAAGAGGAAGGCCTAAGATAACGTTTATGGATGTGGTGAGAGAGGACATGCAGCTGGTTGGTGTGACAGAGCATGATGCAGAGGACAGGAAGAAATGGAAACAGATAATCAGTTGTGGCGACCCCTAACGGGAGCAGCCGAAAGAAGAAGAAGATTGATAATTATACCAAGTAACTTTGTTTGAGGTTCAGAAGATATGATGGTGTTACTTAAGGAAGATATGGTGAAAGAGGATTTAAGATGACTAAAAGATTTAGGAAGGAATAGGAGAAGTTTTGTCTTTTTAGGGTTAAGGATAAGATTGTTATTAGTAAGCCAAGTTTCAGTGGGGTTAAAAGAGGTTTGAGTAAGAAAAAACAGATCAGAGGGATTGTCAGCAGATGTGATGATAGTGGAGTTGCATACTGTATGACAGAAGACTGAGGACAGGATGTCTGGAACTTGTTAATAAATATGTTGAAAAGAAGTGGGCCAAGAATGGAGCCTTGTAGAGCACCCATTTTTATGAGGAGAAAGGGAGATAGAGCAGAGAGCCATTTGTCTGATTGCTGTCTGCTTGTGAGGTAGCTAGTAAACTAGGAAATAGTTGTAGGGGAGAGGTTAAGATGAGTTAGTTTAGAGAGGAGGATGGAATGGGAGACAGTCTCAAAGGCTTTAGAGAGGTCAAGGGAAAGGGAAGAAACTAGTTCATTATTGTTTCTGGCAAAGGAGATAGGGTTAGTAAAGGAGATAGGGTTAGTAAAGGAGATAGGGTTAGTAAAGGAGATAGTGTTAGTAAAGGAGATAGGGTTAGTAAAGGAGATAGTGTTAGTAAAGGAGATAGGGTTAGTAAAGGAGATAGTGTTAGTAAAGGAGATAGTGTTAGTAAAGGAGATAAGGTTAGTAAAGGAGATAGTGTTAGTAAAGGAGATAGGGTTAGTAAAGGAGATAGTGTTAGTAAAGGAGATAGGGTTAGTAAAGGAGATAGTGTTAGTAAAGGAGATAGGGTTAGTAAAGGAGATAAGGTTAGTAAAGGAGATAGTGTTAGTAAAGGAGATAGTGTTAGTAAAGGAGATAAGGTTAGTAAAGGAGATAGGGTTAGTAAAGGAGATAGTGTTAGTAAAGGAGATAGTGTTAGTAAAGGAGATAGTGTTAGTAAAGGAGATAAGGTTAGTAAAGGAGATAGTGTTAGTAAAGGAGATAGTGTTAGTAAAGGAGATAGTGTTAGTAAAGGAGATAGTGTTAGTAAAGGAGATAAGGTTAGTAAAGGAGATAGGGTTAGTAAAGGAGATAGGGTTAGTAAAGGAGATAGTGTTAGTAAAGGAGATAGTGTTAGTAAAGGAGATAGGGTTAGTAAAGGAGATAGTGTTAGTAAAGGAGATAGTGTTAGTAAAGGAGATAGGGTTAGTAAAGGAGATAGGGTTAGTAAAGGAGATAGCAGTGCTGTTGTGGTGGGGGTGAAAGCCGTGCTGGGTAGGAGTGATAAGGTTTTCTGACAATAGATAAGATAGAATTTGTTTATAGACACAGTGCTCAAGAATTTTAGAGAGAGGAGAGAGTATGGCAGTAGGGCTGTAATTAGAGAGTTCAGCAGAGTTCCCACCTTTGTGAATAGGTATGGTGTAAAATTTCTTCCATAGAGCTAGGATGGTAGATTCACAAATTGATCCATTTATGATTATGGATACTGGGTTTGCAATAGAATTGGCAGCTATCTTTAGGAATTGTGAAGGTAAGTTGTCTACTGAAGGGGAGCATGGCTTAAGTTTGTGAAGAAGCTTTTTGATATTGTAAGTGGGTATAGGACTTAGAGAGAATGAGGGGTTATTTTTGGGGTTTGTGCTGGGAATTGAGGGATTGGTAGGATAGCAAGTAGGCCTAAATTTGCTTATAGTATCAATAAAATATGTACTAAAGATAGAAGCAGTTTCTTGAGGAGACTTATTGGGACAGGGATTAGGTGTAGAGGGTTTTCCAGGGTAAAAAATTTGGTTGACTGTGTGCCAGAATTTTTTGGGATTTCTAGAGTGTGTGGTTAGCGATGTGTAATCTATGTTTATGTTTTTTGTCAGGTTACATAGTTACCTATATTTTTGGTAGTGTATGAGAGATTTGTTTTTTAACCAGAGTTTCCATGTAGAATCTCTATTTTGAATGAGTGATCGGGTTATTTTGGTGAGCCAGGGTGAGCAGTGTGATTTGACTCTGATAATTCTGGAATGGGCAAGGGAGTTAAGAGTGTTTAAAAACATGGAGTTAAATTGTTCCACTGCTTCATCAAGAGAAAGGTCAAAAAGGAAGAGCCAGTTAACAGCAGAGAGATAGTCATTGAAAGTGTCAGGGTTGAAGGTATTTAACTTTTGACATTCTATACATTTATGTGGTCTAGTGAGGTGAGTAGAGCATCTTTGGACATGTATTACAGAGTGATTACTGATATCGTCTGGCAGGGATTCACGATTATGATAGCGGTTAGGATGGGAGACTAGAATCCAGTCCAGGACGGATGTAGAATTTGTAGGTTTATGCAGAAAAGTAGAAGAGGAGATAAGCTGAGTGTAGCCATATAGTTGTATGCTGGAGGAGGAAGAGTCAGAGTTTAGAGCAAGTCAGTTTATATTAACATCACCTAGTATGATAGTTTAATTAGGAATTGTGTGTGCCATCCAGTGAAGAATCTGTTCAAGTAAAGGTATGTCGTCACCAGGTGGTACATAGATGGAAGCAACAGTAAGAGAGTTTTGTGATTGTTGATCTTACAATTAGCGATGATTAGTTTTGCTGGAATGAATAAGGAGGGAGGGTTGGCTAGAGGGGATAAGGGTAGGAGTCGGAGTACATAATTGCAATGCCTCCACCTTTGTTGTATGTCCTGTCAAGACGTAAGAAGTTATAACCAGGGGGGGGAGAAATTCATTGCCTTTATTGTGTGGTTTTAGCCAAGTTTCAGAGAGATAATGTCAGGGAAGTATTGAGATATCCAGAGTCAATCTCAGTAGTCTTGTTGAGCATACTATGGATGTTGATAGAATAAAAGGACAGAAGATTGGATTTAGGGTTTGGAACCTGCTGGAGAGCATACTATGGATGATGATAGAATAAAAGGACAGAAGATTGAATTTAGGGTTTGGAACCTGCTGGAGAATTTGACTGGAGTTGGTGAAAGCAGAGCAAATGTTCTGGGGGCCAGGGTTAACGTGAATGCCTCCAGAATGTAGAAGTGTGTCATAAAAATGAAGTAGGACTGATGTGATGGGGAGAGGATAGATCAATTTCAATTTATATTTAAAATGTGGAGTGTTTTTGGGAGCAGTGGATTTTGGGCAGAGTGTGCTCTGTACAGGATAAGAGAGTAGGTGATCTGAGAAAGCAGTAGGGGGTAAAGGTGTATGTTAGGTAACAAGATGTCGCAGAGGTAGGATAACAGTTAAGTTTAGTGTGATAAGTAGTAAGTTAGGATAGACGGAATAATAAAGGACATTAAGTGAAGGAGAAGAACAGTGATGGGTAAGTAATAAGATGGAAAGGGTAGTAAAGAAGTGAATAAAAGAAGATGGGAAGAAAATATGAAGGGGTGGGGAGACTGAAGTTAAAAATATATGCGGGGGATATGGGATAAAGTATGAAATATGGAGGGAGGGGCCAATAAAGGAGAGGTTAAGTCTGATTGAGTAATGTTAATGAAATTGCACGTTTGGAGGATGTGGTTCAAGTAATTCACCGAAGCAATACCTCAACTCCCTAATACCCACTATACTTTCTATTAATACCATGAATATTCAACCACACAATATTTCCTGTTGACATTCCTAAATCTACTTTCTTCTGACTACCTGTTCTTTTCCTAAGAATCCTCTCTAGCCACACCTCCCACAGCTTTTCTGTAAAATGTTCTATTACACCATCTTTACAAAACACCTCACTGAACTTATTTCACTCTGTTCTTGTAACTTTCAGCTCAATATCTCTGCATTTATTTCCATGCATTCTACTGTACTTCAAAATCAGTCCCCCTGCCTTACAACTCACTTACCCACTGCCCATACCTTTCACCTGCAGACACAGAAAATAGGAACAAAGTTACCTGAAATACCAGTGCATTCAGTGGAAAACTTGCACATCTGATTATCATAAAATGTGAATACCAAATAGATAACTTTTCCTGGTTCCAGATGTGATGTGCAATACTAGTCAGAAACAAATATTTCAAAAAAGAGAGAGACAAAAAGGATGGTAAAATATAAGCACATTATCAAATAGACAATGTAAAATCTATAGACTTTGAACTACATTGCAAAATTCTACATCACAAGGTTATTTATTTTGTTTCTGAAAAAGGGAGATGTAAGATGTCTGACCTTTTTGTTTAATTTATTGGTGCTTCTAGTATGTTGGTCATGTATTGTGTTTTCTGTATACTAGATATCTTCAGAAACGTGTGATTAGGGGGATTCAGACACCTGTGTGAATGGGGAAATGGAGGCATACCTCCAAAAAATTAGAACATCAAGTACTTCGTAAATCAGGTCTGAAAATAGGAACATTCCTCCAAAATAGGTGCAGTTGAGAGATTTGCTACCATCTATTTACCACTTCTCTTGTGTACCTTTAAACTTCTGTTTACATCCCTGTTACCCCACCTATAACAGCCAAGTCACTCACCTATGAATGATGTTTACGTAAGCCTAAACTTAGAAAGCAATGTTGACTATGTACACTGTACTATAGTCATTCTATTTATTTGTTGTTGATTGCTTACGCATATATCACTCTCTTCTCTCGTTGCTGATTAATTAATTAATTAAAGCCTATGGCCATATCAGTGGCAAGAGCAATGCAAATAATATATTTCTGCATGACAATAGCTCTTCTTAGCTGTTCTTATTATTCAAGATATTTTATTTCTTTTGCCTTAATAGTTAGTTCTACCTAATATTTGGTATAACATGGGGCAGGATTCAGGAAGCCTCCGTGTAAGACTTATAACTCTTACACGGAGGCTGCAGTTAAACGGTGTGATGTCAGCATGTCCTGCATATGCATGAGGTGAATGAGGCATGCTGAATCACACTGTAACTCTTACACGGTCCGTGTAAGACAGTAGGGGGCGTGACTGTAGGCTAAGCCCTGCAAGCGGACACGCCCCCAGAAGTCTAGAATGGCAGAAAGTAAACAGCCACGAGAGAGGCCATGGAAATGTGGATAAACACACTACACAACACATGCCCCCACAGACCAGCAATGTAAAAAGTGAGCAGATGTTATAAAATGAAAATGAAAACTGTTTTATTTTTTTTAAAACCCCGTAAATGTTTGCTACTGCATGCGCTCGTGTGTGCAGGTGTGCTCATAGCGCAACTGCAGTTAGCAATCAATGGAAAAGGATATAAGAACTAAATATGCAAAGTAAACCAAGAAGTAATAGCATAGCGGTAGAGTTGTCGGCTTAAGAGCAGGCAGGCAAGGTTCGAGCCCACACAACAACCTTTTTTTTTGTAAATAAGCACTAAAAAGGCCCCTGACAGTATTGTACAAATGTAAAAGTATTTCCTTTTGTAAAATGGAATGAAATGGAGCATATATTTTCAAGTAATACAATAATAAAAATATTTAGAAATGTACTGATAGCTAAGCTGCTGTGAGACAGAGTGCCCGTAGCTGAGTAGTGTTTCAAAGGCTGCAAATTGCTTGCCCGTAGCTAAGCACTGGTTTAACAGGCTCAAACTGTGTGCAACTAGCTGTGCTTAGCTTAACATGCGTGTTACTAGCCAATTAAGGTTTAACCCAGCTCACACCATTTGCGCGGTGGTGCGCGCCGCGCCCACAAGCTAACCGCCGGTGCGCATGCGTTAGCTCCGAGCAAACGAGCGCAGACCTGGTTTTAAGTGCTTAAAAGTGCCTTTGGCATGTTTGATTGACAGGTCCTGAACTCATTTCTAGACAGTCATCAAAATTAAAAATCAGTGGACAGATTCGAACCCAGGATACCATGCACTAGAGTCAAGGTACTAAACCACTAAGCCATGACAGCAGTACTTAGAAATGCAGAAATAGCATATATATAGGATATAATCCAAAATGGAGCATGATAAAGCAGTTTCTGTGAAGTAGATACAATTCCAAAATGGCCAATCATAGAAATGTGCGGGAAAATCGGCATATATAAGCCCCATAGGTGGGAATACACAGCATAAACGATTGTAGAATAGACCTGCAGGCAGAATGAGTGGAGTAGGGGAGGGACATTGCTTTCGAGCACAGCGGTGGGGCGTTGAGGAATCCAGATACATGGTCTGGCTCCTAGTTCACCATCATGAGGCCCAACTCATGCAGGGCCAGGTCTCATGGGGAGCATACAGGGCGGAGGCATGGGACCAGTTGGCTCATGATGTCACTAGTGCTACTGGGATTCCACGTACTGGTGAGCAGGTCCGTCATCACCATGCGGACCTGAAGCGACGTAAAGAAGACCAGTTGACCCAATGGATCCAGGAGGCCCGGGATATGCCCAACGCCCCACTACTGAGTAAGTTACATTTTACTTATGTATGTAAGGAATTCAACTAGCTGATACCATGGAGATGTGTATTCCAATATTACTTGTTTTGTATTACAGCTGCAGGTGTCCGCTCTGTGAATCGCAGGGCACATGACCGCAGGCTGGTGCGGCTGCACCACCATGCAGGTTAGTAACCCCACCTAGTACTTGTAAATAATTATTATAGTGTAGCACGTAGCAGAACACTGCAGTGTATTGATTAAAAGTAATAGAATGTGCAAGCAACAAGTGAAAGTCTGCAGGTATGGCTGCAACAAGTTCATCAGTATGCAAGTGAAACTGGAAATATAATTGATAGAAATAAATAGTTCTGTAATACAGATGTCCCACCATTAATTAAATGTAGTATAACCTGCGGTAGTCTCAAGAGTACAGCTTCAGAAGCTGAGTTAATCACATGTGAGATATATCCCCTGTTGAAATGCTGAATCATGACAGAAGTGAGGCTGCTGGAAAGTGTTTGAATCACCACAGGTCTAATATTTGAACAAAGCCTAGAAGTACCAACCTGAACTGTGAAATAGCAGGATGTGTGAGAGTGACAGAAAGGGTCATGTATCAATAAATAAAGTAGTAATAACTCCTGAATATATAAGCCTCAGTGTGGTTCTACAGAACTAAATGCATGTGGGAATTAAAAATTAACATCCCAAACTGATTTCAGTGTGTCTGAATCTTGAATGTTTAAGCCAAAATCTGTATATGGTGATGACAGTCAACAATTTTCAGATAGAATGAATGATTGTCTGACATGCTAAACATCCATAGTTGTCCCCTGCCCTATCATCAAAGTGTAGCAGGATGATGTATCTGATCAAATTCAAAATAACTAGGATAGTGATGTATCTGTAACAGGTCTAGCATGACAGTCAATTAAAAATCATTTGGAAACTATCACCCACAAGTTAATTGTGTTTCTATTATAAATGTATATTAATGTATAATTTATGAATGTGTCATCATTTTCTTTCTCCACCCCACCCTATAATTGCAAATTAAAAAACTCACTAAATATTGGTATGTGAACATTTCATTAACCATGGACATTTGTTCTGTTGTTTCAAAAATATATGCATGTCTGTTGTTGCATGTGACCTGTTCATACCTGCAAAACTGATGGCCTGTTGCCATTAATCAACCCTGCATTTTGTTTGATTGTGTATTTCTGTTCAAATAATGCATATGATATTGATATGCCTGTTGTTCAATGGTGTTAATATCTGGGTGTTTGTTTGATGGGAATACCAATGCATGCTGTTACAACTAATTTGAATGGAATAATATGCTACTAACACAAACTAACATAACATACTCACAAACCTAGAATGCTTGGGAAGGCGGGTCCCAGCAGACCCACCTCTCCCACCTCATCTGGCGACTGCACCTGGCACTAGTGCCCAGGCCGGACCCTCCTCCGATGGCCCTGTGCCACCTTTGGGTGGAAGCACTGCAGGGGATGGGGCCTGTCCCCCCTCTGCAAGCATGGCCGGAGGAGCCCATCCACTCACCCTCCAAGGTGTCCAGTCTGTGATGCGAAGGGAGATTCAAGACTCTGCTCTTGGGCCCCTACGCCAGCTTGAGGCCCGGGTGGCACAGCTTACGGGCATGCCCGTTGTCCCGCCTGCACAGCCCCCAGCACAGCCCCATCCTGGGCTGTGAAGGAACAGTGGCAACTGCCTATGGGTGGGGATATCAGTTCCACTGTTGCCATCTGTGGGCTCATGTGCCCTGGATATCCCAACCTCCGTCCCCGTCAATTGTGTAACCCCCCCACATGTGTCATACACCGCCCCTGTATGCGTCTTGTCTGTCTTGTCTGTTAACCTACCCAACCTACCTCCCCAGCTATACTGACTACCTTCACCTGACATACCACTCTCACCTGAAAAAAAAAAAAAGGGCACTCTGTACCCACAAAAAAATTACGCCCCATACATAGCTGTCCATGTTGCACACATGTCCGCTGGACATTGAAACTGTTAATTACAATTGGCTGTACAACAGGTATTAATGTTGTCCTGACACCTCTCTCAGGGGTGGAAGGTTTCAAATGTCACACCAAATTACATACAAATGCACAGCTGTTGCTGAGAAAGATATGGGCAGCTATGGGCCTCACCTATATCCTTCCTGCAAATCCCAAGCTTGTTTCCCTACTGTCTTACCCTCTTTGTGACCCCTTTTTCACCACTTTCCTGTCACCCCTTTTTCTTTTCTTTCAAAGAAAATAGCTGGTGTGCTTGCCTTGTGCGGAGCTAAACGCCAGTGTGCATGCGTGAGTTCTGCGCAAACGAGCGCAGACCTGGTTTTAAGTGCTTAAAAGTGCCTTTGGCACTTTTGATTGACAGGCCCTGTACTCATTTAGAAAGAAAAATAAATTCCCACTGCCAGTCTCGAACCCAGGACCTTGGTAACACTAGTCTGTATGACCTACCACTAAGCCATGACTTTCATACAGGAGCATAGTGCTAAAATAAATATAACATGTAATAGTAGGAATCAATATAAAGGCAATATAGGATGTGTACTACCCAAAGCATGTCAGGTAGATTTTTAATGCCCGAATTACTGGATTCCCATACTAGTTTAGTGTTAACAGAAACAGCCCTGCTAATTGTTAGCTTGTACATAATAATGTAAGGTAATGTACATATATGAAAGTATTATATGTACACACACACATATATATATATATATATATATATATATATATATATATATATATTAATACATATGAAATATAGTGGTAGGTGTCAGTATTCATACACACTCACTACAGGAAACAGTGAAGATAAATGCAGCAACCAGAATCTACAACACAGCCTGACTCCTGTGAGACCTACTAACCCTTTTAACTGCGTAAAGGTGCCTTCAGCACTTTGATTGATAGGCCCTGTACTCAATGTGAGAGCAAAATAAAAGCATACTATTAGGCCCTACCACAAGACCATTGTAACACTAGTCTGTATGACCTACCACTAAGCCATGACTCTCATACAGGAATATAGTGCTAAAATAAGTAGAACATGTAATAGTAGGAATGAAGATAAAGGCAATATAGGATGTGTACTACCCAAAGCATGTCAAGTAGACTTTTACTGTCCTAATTACTGGATTCCCATACTAGTTTAGTGTTAACAGAAACAGCCCTGCTAATTGTTAGCTTGTACTTAATAATGTCAGCTAATGTACATATATGAATGTATGTATATGTACACATATATATATATATATATATATATATATATATATATATATATATATATATATATATATATATATTAATACATATGAAATATAGTTGTAGGTGTCAGTATGCATACACACTCACTACAGGGAACAGGTGAGAGAAATGCAGCAACCTGAATTTACAACACAGCATGAATCATGAGAGACTTACTAATCTTCACACTCACAGAACACTGTCGACAGCATAGCAGCATGGTCCACACCCTTACAATCTGAAAGGGCAACGCCTATCTCACATACCCTTTTATAGCACTGTCCTGAAATCACAGTGAGGCATGCAATCAGTACGCAACTGGCTGCATGCAATTAGCAAATGCTGCCTTACAATTGGTGCAGAGACCATCACATGGACCTATGCAGATACCTACAAAAGCATCCAGTACTAACACTCCACACATGCAATACATTCATTGCACCAAACTGACGGAGAAAGAGAGAGAGAGAGAAGAAAAGAAAGAAAGAAAGAAAGAAAGCAATAAAGGCAGTGATAAAAAAAACTGCATCATCACAGCAACAAAACCACCAGCAGCAGCAGCAAACAGCAAGTAGCACCAGTGACACAGCAACAGCTGACACAAACACAGGTAATGCAAAGTAGCAGGTTAATACTGTGTTTACTGTGAAACCTCCAAATGTATCATAGTTCACTATCTATAGGTATGTCCATGAGATAGGTTGTGTGTACATAGTCCTGATATATATACATATGTAATATTGCTGTACATGTCTTCCATACTTAAAACTTCCATAGCTTGGAACACAAGGCCAGTTATGCATATGATGCAGTAGTTCCCAGGGTCAGTAGAGGTTCCTCCTCATTGGTGTGGGACCACTGTGTATGTATGGCACTATTCAGGTACATATCCTGTAGTATGGCCAGGGTTTAATATCAGTCTGTAATGTGGTGCTATGTCCTCTAGGGGTGAACGTATCACACATCCATGGATACCATTTTGTAACAATGATGCTGTGTGTTCTGCAATGTTGAGGGTGGCCCTCACCTGGACATGTGAGATGATAGGGAGGTTACATTCATCTGTGATAACTAATTCCACTTGTGTAGGAGAATGGGGGGATACCTGCACCTAAACTGTCTGCAACAATGTTGCCAATATCTGTGCATTTGGTGAATGTGAAGCATCTTACCACTGCTGACCACAGATGCCTTGCCTTCATGTGAATCTGCTCTGTGCTGCAGTAGCCTCCTGCTATTGTTATACAATGTGTCTGTATCTGTAGTTCACTGGACAGGATAAATAAGTGGTGTGCATACGGTTTGTGTTAGATATGTGTGTGCACATTACATGCACTATGTGGGATGTCTGTGGTAAGCTTTTGCAAAGGGGCCAGCAGTGTGTGTTGTGGCTTCCACTGGCCCAGTGGGCTGCATGGATAGCATCACAGTCCTAACTAGTAAATAACTGTGTAATTACATACATACATAGCAAGGTAATGTACTGTGCTTGTGGTGTTGTTGGGATATGTATATCCAGGCTGAGTAATGTGTGTCCACATCACAGTGTTGGATGGCAACACACATACAGTATGTTGGGATGAACACCCAGAGTGTTTCAGAAGTGTTGCCTGTGCAGAAATATCTGGCCATTACCTGCGCATCCCCCACAACACACACACATGCAACATATGGCAGAAGTAGTATAGCAGTACACATAGGTTCATAGGTTCATACTAGGCTATTTGCCCTAGGGCATTGATAAGCCCAGCAGAATGTGTTTGTCTTTTGCCACCCAATTAAAATTTATGTTGCTATGCCCTTTTCCGAGGTTAGTATACTGTGCCTCTGTCTAACAGTGACATAGAAGTGATACCCGGGGTACAACTATGATCTCCATCCACTCATCCAGATTCCTATGGAAGAGAGTCAATGAGGGACTCTGCCTAACCTGTACTGTGAGTTCATTACAGAGTGAAGGGAGCCTCTGGGTTATGAATCTGTCCCTCCAGCATGACCTATTTATTTCAGTGCTAAGGTTCAGCTCTCTTGAGTGTGTGGCTGTATGGGATTTTGATTTCCTGAGGTGCAGCATGTCCATTACTTCTGGGTTGGACATGGCTGTATATGGCAGGCACAGACTGCCTCTGAACAGGCAGTATGCCACTGAGTCCAGCTGGATTTTCTTTAACTGGGCAGCATATGGCATCTGTTTGAGCCCTTTGATCCTCTTGATGAGGTACTGTTGGGGTTTTTCCAGTTGCTGTAGGTGTCTGGTTAGGTACATCCCAAAAGGGGCATTGTACTCAATTATAGGCCTGATAATGGATGAGTAAAGAGGCACGATGACCTCCCCTGATGTACATGTGAATCCCTTCATGATTAGTTGGGCTATATAACATGTTTTCCAATCCACTTTGGCCACATGGTTGTCAAATGACAGATTGCTATCAAGTTTGTTCCCCAGGTCCCCAATTACTTCTTCTGTACTTAATGGCTTAACACCTATGTGGTACTTTGCCACCAATGTGGAGGTGTGGGTATCTTTGATGAATATTGATACTCCCCCTCCTTTTGTTGTTTGGTCGAAGTGTTGGGGCCGACAAGAATGGTAACAGGTATAACTTGCTAGTGCTGGTATGCTCTTGGGAAACTTGAAACAGGTTTCTGTTACTGCACAGATATCGATGTCCATAATGCTAAGTAGAGTTTTGAGTGCGTGTATCTTGAGGTTTAGACTTCTGGTGTTGAGTAGCATTACTCTTAGTTCCTCGTCCTTTGTGATACGTATGGATGTGGGTTTGCCTTATGAGCCTTGCCTAATAAAGGCACTATGGGTGTAGCAAGAGCCTTTGCCAAAATCCAAAAGCCCAGGGGTGACAGGTGCAAGCTGTCCCTAGCAAAGCATCGTGGCTTGTACAGCATATCATCCCAAGCTGACAGGCATTGGATCACCTTTGAATGACACCAGTACTTCAGTCAATTGTTGAAAGTGATCATCTTGCCTTGATATTGTGGCATCATTCTTGGTGAGGGTAAGATGCTACTCAAGGTCAGGGTCATACTGTCTTGGGCTACATGCTCAGAGAGCTCCTTTCTGTCTCTTTTCATGTAGTCCAGGGAGGTATGTGTCAGGTCATTCACACCAGCATGGACAATGAGTGAGTCATATTTGTACTTGCCTTGGAGTTACTTGAGTGCTTGTGTTATGTGGCGGGTCATAGTGCCCGACAGGCTGCACACTGCGACCCTCTCCTCGTTCAGCCTGGTGAACGTGACGTCAGTGTGCCTGATGATAGAGTCACCTATTACAAGTGTATGAGGTGTGTTGTTTACTGTTAAGGGCTGTGAGTGTTCAGCACATTGGCTTTGTGAGATATGTGTTGCACGTGTTTGGTTTTGGGGTAGCGGTTGCTTGGGTGTCTGCTTTGGAGGTCTCTGCTGCTTAGGCATACCTTTATTTTGAGCCTCTGAGTATGTTTTTGTGTGATTATGTGTTTGTTTTGCTGTCGTGGTAGGTCTATGTGAGACTGGAATTGTAGTGAGTGTGGTTTCCTTCTCCACCTGACTGGTTATGGCAGTATTGAGTAGAGAGAGCCTAGCCTCCAGTTTGGTATATCGTTGCATCACTCACATGTGTTTGAATTTGTCTTTAGGAGGAGGGGGTTGTCTGTGTACATGAGGCTGTTATAACATTGCCTCTGGATTACCACACTCACCAGCTGGACTGGAGAGGAGATTGACAACTGACCTTTGGACATGCTAGAATACTATTGTGAATTCCATAATAATTGAAAACAAGGTCCAGTGGGGAGTGAGGGTGTACTGATATTAATTTCTACTGCTGACTGATATAATAGCTTCAGTGAGCAAGTGCCAGGTAACTTAAGTGCAATGTGTTACAATTAAGTAAATGCAAAAACGACAAGCAGTCACTTTCTGTAAAGTGTAACAAGGAAATAAGTACAGTAAGCAATGCAGATATCAGTAGTGATTCACAGAAGTGCTGAGAAGCTGTGTATTATGTGGAATTAGTGTACCAGTGAAATAACAAGCTAACAAATAGCAAGCATATAAACAAAGCTAGATTCAGGAGGCTTGGATGTAGTGTATGCTACAGCAAACAAGGTGTACCAATGTCAGTAAGATACAGCTCAAATATGCAGGCACTATAAACCTTAAACCAGAAGTTCCCAGCTATGAATGGCACAGTACAGCCTATTCTCACACAAGAGTGCAGACCACAAACTTTGTTAATGTTAAATAACTGGCCTGAAGCCCAACTGCTTATACCAGAACTAATACACTTGGACACTGGGCTCTCAATCAGCAGTTCCCAACTTAGAAGGATGAAGGCTACCTGTCCTGCCACCACAGTGCTTGCCACAAACCTTCCTAATGTAAAACAACTGGTCTGAAGGCCAAGTGCTTAATCCAAAAGACTTAGAATGATAGCTACACTTTCATCATGTTACAACCAAGCAGTTATAACTACAATTTAATACTTTATGTATAGAATGTGTACCATATATTGCTGAAATACTCTGCTGATATCCAGTTTGTGTACTTTTCCAGGGAGTTATGGCTCCAAAAAGGAACCCTGCCTACTCTGCTGCAGAGGACGAAGTGATCCACCAGAGCCTGGTGCGTGACTATGACATCCTGTTTTCACGCACCACCCAGAATCAGCAGGAGAGGTCTGCACTGTGGCAAAACCTTGTCAGCAGGATAAATGATGTTGGCATGCATGATAGGACATATGAGCAGGTGAGACATCACTGTAGTGATTTGATTAGAAATGTCCGCCAGCGTGCTGCAGATATCCGCAGGCAACAGGTTGCCACAGATGGGGGGGTGGCCACACATCCCCCCTCACCAGACAGGAGGGGCTACTGCTAAGTGTTGTGGATCCAGCCCCAGAGCAACAACAGCATCAGACTTGCATCATGATGGAGGTTGGATCCACACAGCAGCAAGACACTCAGCATGCAGGTAAGATGCCATATGTACATATGACTGTTCTGTACACTGTTACTTCATGCATGCATAAGGTGTGCACGTGGTATGTATCTGTCATCATGATATGTAATTGTGCATGTGTGATACTGACATTATGAGCAGCTGATGTGTATAAGGGAACTGGTGTACTACTGTACTGTATCATATGCAAAACAAATGGCACACTTGTGCCCACTGACATTACTTTCTTCATATTTCCAGGTCCCTCCCATCTAGCAATGAGGCAGGCCATACATGCTGGTGAGTGTGTTTAGCATTACCTGAAAAACAATTTATAATACTAGTAAGAGTAGTGTAACTCTGTAGTATACATGCTGGTGAGTGTGTTTAATTATACCTGCAATACTCAAGTTAATACTAATAAGAGTAGTGTAACTCAGTACTGATGTGTGTGTGTACTGTGGGGTGTGCATGTGTGCAAGTGTGCCTGTGCCCATGTGTGCATGTGTGTGTGTCCATGAGTGCATGTGTCCATTTCTGAATGTGTGCATTTGTATTGAAGTGCATCACCGTAAAATATGTGTTGAGACTGTAACCTGTGTTCCCTCTTTTTCCTCCCGTAGGTTCTGGTGCTGCTCTGGTGACCTGCAGCAGGGAACCTGAATCTTGTGCCCTAGGTACTGATGATGATGAAATGTCTATAATGGTGCAGGAAGGTGTGTCTGGGCCTGCCATTGGTCAGCCAATTGACAGTACACAGCTGTCAACCCCTTCAATGTGCACAGTCATCCTGCCGTTACATCCTTTGTCACCATTGTCCCTAGGTGATGGACAGTATGCATTGGGCATAGATCAGGGTAATGTGGTACCTGTGGTACATGCATCCCCACAAAGCAGCCATGAGCAGGGTCCTCCAATGGTACCACGCAGACAGTCGCCCATGGGTTCTCATGGGGGCATCTGTGGCCGTACTGCCTCTGGTCGACGTGCCCAAGGAGGTATGTCAACCTCCACTATGTTTCGGACTGTTATGCAAGCACAGGTGCGTATGGAAAGGTACACCAGACAGGGTCTGAGGGAGCTGACAGCATGTCGCACAGCCATGACAGATGGCATGCGTGACATTGCGAATGCTATTCGTAATTTCACAGATGTCGTTGACAGACATTATGGGGACATACAACAGCTGCTCCACAACCAGATGTCCATGGGCCAGGGTGATGGTGTGCGTTTGCGGCACCGACGTGGCCGTATGCCGGCAACAGCACCAGCTGGCAGTCACCGCAGATGACAGCAGGCCCACTCACGCACCTCAAGTGCCAGCAGCAGCCCCAGCAATGCTGGGTTAGTGCTGTCATCAGGACGCCCCAGGAGACCACGTGCACGTGGCTCTGGACAGTCCCAACAGGGAACTGTGTCCAGTCAACACACACCCGCTTCCGATGACAGTACCCAGTCTGGGTTAGTACTGGATACGGTCCGTAGCACCCCTGCCAGGCACAGGTACCATGTCCGTGCCCACAGACACTGATCTGGATGACCTGACAGGTGCAGTATGTGGCTGTCCACAAAACCCTGTACATGGCAGCCATTATGTGGGACTGTGTGTGTGCTTACAGACATGCCAAAATTTAACACCTAGGGCAAACACATACACACACACACTGCATCAACACTGGTCCACCCTGTACTGCTGCCCCTCACAAACACACATACACACACATGTCAATTGGTGATACCAGTGGCTGGCTTGGGCATACCTAACCCACACCCTGTGCATATGATGACACTGT
This sequence comes from Protopterus annectens, assembly GCF_019279795.1. Taxonomy (NCBI): domain Eukaryota; kingdom Metazoa; phylum Chordata; order Ceratodontiformes; family Protopteridae; genus Protopterus; species Protopterus annectens. The sequence goes on along the minus strand of NC_056736.1, from coordinate 774,772,587 downwards.
GCCACCTCCTGCATACTACAACATCAGTGCAGGAAAAGGTAAACACATTGCTGATGCACAGGGTGACTACATAGATGTGTATAAGTAGTAACATGTTGGTAATTGTTCACTGTTCCACTATGATTGTGTGTATATCCCAGCATTCCTGCTGTAGTAACTGTATGAATGTCCTGAATTGTTATCTGCACCCATACTACTTACCAAAGTGTATCACCTGCACACCATCACATGCTACCATTGACTATGGGAATGTGCATCATATGCTGTATTGTAGATTCAGCTATATGTATCTGTTCTGTCACACATGCATTTACACACACCCTGCTACCCCCACACATGCACATGCTCACCTGCCATTTCCATTATTTATTACCCTACATGAGTAGCTGTCGACACATGACAGGTACACATTTGAAAAGTGCACTATTTGGATTACTACCGATTTCCCCCTCTCTGCCTGTACTCACAGGGTGCAGGCAACCTCATTAGTTTAAAAGTGTAATGTGCATCAGGTACTGTGGTTCCCTGATTGCCACATCCAACATGTTTTCCATATGGAAATGCACACACAGTAACATCCCACATCCACACACTTGCCACATTCAGGTTTCAAAACACTATCTAGGTATGTTCTGGTACATGTGTGTGTTACAGTAGCATGTAGCACTATACTGAGTACTGGCAGTTGTCTGTTGTCATGTTGTTTGTATAAGGTGCTGTCAACATCACTGTTTGTTAAGGGAAATGTGCACCCTGCAGTGCGTAGCCCCATTTGGCAAAAGCCACATCCCACCCACAGCATTGTGCACACACACTTTCCATTTGCAAGATTCAAACCCCTACCTAACTGTGTTATGACACTAGAGACAGACACATTAGCAGAGTGCGCTATTTGCATTAGTGGGAGAAAATTTTCTAATGCTGTACTTAGAAGGTGCTGACATCATCTGTGTTTAGGAAGAGGGATGTGCACTCTGTAGTGTGTTCTCCCAGTTGGCAAAAGGCACTTTTCCTTCACAGCATTATGCACACACGCAAACCCCACTCACATACATTCCCTTTGCAGGATTCAAACTCCTACCCAACTATGTTATGACACTAGAAACAAACACACTAGCAGAGCGCGCTATACGAATTACTCGGGAGCTTTAATTCAGGTAATATAGTTATAGAGTGCCGACATCATCAGTGTTTCAACAGGGGAATCTGCATCCTGTAGTGTACTTTCACAGTTGCTAATAGGGGCATTTCCCACACACACACGCATAGATGTGTTTGAGGTTTGCATATGTGAGGGATCCAGTACTCCAGTGTGATTAGTATATGGTTCGATTGCAACAATGAGGGATATACTTCAAGTGGTGAGCATTTTGTACTCATGTTTGTGATGATCAGGTCTAGTATATTTTCCCCTCTTGTGGGAATGTTGACTACTTGTTCCATAGCTAAAGAGTTTCTGAACTATGGGGACCCTACAGCTTGGGTATTGTGGCTTGAGTAATGTTCACAGTCTATGTTTGGGTAGTTGAAGTCACCCAGTATGATGGTGTTTGCAGAGAAATCTATACTCTCCTGTGTCATCATAAAGGCTGTGTGGGATTCCTGAGTTTGAGAGGGTGATGTAAGAGCTCCTCTGTGTCTCTTTCCATGTGGTCCAGGGAGGTACGTCTCAGGTTGTTCACACCAGCATGGACAATGACTGCCTCATACTTATACTTGCTGTGGAGTGACCTGAGTGCTTGTGTTATGTGGCACATTCTATCACCCGACAGGTAGCTAAATGTGACCCTCACCTTGCTCAGTCTGGAGAGTGGGACGTCAGTGTGTCTGACTATGACATCACCTATTATAGGTGTGTCACACATTGTGTTTGGCCTTATGGGCTGTGCCTGTTAAGAACACTGACTTTGTGAGGTCTGTGTTGCTTGTGATATGTGTTCATGTGGGATGCAGCGTGTCTGGCCATGTCATTTCTGTCCGTGGTCTGGTAAGTATCACCTTTGGTGACATAGGTATTCATATGTCAGCTGGTGTTACCTACTGAAAGTGGTACAGCTTGTTTGTTGTACAATGGACTACATGCAGCCCACCTTACAGTAGCTATGTTTGCATGCATGTTTCCTTGCAGTTACCCTGGAATACTGATCCGACCTGCCATGCAGAGTTACACAGCTTCTGTGGACTCCTAGTGACATCTGCATAGCTTACTATATGTATGTTCATGTCTCACTTGACAGAATGTCACTGTTTCTCCTGTTCACATGTACGTTGCCTGTGACACATTGCATATGACTTACCTGGCATCTGTCCACGTAAGCAGTCATATATGCCACTGCAGGACTCTAAACCTGATGATGCACACACTCTAAACATTCCTCAGCATGGAGAACATCGTTATCTGTGCAGTAACAGATACCGGATTCAGGGCTACCAACAGCACCCCAGCACTACTAAGTTATACCTCATACCATGCTTTTCAGGCCCAAAACTTGCACAAAACCACAAAAGGAGGGGGTGTATTGATATTCATCCAAGATACCCACACCTCCAGGTTGGTGGCAAACCACCAAACATCAGAGACTATCCATATGCAAGTAACAATGGGTAAAACTGCCTTCCAGGTTATAGCCTGCTACAGACCACCCTCACAAACACAAGAACCACACTTGGCCTTCCTGAAAACAGTTGGAAATATGTAGGTCTGTCCATACACCATTATAGTGGGTGAGTTAAACTACCCAAACATAGACTGGGAGCATGACTGTAGCTCCAACACCCTAGCCCAAAGATTACTAGAATTTATATACCAAAATGCTATGGAACAACTTGTTACCACTCACACAAGAGGGGATAACATACTGAACCTGATCATCACCAACATGGGGACTCTATGCTCCAGACCAGAAGTGTATCCCTCACTGGTAAGATCAGACCATAAACTAATCTCACTGGATATTCACATCCCAAGGCCACCCCCTGCACAGAAGAATACAGTCAACAACTCATGTAAAGCATGTTCACACTCCTCATAAATGATGTGGAAACCTTCAAAGCCCCCAGGCCTGTTGAAAATATGGACCAGACTACAGATACCTGTATAAAGGCATTCTATGGACACCTTCAGGAATGCATGGATCATGCAATCCCAAATAAAAGCAAGACCCAATCCTCCAAAGGCAGACGTCCTGTGTGGTGGACACCAGCCATAAACAAACTATACAACAGAAGGTTGAAGCTACTAAATGATACAACAAACTCCAGAAATGTGAAGGCATCACTGATGAGTATTAGAAGAAAACTACAGGCACTCATAAGATTGTCTAAGGCCATCTTTGAGAGAAGATTCCACAAGACACTGAGGATAATCACAAGGCTTTCTTTAGTTATGTTAGGAACCTGGGTGGTAATTCCCAGATATGCTCAGAGGTACTCCAAGATGTCAAAAGAAATACCCAACACACAGACATTGCCAACATCCTAGTGGACAGGTTCACTGCTAACTTCTCCCCCCTGCACACGAAAGGGGCAAATATTTCTCCCAGCAGAGTGCTGCCCCCCCTGACATCTCAGATGCTCAGGTAAGAGCTGCCCTCTCCATAGCAATAAACACTGTATCAATGGGACCAGACAGTGTCCCAGGCTGTGTCCTACATGAACTCCAAGAAGAGCTACACCCAGACATAACACTACTGTTCAATCCCAGCCTTACTACATGATATGTGGCCAAAGAGTGGCATACAGCAACAATGGTCCCTCTACATGTAGGTGGTGCCTTAACGGATCCTGGACACTATCGCCCCATAAGTCTGAATAGCTTGGTCTGCAAAGCTATGGCAAGGATCATCATGAACCTCATAAATATAGATATTGGGGACCTACAGACACTGCATCATACACAGTTTGGCTTTGTTAATGGCAGATCCTGCCTCTCAAACCTGTTTGATTCCTTTGAAACAATCACCAAGGCCACTGTCAAGGGGAAGGTGGTCTACACAGCCTACCTGGACCTTGAATAAGCCTTTGATACAATACCCCACTTGTGCATTCTAGGGAAGCTCACCAGTGTACATATTAACCCCTATGTCACTATGGATATTGCACAGTGGCTCAAGGGCAGAACACACATGGTTAGAATTGCTGGAGTCATGTCAGCCTCAAAACCAGTTACAAGTGGTGTCCCACAAGGCTCAGCCCTGGGATCTGTCTTGTTCAGTATATATTTATCAGAGGTACAGGCCAACATGGAAGGACTGTGGCTGAACAAGTCGCAGATGACTGCAAACTGGACGCCATAATCAACTCTCCAGCCAACACACGCATCCTCCAAAAGGGCCTCTTAGAAACAGATGACTTGTGCCACAGCCATGGCCTCAAGCTGAATGCCAAAAAGTGTATAGTCATCCCCTTTGGCAAAAACAAAAGTGACCACAAAGTACCACATATGTGTTAATCCATTAAGTACAGATGAAGGAATTATGGACCTTGGGGTACACAAGTTGATAGCATTCTCTCATTTGACAACCACATGGCCAAAGTGGTTAGAAATACATTTTATATAGGCCACCTCATCATGAAGGGATTCACATGTAGATCAGGGGAGGACATTGTGCCTCTTTACTCATCCCTCATCATGCCCATAATTGACTACAATGCCCCTGTCGGCATGCACCTTTCCAGACACCTGCAGCAACTGGAAAGACTTAAAACTACCTCAACAAGAGGATCAAAGGGCTCAAACAGATGCCACATACTGACTGGTTAAAGAAATAGCAGCTCTACTCAGTGGCATACTGCCTCTTCATAGGCAATCTGTGCCTGACATATAAAGCCATGTCAAACCCTAACTTAATGGTCATGCTGCACCTCAGAATATCCAAATCCCATCAAGCTACACGCTGGAAAGACGTGAACCTCAGGAGTGATATACATAGGACATGCTGGAGGGACACATTCATAACTCAGAGGCTCCCTTCACTCTGGAATATTATCCCAATACAGGTTAGGCAGAGTCACTCAGTGACTGTCTTTAAGAGGAATATTAATGACTGGATGGGACATTGTAGGTTTACCCTGGGTATCACTTATGTGTCACTGTTAGACAGAGGCACAGTATACTAACCTTGGAAAAGGGCATAGCAAGATAGATTTACAATGCATGGTGAAAGCCACACACATTCTGGCTAGGTTTATAAATGTCCTAGGGCAGATAGCCTAGTATGAACCTATGAACCTATGTATCTTGTTCACCATTGGCCCTATGTGCTGTTAATCACCAATGCAATCTCAATACTATGGTAGCATGTGCAAAGGTCAGTTGTCAGTCACCTCTATGGTACTGTTGTGGAATATGTGAGTCATGTAGTAATGTCACAGCTGCCACATGTACACAGTCAACCCTATCACCTACCCATGGATGTACAACACGTGTATGAGATGGAAACACATAGCCAAACTGTGGACTAAGCACTCTGAACCCAGTACTGGCATAACCTGTCAGGTGGCATGAAATACTACAGTGACTGCAATACCAGTCTGATGTAGACCTACACTGACAGCAATACAAGCACGGGAACACACCGGGCCATTCATGGAGCCTAAGAATGGCATCCTGCCTGAGTGGCAGACGCCTCTGCAGCTGGCACACAGGCATACGTTAGACCTGAACACAGCACGCATAACACATAGCACACAAATCCTGTGTGCCAAACAAGCACAGTCTGTACAGCTATACAACACTACTGCTGCAGTTGTGTTAGGTACTTTTATTGTCTGGTACAGTGAGGTCATGCTCACCAGGCTGGACAAGGTGAAGGTCACAGGGATATGCTCATGGGGCACTATGGTCCACCACATAACACAAGCATACAGGTCAGTCAGATGCATGGACACATATGACTCAGTTATTGTCCATGCCACTACAGCTGATGTGTGATGTCCCTCACTGGAATACATGATAGGGAACATGGAAGGGCTCACTGAGCAAGTGGCACAGGCTGGTAGAACCCTGACCTTGGTTGGCATCATACCCTCACCAGGAATGCTGACATATTACTGAATGCTAATGAATTACTGTAGCTATAACACCCTAGCTGAAAGGTTCAGAGACTCCCTATGCTGTGGAATAGAATCCCGGTCCATGTGAGGCAGAGCACCTCGCTGGCTCTGTTCAAGAGGAATCTTGACCTGTGGATGGGAGATCGTAGGTTTACCCCAGGAATCATCTCTGTGTCACTGCTGGACAGAGGCACAACAAACTAATGGGCACAGTATTGTTTCCATATAAGGGGTGGCGTAAGCCACAAAACTCTGGGCTAGGCTTATAAATGCCTTAGGGCAGATAGCCTAGTATAAACCTATGAACCTATGAACCTATCTGACCATGTTGCATTATGTTCGGATATTAACTACTTACAACAGCCTCATCCAACATCAGTAGTGTATTCCACAAAATAGGAGTACATTGGCAAACACTACTGATGTGCCCTAGGCCATTTCTAATGCTAGTCAGAGAGTGTGTTTGTCCTTCAACACATTGTAAGTGTAGTTTGCCATGACATATGTCTTGTTTAGTATACTGTGCCTCTGTCTACCCGTGGCATAACAGTGATACCCAGGGTAAACCTACCATCTCCCATCCACTCATTAAGATTCCTGTTGAGGAGAATCAATGAGTGACTCTATGGATAACCTGTACTGGTAGTTTACTCATGCGTGGGGGTGGCTTCTGTGTTATGGATAATGCAGTACAACTTGTCCTATGTATGTCAGTGCTGGGGTTCAGGTCCCTCATGTGCATAGCTCACTGCCATTCAGATTGTAAAAGGTGCAGCATGTTCATTGATTCCAGCTTGGACATGGCTTTCTACATCAGGCACAGCTTGCGTCTGGGTGGCCAGCATGGCAGTGTGTGGAGTTGCACTCTGTTTAATCAGGCAACACATTACATCTGTTCAAGCTCTTTGATACTCCTGGTGAGGTACTGTTGTGGACTTTACAGTTGATGGAGGTGTCTGCTGAGGTACACCCCACAGGGGCTGTTGTAGACAATTGTAATGCTGATGAAGGATAACTGCAGAACCACAATGACCTCCCCTTATCTAGATGTCATATCCTTCATGATTAGGTTGGTATATGGATTGTTTCTGTTAACACTACAGCCACATGTTTGTCCAATGCAGGATATCTATCACCTTGTGTACCCAGGTCTGTCATTACATGTTAAGTATGTAATGGGTTAACGCCTATGTGGTAATTGGTGGTCACATACTGTATATCCACAGAGGTTGACTATACAGTTTTCTCCATTTAACATGCTGACATGGCTATGGCACCAGTTGTCTGTTTCTATGTGGCCCTTTTGTGGGATGCTTGTGTCAGCTAGAGTGTCAGATATGTTGGGCGGTTTGTAGTCCTCTGCAAACATGTTCAGGCACAGTCCTTACATGTTGGCCTGTACCTATGGGGCATATATACCAGACCAGGAAGGTCCCAGGACCAAGCTTTGTGGGATACCTGTTATATGTGGTTTGTAGTCTGACATGGCTGCAGCGTGTCTGACCAAGTCAGTTCTGTCGTTAGTCTGGTTTGCAACCCCTCTGGTGACACAGGGGTGTATATATAAGCTGGTGAGCATATCTATATTGAACACGTAGGGTATTGTATGGAAGGCTTTGCAAGGTCCAGCTACACTGTGTGGACCACATTGCCCTCATCAGTGACCTCATTACTGTTTCAACTGAGTCACACATGTTTAGGGGCAGGGTCTGCACTTAATAAACCCACACTGGGTAGGGTCAGGTGTCAATAGATCCCCAATATCATTATGTCTGATCCTTTCCATAGCTGTGCAGACCAAGCTTCTCAGGATTCTGTGGTGGTTGTTTTTAGTATCCATTCAGGTGACACCTTTCTTGAGAACGACCACTGTTGTTGTACACTGCACTTTGGGTACATATCCTGTGGTAAGGCTGACATAATGTCAGGGAGGCAGCAGTCTGCTGGGAAAGATATTTTGCATTATGGGGGGGGGGTTTGCACTGCACCTGTCAGGATGTATGTTGGCAATATGTGTGTGTGTTTGCTATGTTGTTTGTTATATTTGTGTGATCCAGAGCATATCTGGGAATTCACAACACGCTTCCTACCAACAGTTGCAGCAGCCTTGGGGTTATCCTTAGTGTCCTGTACAATTTGTATCATAATAGGTTCATAGGTTCATACTAGGCTATCCACCCTAGGGCATTTGTAAGCCTAGCCACAGTGTGTGTGGCTTTTGCCACCCCTTGCTATGTGAATATTATGGCCATTTATGATTTACTTAGCTGTGCCTCTGCCTGGACATGACACAGTAAAGACCCCCAGTGTACATCTACAATTATCCATCCATTTTGCAAACTTCCTGTTGAAGAGTGTCAGTGAGGGGCTCTGCCTAACATGTAGTGGTATTCTGTTCCAGGGTGTGGAGAGACTCAGGGTTAGGTATCTGTCCCTCCAGCACATCCTATTTGATTATGTGTTGAGGTTGACATCTCTGACTCACACAGCTCCAATGGCTTTGATTTCCTGTGGTGGAGCATGTCCATTACTTCTGTGTTGGACATGGACTTGTACAACAGACATACAATGCCTCTGTGTAGGCAGTATGTGACTGCATTCAGCTGTGGTGTCTACAGCCAGGCAGCATATGACATATATTTGAGACCCTTTCTGACTCTTGGTGAGGTACCTTTGAGGTCTTTCTAACTGCTGCAGGTGCCAGGTAATGTACATCCCAAATGAGGCATTGTACTACAATATGGTCTGTTAAGGGAACAGTATAGGGGCACAATGACCTTTGTTGACGTAGATGTGAATCCTTTCATGATACAGTGTCCAATATAGACAGTCTTCCTAGCCAAAATGGCGATGTGACTATCACATAACAGGTTACTGTCCACTCGTGTCACTAGGTCCCTGATTACTCCTTCCACACATAATGGTTTACCACCTATGTGGTAATTTGTGTGTACCTTGTTTTGTATTTGGTGGTACATTCATACTGCCCACTGTCTTCAGGACAGTGGGGTGGGGTTCCTGTGTGTGAGAGTGTGGTATGTAACATGCTACAGACTGTACAGCAGTCTTGCCTACGGTTAGTTGCACATGGGTGGACTGCAATGACATAAGCATTGTCAGTTAACTGGACGTATAGGTGTCTGTGCTGAATATGGATACTCACCCTCCTTTTATGTTTTGTTCCAGGTTTTGTGGCCATAACACATGATATGTGGTATTACCTGGTAGTGCTGGTGTGCTGTCACGAGGCTTGCAGCAGGTTTCTATCACTGGACAGACATCAATGTTCTCCATACTGGGGAGGGCCTCAGGAGCATGCATATTGAGGTTTACACATCTGGCATTGATCAGCATTACCCTTCTGTTTCTTTCCAGTTTTGTTTTCTATGGTGGTGGGTTAGTCTTTTCAGCCTTGCCTACGAAAGGATCTCTGTAGGTTGCAAAAGCCTTAGGCAATATCCAGATGCTCATGGGTAACAGGTGCAAGCCATCCCTGGAACAGCAGCATGTCTCACTATGGAGTCACCTATTACAACTGTATCAGGCATGTTGTTTCTCCTTCTGTCCTGTGACTGTTTGGCACACCAGCTTTGTGTACTATGTGTTACATGTGCTATGTCTGGAGGTTGTTTTATTGGGTGTCTGCTTTGGAGGCTTGTGTTGGTGTTGTGTGTTTGTAATTAGGACCTCTGGGAATGTTTTTGTGTTTATGTGTTTGGTTTACAGTCGTTGTAGGTCTATGTGGGACTGGGTTTGTGGTGTATGTGGTTACCTTGTCCTCCTGACTAGTGTTGATAGTTCTGATTTGGGGGTGCTCAGGCTCCGGTTTGGCTACCTGGTTGCGTCTATCACATATATTTGTATTTATTGGGGTGAGTTGTTGTTGTGTTTGTACTTGGTACAGGTGTCACATTGCCACTGGATTCACAGATTCTACTTGTTTTGCCTGGCCTTAGTGGATTGTATGTGTGGACACATTTTATTGCCATACTAGTGATCACTGATTACTTCACTTTTTATGTTTGATCTATCATGTGGTAGCTTCCTCATTCTCTTCAATGGTTTAGTAATTGCTGGAGTCCAGCATGCCAGATGCCTGGGTGTATGGCATTGTGTCTTGTTGTTATTTGTGATTGCAGACTCAAAGCACTCTTGGCTGTGTTCATGGTATGCCTGTATAGCATGTTCTGCAGTGTGTCCCATATTCTGGACTTGCACAGGGCCTTTCATGGATTCCACATTGGTTTGTAGGGGTGCAAGCTATGCTTTATACATGTGTTTCACTGTGGTATTCTGGCCAGGGACTGGGGTCGGGATGTGTAACTGCAGTGTGATTACTCTATGGTCTGGTCTTACCAGTGAGGGATACACTTCTCATCTTGACATCCAGTACACATATTTCTGATTATCACATCCAGTATGCTTACCCCTCTTGTGGAAGTGTTACATTTCACATGTCCATTTTGTTTGATGGATTCTGGGAAATTGTCTACAAATGTGTCGGTGCTAGTATAATACAAAGAGTATAGTGACAAACGTCTCAAAAGCTGACTTCACACTTCTTCAGACTGAGATGGTATTCTTTAAGCCCACTGGGCCAGTGGAAACCACAACACACAATGGTGACTCCTTCACAGACGCTTTCTAGACATCTCCAAGAAAGCATGGACCATGCAATCACAAATAAAACCAAGACCCTCTCCACCAAGGGAAAGTGGCCTGTCTGGTGGACCCCAGCCATAAACAAACTGTATAACAAATGAAGGATACTAATGCAAGACAGAGCTACATCTCCTAAAGGGAAGGCAGCTGTGATCAGCACTAGTAAAAAGCTACATTCTCTCATAAAGACATCCAAGGTCAACTTTGAGACAAAAATCACCAAAGACAATAAAGATAACCACAATGCCTTCTTCAGTTATGTCAGACACCTGGGTGGGAACCCTCAGATATGCTCAGAGTTGGTACACAACAACATATATTTCAGTGACCTGACAGATATTGGCAACATTCTGGCAGACAGGTTCAGTGCAATTTTCCCCCTCCCTCACCCCCAAAAGAAGATAGTTATCACAGCTGAATGTAACCTCACTGTCATCTCAGATGTCCATGTGAGAGCCGCACTCAGCAAAGACAAAAACACAGCATCAATGGGACCTGATGGTATCCCCAGTTGCGTGCTATGTGAACTCCAGAAGGAGCTAAACCCGTATATACAAATGCTATTTAACCTTAGCCTTGCTACAGGATATGTACCTGAACACTGGCGTACAGCAACAGTGGTCCCACTCCACAAAGGAGATGCCTCCACAGACCCTGGGAACTACCACCACACAAGCTTAACCAGCCTTGTCTGCAAAGCTATGGAAAGAGTCATTATGGAGCTCTTAAACAGAGACATTGGTGACCTACAGACCCTTGATCCCACCCATTTCAGCTTTGTACAGGGCAGATCCTGCCTTTTGCACCTAGTTGACTATTTTGAAACTGTCAGTAGGGCCATTGATGAGGGCTAAGTCCACACAGCCTACCTGCACTTGGCTAAGGCCTTTGACACAATACCCCACTCAGGCATCATAGACAAGCTCAACAGCTGAAATATAAAACCATATGTCACAGGATAGGTTGCAAAATGGCTAAGAAACAGAACCCATAAAGTTGACATTGCAGGTGCCTTGTCAGATACAAAGCCAGTCACAAGTGGTGTCCCACAAGGATCTGTCCTGGGACCCCTCTTATTTGGCATTTACTTTTCAGATGTGAAAGCAAACATAGGAGGGTTGTGGCTGACAAAGTTTGCAGATGACTGCAACCTAGGCACCATAGTGAATACATCAGCCGGCACACACATCCTACAGAATGCCCTCACACAAACAGATAGCTGGTGCCGGAATCATGGCCTGAAACTGAATGCAACTGATGTGTAGTCATCCCCTTTGGGAGGAACAAAGTACCCACAAATCAATACATAGACAGCAACCCACTGAGCACAGAAAACAAATCAGACACCTGGGGACCCATGTAGATAGTGACCTCTCGTTTGACACCCATGTTGCCAAAGTGGTTAGAAAGACTTTCTATCTTGCCCACCTTATCATGAAGGGTTTTCCATCCAGATCAAAGGAGGTCATTGTACCCCTATACTTCTTCCTTATCAGGCCCATGATTGAATACAAAGCCCCATTTGGTATGTACCTCACCCAGCACTTGAACAGCTGGAGAGACCCCAAGAGTACCTTACCAAGAGGATCAAGGGTCTACAACACATGTCATATGCTTCCAGACTAAAGGAAATCCAGTTTTATTCAGTAGCATACCGCCTACTTACAGGTGACCTACGCCTGACATACAAGACCATGTCCAATCAGGATTTGGTGGACATGCTCCACTGCAAGCAATCCAAATCCACCAGAACCATGAGAGCTAAAGATTTGAACCTCAGCACATATATGTAAAGGGCATGCTGGAGGGACAGAGTCATAACTCAGAGGCTTCTCACACTCTAGCAAAGAATCCCAGTTCATGTTAGACAAAGTCCCTCACTGACTCTCTTCAAGAGAAATCTGGACAAGTGGATGTGAGATCGTAGGTTTACCCCAGGGGTCCTCCCTGTGTCACTACTAGACAGAGGCACAGTCAAGTTATTCGATTAAGTAAGGGGGTCATAATGTGTCACTACTAAGTCAGAGGCACAATATTCGGAATCTATTCTGTACACTTATTACCACTATAAGGGGTGGCAATAGCCACATCACTATGGCTAGGCTTATAAATGCACTAGGGCAGATAGCCTAGTAGTAAACTATGAAACTATGAAACTATGGTGTATGTGTAGGTATTTTCAGTCAAGCAATATAATGTGGTTTGGGGGGCTTGATATCTTCCTGTATTCCAACATAGGCCTGGTGCAGTTCCTGATATTAGGACAGTGGTCTGCAGCAGGCTATATAGTAGTAGGCAGTTTTAGCCATTGGTATTTGACCATGGCTAATCCATGCTGCTTCTTGTTGTGGTACCAACATGGGGGTGTGGTTATCCATGACATTTATTGCTAGTCACCCTCATTTTGTAGCTTGTTCCATGTTTTGCAGCTGTACATCAGTGTATGAGGTGTGACCTGGTAGTGTTAGGGTGCTGATGTGGGCTTTGACCCAGTTTTCTATTACAGCACTGATATCTACATTCTCTATACTGTGTGCATTTGCACTGCACGCATCTTGCTGTTTATACTTCTGGCATTGGGTAGCATTACATCTAGGTTCCTATCCCTTGTGGTACCTATGAAGGTGGGTTTGTGTTTTTGTGGTTTATGATTGGTGAGGGTGGATGTTAGTCAGGGTCCTCAGGTGTGCATATGGTACATGGTGTTACATTACTTAACACATGGTATTCATGCCTCAGGTGGTGCTGCAGGGCTGCCTCTGTCAGATGCACATACTACACTCCCTGTACATGTTTGGAAGCAGGTTGTGTCATGTTAGGCGTCCCTGTTACTATATGAGTGAGTTGGATGGGGTATCAGTCCCAGTGTTCCTACTGAGCCAGTGTATGTGCTATGCGTTGCCTCTTTGCCAAGGCCAGGGCATACTGGGCATGCCTCCTTCTGCCTACTGGGGCAAGGTCAGGTTGTTCCTTCTCTGAGTCACCCTCTGCCTGTGGTGGCCTTGGCAATGGTGGGGGTATGTTTGGCCCAGCCCTATGCTGGTCCTGCTGCAGCTGTTTCTGCAGGATCATATTATGTAGCATAGCACATATCATGATCATTTGGGTACATGTAGTTGGTGTGTACTGCAAGGCTCCACCAGATGTGTCCAGACACCGGAACCATGACTTGAGCAGCCCAAACACATGCTCTATGACATTACGTGTTTGTGCGTGTGCCTCATTATGGCGTTCCTGTTCAGGTGTGTGTGCATTTCTGATGGGTGTCATCAGC